>NC_044985.1:29594134-29936634 GCF_008728515.1 Papio anubis
TGACTCTCCCATATTTTCCTTCTTTTTTTTCCTACTTTGCTGCCCAGGCTGGCATGAAATGCCACCATCTTGCATCACTGAAGCCATAACCTCCTGGGCTTAAGTGATCTTCCCACCTCAGTCTCTAGAGTAGCTGGGACCACCATCCCTGACTAATGGTGGCATGCACCACCACACTGGGCTCCGTTTTTTGTGTTTTTTTTTTTTTTTTTTGTTTTGGTTTTGTTTGTTTGTTTATTTGTTTGTTTGTTTGTTTGTTTGTTTGTTTTTGGTAGAATCAGGGTTTTGCCACGTTGTCTAGGCTGGTCTTGAAATCCTAGGCTCAAGCAGTCCTCACACCTTGACCTCCCAAAGTGTTGGGATTACAGGTATGAGCCATAGCACCTGAAATTTTATTTTATTTTTAGAAAGGGTCTTGCTCAGTCATGCTGGCTGGAGTGCAGTGGCACAATCATGGTTCACTGTAGCCTCAACTGCCTTGGCTCAAGTAGCCCTCCAGCTTCAGCCTACAGAGTAGGTGGGACTATAGACACACACCATCATGACTGGCTAATTCTTTATTTTTGGTAGAGATAGGGTCTCACTATGTTGTCCAGGCTGTTCTCTAACCCCTGAGCTTAAGCAGTCCTCCTGCCTCAGCCTCTCAAAGTGTTGGGATTACAGGCATAAGCGACTGCACCCGGCCCATATTTTCCTTCTTGAGCAATGTTCTTAGATATTTATCAAGCCCATTTATATTTTCAAGTAATAATATTTTAAATGTATTATTATCTTTATATTTTAAATTTCATGATTTCTATTCCAATGCTTCATTTCCTTCCTTCTGCTTGTTTGATTTTTAATTTAAAAGTGGAAGCTTAGATTATTAATATTGATCTTTCTTTGTTTCTAATAAAAGTATTTAACACTATATATTTCCTGTAAGCATAGCTGCATCTATCAAATTTTAATGTGTTGTATTTTTTACTTTCATTCAATTCAAAGCTAAATTTCCTTTGAGACTTTCTCTTTGATTTGTGGGTTATTCAGAAATATGTTTAATTTCAAAATTTTGAAGATATTCCAGATAAATTTCTGTTACTGAATTCTAAGTTAATTGTATCATGGTCCATATGTCTTCTTATAAATGTTTTCAGATTATTTATGGTCTAGATTATTGTTTTCCTTGGTAAATGTTCCTTCTGTACTTGAAAAAAGGTGTGTGTGTGCTTTTTTGTTGTTAGATGATGTTTTCAATACATATCAATTTAGACTGTTTTATGATATTTTCAGTTTTGCTATGCATTTGCTGATTTTCCTATAAGCAATTGCTATGTGTTATATTAATTACTGATAAGAAATATTGAAGTCTCTAATCATCATTATTAATTTGTCCAGTTATAACTTCGGCTCACCCAGTTTTTTCTTTATATATTTTCAAGCTCTCTTGTAAGAAATATTAATATTTATAATTTTTATGTCTCCTTGAAGAGTTTATCCTTTTTATTTAAAGAATGTCTCCTCCTATCCCTGATAACCTTCCTTGTTGTGAAGTTATCTTTCTCTGAAATTAATATGGTTACTGTGTTCATAGTATATCTATTTACATCCTTTTAGCTTTAACCTATCTATATATTTCCATTTTAAGTGGTTTATTGTAGAGAGCATATAGATGGATCTTGCTTTTTCTCCAAACTGACAATCTTGATATATTAACTTATGTGTTTAAATCATTCATATTTAGTGAGATTATTGATCCAGTTGGCATAAAATTTGTCATCTGGTTAATTGTTTACATTTTTTCATTTTATTTTTGTGTTTTTTCATGAATGTATTTCTGACTTCTTTAGAGATAATTTTACATTTTTCAAGATTTATTTTTTCCTCTTTTATTAACATATTGTTTATTCACTTTTTTTGCATTTTTCCAGTTGTTTCCCTTGAGCTTATGATATATATTTTAGATTAATCAAAGTCTATCTCTCTGCCATCTTTGTGCTATTTTTGTTATATCTTCTATTTTAATTATGCTATAAAACTCAATATATTGTTACTGTTTTTATTTTAAAAGGTCAGATATATTTCAAAGCAAGTAAAATTTAGAAAAATTTAATTTAATATTGCCTTCATTCATCTTATGTTCACTACTTTTTATTTCGTTATCTAGATTCATGTTTTCAATCTCATAGTTTTTCTCTCCAACTAAATTCCTTTAAAAAATCTTATACAAGATTTCTAGAAATGAACTACTTTAGCTTTCATTGGTCTGAGAGTATTAATTCTTCAGTTTTAAAACATAGTTTTGCCGGGTATAGAATTCTGAGTTGATACTTTCTCTCCTTTTTCCCCCTGCTTTATTGAGGTGTACTTCAATATATATTTGTGTATGTAGATATATATGTATATATAAAATATATTTAATATACACAATATATTTATATTTAATACAGTCTATACAATATTTAATATTTAATATAATATATACAATATTTACTACAATATATACAACATATATATTGTATATATGTTTAATACTATATATACAATATATTATATAGTATATACATTTGTATATACTGTATATTATTATACTGTTTATGTTGTATGTATTTAAGATGTATAACATGTATACAATGTGAAATTATTACCACAATCAAGCTAATTAAAAAGTCCACCTCACATAATTACTTTGTTTTTGAGAACACTTAAGATCTACTCTGTTGTAAATTTCAATTATCTAATATAGTTATTATTAACTATATTTACCATGCTGTACATTACATCTTCAGAACTAATTTATCCTGCATAATTAAAACTTAGAACCCTTTGAGCAACATCTTCCCATTTACCTCACACCCCAGGCCTCTGAAAACTGTCATTCTTATGAATGCAAATTTTTAAGATTCCACATATCAATGAGATCTTGTAGTATTTATTTTTCTGTGTCTGGCTTATTACTTATTTCACTCAGCATAATGTCCTCCAGGTTTATCAATGTTGTACAAGTGGAAGTTTCTTTTTGCTTTTCAAGGCTGAATATAATTTCATTTTAGATAGATAGATTATAGATGGATAGATATAATGATAAAATATTATTTTATGTAATCAGATTTTTCTTTATCCATTCATTCATCAACTTAGATTGTTTACATATGTTGACTATTGTGAATAATGCTATAAAAGGACTGCAGATATCTCTTTGGCATAATGATTCCATTTCCTTTGAATATATAACCAGAAGTAAGATTGCTGGATCATATTGCAGTTCTACTTTTAACTTTTGGTGGAACTTCATTTTTTTCATAGTGGTTTTACCAATTTATACTTCCACCAACAGTATACAAGGGTTACCTTTACTCCACATCCTTGCCATTAGTTATCTTTCATTTTTTTTATAAGAGTGATAATAGCCATTCTGACAAGAGTGAGAATATGGTTTTAATTTGTGTTTTTTTTTTTCTGATCATCGGTGATGTTGAGGATGTTTTCATATATGTATTTGATATTTGAGTATCTTCTTTGAAGAAATGTCTATTCAGGTGTTTTGTGTAATTTTAAATTGAATTATTTAAGATATATTTGTAATTAAATTATTTGAGTTTCTCGTACATTTTGTATATCAACCTTTTACCAGTAGTATGTTTGCATATATTATCTCTTATTCTATTTATTTTCTCTTCACTCTGTTGATTGTTTCCATTGATGTCCATTCGATTTTTAATCTGATGCTATCCTATGTGTTTATTTTTGCTTTTGTTGCCTGTGTTTTTGGATCTTATCCAAAATTTCATTGCTCCCATAAACGTCAGAAGCTTTTTCTATGTTTTCTTCTAGTTGTTTTACAGTTTGCAATTTTGTATTTAAGCCTTTAATCTATTTTGAGTTGATACTTTATATGGTGTGAAAAAATAGGACAATTTCATTTTCTGCAGGTGGATATTCAGTTTTACCAACACCATTTATTGAACACCATTAACTGTCCCCATTTTGTGTTCCTGGCACCCTTCGCAAAGATCATTAGGCTGTAATGGATTTCTATGCTCTCCATTCTGTTCCAATTTTCTATATGTTTGTTTTTATAACAGTACCACATAATTTTGATTACTGTAGCTTTCTAATATATTTTGAAACCAGGAAATATGATGCCTCTATCTTTTTTTTTTTTCTTTTGCTTAAGATTGCTTTGCTTTCTCTTTAGGAGTTCCATATGAAGTTTAAAGTAGTTTGTCTTTTTCTGTTCTTGTGAAAAATGCCATTGGGATTTTGACAGAGTTAGCATTGAATATGTAGATTGGTTTGAGCACTATGGGCATTTAAACACTATTAATCCTTCCAATCCATCAACATGGGATATCTTTACATTTATTTTGGTCTTCTTAAATTTCATCAATGTTTTGTGGTTTTCAGTGTATAGGTATTTTACTTCCTTAGTTTAATTTATCTGTAAGTATTTTTTCCATTTTGATGTTATTGTAAAAACGTTTTCTGGATTTAATTTTGTACATCATATTGTTAGTGTGTAGAAGCACAACTTGTTTATGCATGTTAATATTGTATCCTACACATTTATTGTATTTGTTTATTAATTCTAATATTTTTGTAGTGAAACCTTTAAGGTGTTCTATACGTAAGATTTCATAACCTGCAAACAGAGAAAATTTTACTTTTTTCCTTTGCATATTTTTCATTTTGTTTCTTGACTACTTGCTCCACTAGGACTTCCAGTACAATGTTAAGTAGAAATTGTGACAGTGAACATCCTTGCATTATTGCTGATCTTAGAGAAAGAGTTCTCAGCTTTACACTGTTGAGCGTTGATGTCAGCTGTGAGCCTGTCATATATGGCCTTTATCATGTTGAAGTACATTCCTTTTATATATAACATTTTGATAGTTTTTATCTTGAAAAAAATGCTAGATTTTGTCAAACAATTCTTCTTCATTTATAGAGATAATCATATGATTTTTATCCTTAATTTTGCTAAAGTGATGTATCATATTTGTTGATTTTCTTTTGTGGACTCATCCTTGCAATTCAAGGAAAAATCCCATTTGATCTGGTGTGTGACTCTTTTGATGTGCCATTTAATTCAGCTTGCTACTGTTTTGTTGAGAACTTTTGCAACTATTTTCTTCAAAAATATTGGCGTGTGATTTTCCTTACTTGCAGTGCCTTTGTCTGGCTATGGTATCAGGATAATGATGGCCTTGTAAAAAAATTGAAGTGTTTCTTCCTATTCAATTTTTAGGGCAACTTTGAGAAAGATTGGAATTAATTCTTTTTTAAATGTTTGGTAGAATACACCAGTGAAGCCATCTGGTCCTGGCTTCTCCTTATTAGGAGGTTTTTTGATTACTGATTCAATCTTCTTATTTGCCATTTGTCTCGTTGGATTTTCTGGTTTTTTACTGATTCAGTTTTGGTAGGTTGTATGCTTCTGGGAATTTATCAATTTTTCTAAGTTTTGCGATGTATTAACATCTAAACATTCATGGTAGTCTCTTGCAATTTTTGTAATTCTGTGATATCACTTGTAATGTCATCTCTTTCAGTTTTGATTTTATTTATGCGTATCTTCTCTCCTTTTAAAAAAATTAGTCTAACTAAAGGCTTCTCAATTTTACATTCCAAAATACTATTAGTTCATTGATCTTTTCTATTGTTTTGCTCACATCTATTCCATTTATCTCTGTTCTAATATATATGATTTTCTTCTTTCTGCTAACTAGGGGCTCAATGTGTTCTTTTTCAGCTTCCTTGAGGTGTAATTTTAGGTTACTTATTTAAGGTCTTTTTAAAAAAATGGGTGTTTTTTATTATAAACTCAACTCTCAAAACTGTTTTTGCTGCATTCCGTAAGTTGTTTTTTTTTTTTTTTTTTTTTTCTTTTTCTGAGATAGAATCTTACTTTGTCACCCAGGCTAGAGTGCAGTGGCGCAATCTTGGCTCACTGCAACCACCACCTGCTGGGTTCAAGCAATTCTCATGCCTCAGCCTCTTAGTAGCTAGAATTACAGGCACACACCACCAAACCCAGCTAATTTTTGTATTTTTAGGAGAAGTGGGGTGTTGCCATGTTGGGCAGTCTGGTCTTGAACTCCTGACCTCAAGTGATCTGCTCACCTCAGTCTCTCAAAGTGCTGGGGTTATAGGCATGAGCCACCACGCCTGGTCTCGTAAGTTTTGCTAGTTGTTTTTCTGTTTTCATTTCTCTCAGGGTTTTTTTGTTTTGTTTTGTTTTGCTTTGAGTTCTCCTTTAATTCACTGGTTATTCAAAAATGTGCTGTTTAATTTCTACAAATTTGTGAATTTTCCAATATTGTTTTTGTTTTTTATTTCTAGCTTCACAAATTGTCATAAAAGATAATTGATATTATTTCAATATATTCTTAAATATGTTGAGAATTGTTTTGTGTCTCAACATATGATCTACCCTAGAGAATGTTCTGTGTGCATTTGATAAAAAATGTGCATTTTGATGCTGTTGGAGAGAATATTCAGTGTATGTCTGAGAAGTCCATTTGGTTTGTGGAATTGTTAACTATTGTTTCCTTATTGCTTTTGTGTCCAGACAATCTATTTATTGTCTAAAGTGGGTTATTGAAGTCCCTTACTGTATTGTATTGCTGTCTATTTTTCCCTTCAGTTCTATTAATATTATATTACATATTTAGGTGATTTGATGTGAGGTGCATATATATTTACAATGGCTATATCTGCTTGATGAACTGATGCCTTTATCATTATTTAATAATTTTCTTCATTTCTTTTTACAGTTTTTGACCTGACATCTATTTTGTCTAGGTATAGCCCCCCATATCTTCCCACTCTTTTGGTTACAATTTGTCTGGAATACCTTTTTACCATTTTTTTTTCTTTTCTTTTTCCTTCTAGACTGTGTGTGTTCTTAAAATTAGTGTAAGTCTTTTATAGGCAGCATATTATTGGATGTTTTCTTTTGTTCAATCTATTCAGCCACTCTATGTTTTTTGGTCAAAAAATTCAAACTATTTACATTTACAGTTATTATTGACTGTAAAAACTTACTCTGGTTCTTTAATTGTTTTCAAATGTTTTATAGTTTTTCTGTCGCTTTTTCTCCTTTCTGTCTTCCTTCGTGGTTTGATAATTTTTTTGTAGTAATATGCTTTGATTCATTTTACTTTATCTTTGTGTATCTATGTCAGGATTTCCTTTGTGTAAGCCCTGTAGTAATACACATAGAACATCTTATAGTTTCACACACAAAACTCAACACTTTAGCTTGTCTTACCCTTACATTTCATGTTGTTGATGTCACATTTTACAAATTTTTATACCGTATATCCTTTAACAAATTATTGTAGCTGTACTTATTGTTAATGCTTTGTTTTTAAACTCTTACATCAGGTTCAAAAGTATTTTACACATTACCGTTATAATATTAGAGTATTTTGTATTTGACAACATTTTTACCTTTATGGTGAGTTTATTTCATTGATATGTTTTCATATTGTACATAACATTTGTTTATTTAAACTTGAAGAACTCCCTTTAGCATTTCTTATGAAAGGTCCGGTGGTGAACTTTTTTAGCTTTTATTTGTCTGGGAAAATCTCTCTCTCCTTAAATTCTGAAGAAACTCCTTGTTAAGTGTAATATTCTTAGCTATAAAGTTTTTCCCCCTATTCTTTTAGTTCTTTGACTATGGTTTCCTGGTATACAAGGTTTCTGCAGAGAAAAATGCATATAGCCCTATGGAGATGCTCTTGTTTGTTACACGTTTTCCTCTTGCTGTTTTAAAAATTATTTTTGTTATTGACATTTTATAATTTGGTTATAATATGTCTCAGTGTAATCTTTGTAATCTTGATCCTATGTGGGATATTTTGTACTTCATGAACTTGTATGTCCACATCCTTTCCAAGATTTGGGACATCTTCAGACATTTTTTTGAAAAATGCTTTTCATTCTATTAACCTTCTTTCTCCTTCTGGGAATTTACAATGCACCTAGAGGTTCAATGTCTCTTATCTCAAATGCTTGGGACCAGAGTGTTTCAAATTACTTTTTCTTTTCAGATTTTGAAATATTTTCATTGCATTCACTGGTTGAGCATGCCAAATCTGAAAATGCAAAATCTGAAATGCTCCAAAGCACATTATTTTTCAGTGTCATGATGGTGTTTGAAAAGTTTCAGAATTTGGAGCATTTCAAATTTTCAATTTTCAAATTTGGGATGTTCAGCCTGTAGTGTTATATTTGGTGATGTCCTGTAAATCTCTTGGGTTTTCTCTACTCCTTTTAATTTATTTTCCCTTCTTACTATTATAATTAGATAATTTCTGTCTGTAAGATCATAGATTCTTTTTTCAGTTTGTTTGAATGTGTTTTATACTCTTGCATTTTTTATTTCCTTCAGCACCACAATTTCTGCTGGTTCTGTTTTATGATTTCTGTCTCTTTTTAAAACTTTTTGTATTGTTTGTGAATTGTTATATTAATATTGTTGAAGTTACTATTTTGGTCTAATGTAGTTCACTGAACTCTCTTAAAACAACTTTTTTGAATTATTTGTTAAACAATTTGTAAATCTCCATTTCTTTGAGATTAGTTATAAAATTTATAGTTTTTTGTTTTGTTTTGTTTTGTTTTTGATTTTTTTGATGGTGTTGTGTTTCCTTAATTTTTCATGTTCCTTGAAGTCTTGTATTGCTGTTTTCACATTTAAAAGATCAGACACCTTTTTCAGTCTTACGATTAGCTTCAAGAACGAAAGACCTTCACCATTCATCCAGGCTAGAGATTATTAGGACTTTTAGACCTGTTTTTTGGATGCACCTGCTTCACTTCTCTTATTTCCCTTTTTGTGGGAGGAAACAGTCTTAGGGTTGTATGTATTCTCTCAATTCTGCAAAGCCAGTCAGTGTGTGAGAACACTATGTTTCCTAGGGCCATTGTGCCCTGAAATGTTGAAGGATAAACACCATCTCTCAATCCTGCAGAGATAAATCAGCTGTCTGCATGTGCTTGCCCACAATCTTCAGGCAGTCACATACACTATATGCGGGGTGGCACACTGGGCACCAGCTACAGGGTCCAGGGAGAGGTACATGGAGTGCTAGTGCTAGGAGCATGAATGGGCTAGTTGGGGGGTGGAGGGTATAAAGGTATTATATTCTACAAGGTCTATGGGCACACTTCTTGGTGTAGTTTGCAAGGAGGTTTATAGAAACTATGGCCCTTTACTGAGTTCTACATCCCAGTGCTGTGATTCCCCAACCCTCTTCCCTGCTCCTAGCCATATCACATTTCTGGTGAAGTTGGGTGCTGACTATGTTCTTACTTCTCCCTTGGAGGAAGTCAAGAGCCAAAGGGGTCTCACTGAGCTCTGCCACATTGGTGAAGAGGGGATGCGGGTAAAGTAAAACTTTTCTTCTTATCCTTTTCAATACATCTATTCTTGCAGTTGTTTTTACTCCAGCAGGTGGTGGGGCTTATTCATTAGATTCCCAGTCTCCTACAAAGGTGTTCTCCTCTGTGAGTGGTTGTCAAAATTGTTTGCTCTGTGGGAGGATAAGAGCAGAAAACTCGTATTCCTTTGTCTTGATAGTGTTCAACACTTTAATTATGTCAATATATTGTCTTCTGGTTTATATGTTTCTAAAGAGAAGACTGTTGTAATTATTATTTTTTTTCTTCTATATGTAATACCACTCTCCCTTACTGGTTGACTTTAATATTTTTTTTGTTTGTTGCATTCAGTAATTTGAATATGACAAATTGAGGAGCGGTTATGTTTTGGGAATTATCATCGTAGGTATTCTTGGAGCTTCTTTGATCTGTGGTTTTGTTTTCTGTAATTAAATTTGAATATCCCAGCCCACTGAAAATATTTCTTACCTCTTCTCCTTCTTTTTTCTTCTTCTGGAATCAATTGCTTACATATTAAAGTATAAGGTAACATCCCAGAGATCTTGGATATTGTGTTTCAATTTTATTTTCACCTTTTCTTAATCTTCTCTTGAACTATGTTCAAGTTCAATTATTCTTTACTTAGCTGTTTTAATTCTACTTATTAGCCAATTGGGTAAATTTTATATCTCTTTTACTGTATTTTTATTTAGAGCATTTCCATGTAATTTTCTACCAGAGTCTTCATGTTACTATTGAGATTACCCTTCAAATTTTGCCTTTTACTTAACTTTTAGAGTGTTTAATGTACTAATCATAGTTATTTTAAATTGCCTTGGCCATATCTTATGGTTAATATAATTTGAAAAGAAAACTAGATGACGTTTCATAAACATGGTATGCCATTAAAAATTAAATGTGTAAAGTTGACTAAGCAAAGTTGTTTCCAGTGTTTTAAAATATAGTTTAAGAATCTATAATGTGCCCCAATGTAGCACAATCAATAGAAAGATATAAGGAATGTGAAGAATATGTCTTACAATAGAAATGATGTCCAAGAAAAGAAAAGATGAACATTTATTTGGACTTTATCTTAGCTGGTTCAGTAGTAAATTTAACACACCAGACTAATTCACTAATTCCTTAGAGCTTTCTAGTGTTTTAAAGTGTACAATAAACTTTATAGTCATGTGAGGTAAATTAGACAGGTTATAGTTCATATTCAATCTGTCTACCACTCTGTGAAGAGATTCTAGGCATGGACAATTCCAAAATTAACTTTCTTACATCCTACTATTTCCTGAAACATCCATTGTGCTTCTTTCCATATGATCAATTTATTAAAAGAGTAGGCTCTATTTAATTCTTCATTTCAATGCACTTTTTTAAATTTTAGAGCTATCTGTTTAGCACACATGCATACACACACACAAATACATTTTCTAGATACGCTTGTAGGTTCTATATTGGTGAGCAAAACAGAAGAAGGTCTTATCATCATGTTGTTATGGTCCAGAAATAAACAAAAAAAATCAGCAAAATTTAGCATATTGCTGACAGGAGCCATAATAGAGGTAGCTAAGTATGTATACCTCTGCCATTGTAATCTGGGCTTGACTCACCACTTTGGCAAAGGTGTTTTTTGGTAGGTCATCAACATTCGCCCTCTAAGTAAACCAATGTGTTTAAACATTTTACCTTGGTTTTGTTATGGCACTCACAGTATTTAATTGTTTTCATCATCTTTTTATTATATTTGAACTGCTCCTGGAGACTTCAAATAATTTATTAGTTTATGATTAAAATACATGAAGCATGCATGATACAAATATTTAATCAATATACAAAAGTGTTTACTCATGTTTGTACACACATATATGCTTTTTACTTACACAATTGCTGAACTCAGCCCTTTTATTTCTATTATTCCTTTTTTTCTCATTCTGTTTATTTTTGCCATTGCATTAATTAATTTTGCTATTAACTATTAGCAATGCAGAAAAAGCAGGAAGCATAACTCTCTTTTACAACTGCCTTCAGTACTAAGAAATGACTTCAGGGAGATGTATAGAGCTATAATCTTATGACTATATTATCACTTTTATAAATCTTCTATATATAACATTGTATGTATATATATGCTTAAATACTGCACATTAGATGCATCCTTAAAAGTATTACATCCTTTTATCTATCTACACATTTTTAGTTTATTTTCCTTAAAAATATTTTCTTTACCAAGAAGATTGTACAAAAAGGTTAATGCTTTGTAGGTTATTATTTGATGTTCCATACCTTAGGTTGACATGCTATATAATACACATGTATTAGCGTAGTTACATGATATAACTTGGAAATTTGATTATAAAACTAACATTTGTCTTTGTGTTGGGAAAAATAAAGACTTGACCTGTCTATAAAAGTGTTTCTCAAACACTTTTTTATTATATCTCCCTAAGAAACTCTTTAAAATATTTTTCCCAATCTCCATCTCATGCAAACTTAATATCAGGAAATACTGCATATCTTTCTGTGTAGTGCGGCCTTTTGGAGGGCCACAAAGCTTTGAAATAGCCATACATTTTTTTATAACCCAAGAGTTCATTTTTGGCCCCTTGGGGGTTATATTACCGATATAGAGAAAGCATGGTTTGTAAGGTCAACTCATCATGGTTGACCATGGTGCTACATTTTTTGTTCTATTTCATTCAGAAATTCAAATTTAAAACAATTAAGAAAACTTTGGTTACAAATTAAATGAATTTTTTTTTTTTTTTTTTGAGACGGAGTCTCGCGCTGTCGCCCAGGCTGGAGTGCAGTGGCCGGATCTCAGCTCACTGCAAGCTCCGCCTCCCGGGTTCACGCCATTCTCCGGCCTCAGCCTCCCGAGTAGCTGGGACTACAGGCGCTGCCACCTCGCCCGGCTATTTTTTGTATTTCTTAGTAGAGACGGGGTTTCACCGTGTTAGCCAGGATGGTCTCGATCTCCTGACCTCGTGATCCGCCCATCTCGGCCTCCCAAAGTGCTGGGATTACAGGCTTGAGCCACCGCGCCCGGCCAATGAATTTTTAAAATAAACTTCAAATTTTAATTTGTCTGAATTTTTTATTATATTATTCTCATTGTATAGTCATAATAATTTAGTTCTATAAGAAGTACTTTTTTAGTTATATAATCTTGTGTCATAAATCTGTGACACTAAATTATATATAGATACAATTATATGTTAGTGTGTATATATATGTATGTTTTATATATATATATTACATATATATATACTTATTCCCTTACACCATAGTTTGAGATTTCATTACAGCCATAATTTGTGAAGAAATTAATTAGACAGCATGGAAACAGATTACCCAAAAAAAGAAAGTTTTAACATAAGTAATAACAGAGGATGTATTCAATAAGTCAGGAAAAACAAGTAAGTTAGGGCAACAATGTAACTTTGGGAACTGTCCCGACATTGACACTCAATAATAAACTCCTTTTGTTGACATGATTACAATGCATTTGGGAAAAGGTATATTCTTGATATAATCTTAAAATTGTAATAATATGATCAGTACGTCTGGAAAATAACAGTGAAAATTAAACTGAACTTTGTCTGGATACTGCAATTTTTACATGGCTCTGTCAAATGTCAGGCTTCCCTCTCCCTCACCAATTTCAAAAATGTTTCACCATGATTTCAAACAGTGAATCATCCCACCCCGTGCCAACCATCTGTTTTGTCTGCCCCCTCATTGACTCAAATTAGATGATGGAGGGCGGGGCAGGTTCTTAAGAGCAGCCATTAACACTGGAGGAGAAAGGTTCTGGCAGCAGACTTTCCATTGGAAATTATGGACCACTAAAGCTGGCAAGAAGAAACTTACAGGCAGAGCACTTAAGAGTAAAATAAAACTATGAACAAGAAGGGGTGTGGAAAAAATTAAAAAAGAAAAAGATCAGCTAATCAATACAAAAATAAATTACAAGACAAAATTCAAAAACTGTCAGACACCAAAGAGGCTAAAAAGGGTAAAACTTGTCTGAAAAATATGATAAGAAACATTAGAAAAGAAGCCATATATGACAGAAAATATCATGCTTATGAAATGTCTTGCCATATTTTATATTTAAATACGCTCTCTGGATTAGTATTTGTACTTGTGAAAAGATATGTGAGAAAAGTAATTTACTACCAATTTCTTTTGTATTGGCACACGTTTGAAGAAAAAGAGAACAATCAAATGGAATTATGTACATGGAATAATGGACATACTTTAGGAAAATTCTTATAGTTACTACAACAGGATGAAACTTAGCAGGGCATGGTAACAATTAATTTTTCTGATGAAAAACTAATATTCTTTTCATTTGAAGGAATGAATGTTTTAAAATCCAAATGAAGAGAATGAAGCAACTACAAAAATATTTTCTATCCTCAGAAATGATGCAGAAAGTTACTAAAGCCAGCCCATAGTCAAGGGCAGGGAACTTAGATTTTGCATCTTGATAGCAAATGTGTAAAACCATTTGTAGATCTGTTGTACAAGCACCACAATGATAAGCACATTTTCAATATAAAATTATATAATGGGCATCAAGTTTCACAAGAGGTTGGCCAACCAGAACAGTTTTCCTGGGACTGAGGGGCTTCTTTGGATGTTAGAATTTCAGTACTAAAACTGGGAAAGTCTTAGATAAACTCCAGAAAGTTGGCTACGATACCATTATTCCGACAACGCTAAAAATGGGAACGTGAGGTAGAGAAGTATGAAAGTCCTCACTGTTAAAGTATGCATACGCCCTAGCAAAGTATATTTCATGGAAAACTACAAAAAAAAAAAAAAAAAAGATATGCTTTATAAAATGATTGATTTCTGGTCAAATAAATTAAAGAAACTGTAGTCACATTATTTCTCCTTACAGACTTAGATAATTAAATCTGGCATCATACAAATATCTTTGATTGACAAATATTTCTTTTCCACATAAAATTTGTTAAATAGACCATATTTTGGAAAATGATAAACTAAATACAAGCAAACAATGCCATGAAATGTCTGTTTGTGCAAATACAAAGTCATTAATATGGAGACATACTCGAGGATCAGAAAATGTGAGAGATTAAAGAGCACAATGCTCTTGAATATGCATGCTTTGTGGGTTTCCTACCTGAGTAATTTGATTTTAGTTGTATAAGGATTGTATTCATTCAGGTAAAGATTGAAATGCATAGTTAAGTCAGGAATTTCCAGAAATAGAGCCAATTTTGTTTTAAATAAAATAAAGTAACAGACACCCAAGCTTAAATTATCTGGCTAAATGTCTGTGTGGGGAAGTTCACACATCCTCCTCACTTTCTGCTTCACTCTAATCAGAACCATTAGTCTTCTCATCTTTTGAATATCCAATTCACCTGCAGTGGAAAAATACAGGAATATTAAAGTTTCTTTTGTGAAAACATAAAGTACAGTTTGAAAATCATACTATAACTCTCTTGAAGGCCATTTTATTCATTGAAGAACAAAATCAGGTTTAATAATTTTCTAGATCAATCTTTCTGAAATGTATTAACAACACTTAAGAATCATTTAAATCAAAATATGAAACCAAGTTTTGAGGGAAAATAGCTAAAAGATTCATGGTTTTCTTTCTGTTTTAATTCAGGAGAATCATAGCCTTAAAGTCTTTCAATGAACCAAAATACGTAACTTAGTAATTCTAAAATTGGAATGCAATATAATGTCATAACAAGTATCCAAGAATGGAGAGTTACAACACCTGATTTGGGGATCTTTTGCTGCAGTTAGTGTCTGGAAAGATTTGAGGAAATATAAGTCTCTCATAACCTCAGATTTCTCATCTACAAAATAAAGAATGATATCTTGGCAGGGCGCGGTGGCTCATGCCTATAATCCTAGCACTTTGGGAGGCCGAGGCGGGCGAATTGCTTGAGCTCAGGAGTTCTAGACCAGCCTGGGCAACACGGTGAAACCCTGTCTCTACTAAAATACAAAAAAAAAAAAAAAAAGAAGAAGAATAAAAAGCCAGGCATGGTGGTGGGCACCTGTAGTCCCAGCTACTAAGAGGGCTGAGGCAGGACAATCGCATGAACCCAGGAGGCAGAGGTTGCAGTGAGCCTAGATAGAGCCACTGCACTCCAGCCTGGCAATAGAGTGCGACTCCATCTCAAAAAAAAAAAAAGATTTCTTTCATGCAAACTCTTATAGTTACTGTATGTATAAAATGAGATTATATTTGTGAAATAATATTGAAAAAATAAAGCCTGATTTATGATACTGCTATAACTAGGGATCAATTTGTACTGAGAGCATGTCATTCATTCTGATAATGATTGTCACAGTTTATGAAATACTTTGCCATTACCTGATTTTATGCTAAGCACTCCATTATTTAAAGCTGACAGCAGTTTGGTTGAGAGAGGGATTACTTTCATTTTACAATGGAGGAAACTGCGGATCAGAGTTAGAGAGGCATTTCCCAAGATCGCACATCTGTCTAGTCAGGAGGAAGCAAATGTGCTTGTTTTTGTCCCACTATGTTACACAGCATCTCAAAAATCCCAGTTAACAGATTTTGCCCTTGGTATTAAGAAGTTCTTAAAGATCTATTGTAACAGGCCTAAAAAATATCCTTACACAATACTGGTAGCTACTTATATTAAGTAGTATTATTTAAGGAGTTGTTTTTTTAATTGAGCTGGAGTATCTGTCATCCTTGTGTTTGACATTTTTCATGCATTATTAAATTTATTTCATTCAACAACTCAGCTAAGGAGATACCACTTTCATGGTGCAGATGAGGAGGCTGAGACTTAGATTGACTAAAAATTTGCCTAAAGAGGTGATAATTATTTCATGTCAGAACTAATTATTAAACCTAAGTTCCCGTGTTATTGATTTTATGTGATACACTGCCTTCTACTTTCTACACTATATTTGAGGTAAATATTTCAGATAAGTTACTGAAATTCTAGATAAAATTTCTTTTAGTGATCAGAGCTAAAGAGATATTATTGCTGAAGCAAGTGTTGTAAATCTAAAATCTTGAAAAGCTAAGTCCTTTAGTACTTTCTTAGCAGTTTACCAGAAGGCCTGTCAGGTGCTGACAATCAATTGATAATCATTCAATAAGATCAATAAAGATTAAAAAGGAGAAAAACTCCATCCAAAACAGTTGCTTCAGATTTCCATACCTAAATGTAATAGTAAGACTCATCTCTCTAATGACTGCAATTCTGCAACTTTTATTTTGTCTATCGACACAAGTTCTACTCGGAGCCAAGGGATTTCTTCATAAAATGGAAGAGGTAGGAAGTTTCACACTGAAATATTTCTAATTTTCCAATGTATTGGTCTCCCTAAAAATTTGCCTTAGTTTATTCTGGTATCACAAAATACCTGAGACTAGAAAATTTATAAGTAATAGAAATTTATTTCTCATACTTCCAGAAGTTTGTAAGTCCAAGATCAAGGTACTGGCAGGTGGTGTCTGGTGAGGTTCTTCTTGCTGTGTCCTTACATGGCAGAAAAGTGGAAAAGAGTGAATGATCCATTTCCTCAGATCTTTTATATGAGCCCGATTCCATCTATGATGGCTCTGCCCTCATGCCTTTATCACTTCTGAAGTCTCCACCTCTGAGTACTCTTACATCAGTAATTATGTTTCAATATATAAATTGTGGGAGGCACATTCAGACCATAGCATTCACTTCTCATTCATAATTGCTCTTTTGGTATGACTTGCCAGACCAATATATTTTACATAAAAATATTAATCAAAATAACTGAAAATTGAATTTTGATTAATCTGTGGATTAATTTTCTGGAAAGCAAAAGTGTGGCTAATATTAAGGTAAGCCATAACAGAAAAGTAGTTTTTCAAAAGAAAAAAATAAGAAAAAGGATAAAGAGACCAAACTTGTCTTTTAAACTCAATTCTACTATATTGAATGTGGCCAGATATAATCGAAATGTGATACCACAGTTAGTGTGCCTACAATTATATTGTATTCAACAGAGGAAATATACAACTTGATTTGTGTGTGCCCAATGAAGCTATAGGACTATGCAACACAGTAACCAGAGCAGAGTCTTCCAAAGTGTAACCCATGGAAAACAAGAAAAGAATGTCCATTTGGGAGAAAGTTGGGCTGGAGGTGGTAACAATTCAAAGTTTCATTTTTCTAGTTCATGTGTTTTTTCCTGGCTTTTATTTTTGAGAGAGGGTCTTGCTCTGTTGCCCAGGTTGGAGTGCTGTGGTACAAACACAGCTCACTGTAGCCTTGACCTCCCAGACTTAAGCAATCCTCGCACCTCAGCCTCCCAAGTAGCTAGGACCACAGGAGCACATAGTTTATGTAGTTTTGCTGGTTCCATTTTTTCCTTCTACTAAAAGAAAGGTAAAAAAAATATTCCAGTATATCCATGGAAAGTCTACTATATGCCAGAGACTTCTCTTTCAATTAATCACTAGAACAATTCTTGTCAGTTTGGCAATATTATTTAATTGTACCAATTTTACTGAAAAAAAAAATTAAAGCTCAGAAAAATAAAAAGAAGCTTTCCAAGGTCACATAGCTAATCATGTCAATTCTGGGACTTGGAATTTTTATCTGGCATTGATTTTTCTACTGAACATTTCAAAAGAAAGTCAGGCATTATAAATTATATTAACAACAACTGCCCTTAGAATTCTCCAAATGCATATATGCATGCAAATAGGAATTATATGTGTGTTTGTGTGGGGTTGTATACACACTGTGTGTATGTATGTGTGTGTGTGTTCTATATTTTCTATTATTTTTGTATATATCAAGGAGCAGAAGTATCTATCCTGTGCTTTTCTTTTAGGGAATCATGCTTTCACAGAAACAGGGGATTATGTGCTCCACTTCACAGCCAAGCTTTTGGAAGAAATATTACAAGCATAAGAGTGGGCAGTGGCAACCACTGAGAAAAGAAAGCAAAATGTACCCATGGGAGCTACACTAAAAAGAGAAAAGGAGCCACAGGGAGTCTTTGTGGATATGAAAATGGGCCCTGAGCTTGAGGGTAGCAAGCTCTCTGCTAATAGCTTGTACTTACTAGTATTTCCTACAGTTTGGACATGTATATTAATAAAATAATTCAAAAGGCCAAATATTTATTTTATTAACCCGATTAAAGAGAGATGTCTATGAATTTGTCAAAATAAATTTAATGGAATGGTAAATTTCTGGAAACAATTATCACATAGTGCCAAAATGGGAGTCTGTGTTTATCAGTTTCAATTCTTAAAGCTTCCTCAATGAAAAAACCCCACGAACATCACCAAATGTAACCTATAAGTTTAATAAGCATCACTTCTGATATAATCTAAGCGTAACTTTTGTTTATTTGTTTATTACGGTATCCCATTATTTATTTAAAATGTATGTAATTGGGCCCTGTTAGCCTTCTCTTTCTCTAGTTAAAAATGAAACAGGTCGATTTTCTTGTTTTGTTTTTCACATGACTCATTTAAAAACATTCTTAAGGCCCCTTGAAGTGAAACTATCATTAAATTTAATTTAGTGCAGGTAGAGAATGGTATGGCCTTTTCCCCCTCTCCCTTTTTACCTCCTTCCTGACTCCTAGCTGCAGTTTTACAAAAACATTGAGTCCAAACCGGTACCAGGAACAGAGGACACTGATAAATCAGGAAAAGATTTTATTTGACTGATGATGTATACTCTTGTAAGGTAGCTTCATTATCTCAGCCATGGAGGGTATAAGAGTGAACCCATTCTCTAACACCAAATTCATAGACTGCCCAGTTCCCTGGGGGTATCTCTGTTTATAAACCTCCTCTGTTCATTTTACACATATGCTTGCTCTGGAAGTCTCATGATATTCTTTGGCAGAACTTAAAAAGGCTCTAGCCTAGCAATCTCTTTTCCCTGTGGCTCACATTTAGTCCATTGGAAATACATCTTTTGCCCTAGTAAACTCTGAGATCCAAGCATAGTCTAAATCTATATCCTGTGACCAATAGTTGCTACTGTTATTTTAGGTATAAACGAGTACTTTGTGCCATCTAACACCAAGGAAAGCACTTTCTTTCTTTCTTTTTTTTTTTTTTTTTTTTTTTCTGAGATGGAGTCTCGCTCTGTTGCCCAGACTGGAGTTCAGTGGCGGCATCGCAGCTCACTGAAAGCTCCACCTTCCAGGTTCAGGCCATTCTCCTGCCTCAGCCTCCCGAGTAGCTGGGACTACAGGCGCCCGCCACCACGCCCAGCTATTTTTTGTGTGTGTATTTTTAGTAGAGATGGGGTTTCACCATGTTAGCCAGGATGGTCTTGATCTCCTGACCTCGTGATCTGCCTGCCTCAGCCTCCCAAAGTGCTGGGATTACAGGCGTGAGCCACCGCGCCCAGTCAGGGAAAGCATTTTGTGGTTTCAGAGATCCCACTAAGTGCTCTCCCCTAGATTTGTGAGGTAAGATTCAAATACTGCTTGAGAAGGTAAGATTCAGCTGCCACTTTGGGAAGTGTTATTGAAATTCACAGGACGGCAAAGGCTCTCTAAAGGAATCTCTTTGTGTGCAGACGCCTCTAAGGCCCTGATCCAACACAAGGGTCTAAGAATTGTGGAACAGTATTTTGATTATTTTTCTTTCTCAAATTTTTTGTTGGAATTTGCGCACACTATCTAATATTAATATCTATTTTGTGGGTGACAACCTTGTACTTAAAATCAAAATAATTTAAATTTTACAGTCTGTTACGTAATAAAACATACTTCCACATGAACAACGCGACTTTTAAAATGTTCGTGGTATACTTTGTCCACTTGAATATTTCCAAGAAATTCAAATCAATTGTCTGACATAGGCCAAACTGGGTAGACCTGCCCTTAGAAGACACCAAAGTCATCTCAGGACAGCTCTTTTTTTCTGAAGTATTATTATTGTTTATTTCAGCATCTGTTTTTATCCACTGTTCTGAAAGCTCTTTGAAGACAGGAAATACGATTTTTAAATGTCTATATTACATGACTTATCACTGTATCTGTTGCATAGAAAGTTTAAAACATAATTGTTGAAAAAATGAATAAACTTAAAAAACCTCACCAGTTCAGAAATAAGAATAATCATTTATTGACTGTGAGCCCAGTTAAAATCTAACATAGTGTAAGTGTAATATAATGGTCATAAGTGAGAGTAAATCTTCTTATGTGAAATATGCCAATGATCGGGGCAAACAACTAACAGTGAACAATTCCTGGTGTATTTTATTTAAATTCCCCATAAATCCTCCTTACACTATTTCACCACCAAAACTTTCTATACAAATCAGCCTTCTTATGATATAAATGGAAAGGTACAAGGATACAGAGAAACCTATCAGATTCTTGTTTTAAGTTTCTTTGTAGACATTAGTTAACTTATACCTTGCAAGAGCTAGGCTAAAGATGCGGGGTAAAGAGTTATTTTATAATTGCAGTATTTTAATTTAACATTAAAAATTGGGAAATAGAATTTAAATCAGAAACCATAGAGGAAAAGGAGACTACAGAAGAAATAAGGGTATAGGAGAAACTTTCTGGGCACTATAAAAAGAGACAAAAATTTGACCAGATGGCAGGGGAGGAAAAATTGGAGAGGGCACATAGAGGGATAGAAGGAGGCTGAGTGTCTAAGAGGGTGTGCAAAACCCCATCCTTCTGGGCCAAGCCCCAGAGATATGTGCCAAGGCCCCAGGAGGAGTTGGGGGATGCCTGAGAAGCACAAGCATTGACTGGCTTCCCATGTTAAATCTTAGGTAGCTTAGTGCCTCAGAGAGGCATAATTATGGGGGAGATGGCTGAGTCTAGGACCCCAAAGGGCAGCATAGCAGGATCCTACAACCTGCAATGTAGTGTAGAAAAAGTATAGTCTCTGAGTCCCTAGACAGCAGGCAGGAGACTCCAAGGGAAGTAGCACTTTTGCAGTAGTCCTTAAAGTTCAGGCACAGATGACTCTGAGAGACTAGCGAGGCTCTAACAACTGAGGAATATAGAGGACTAGCTATTAACTCAGCAACTACAGTGGAGTCAGAGGCTCATGCTTGAAGACTGAAGGACAACTAGCAATATCAAAGGGGACCCTGAAAAGGTACCCTTTCACAATGCCAGGGTGATACCTCTGTCTTCCAGGAAGTTGGGTCATTTCTGGTAGAAACAGCAGACGGGAAAGTTAAGGAATCTTCAACTGATTGTACACTTACCCAGTTTTAAACTGGAAGTGGCTCAGTTCCAGAATTAACTTTATTATTATTATTATTATTATTATTACTATTAGTCCTTAAGAACTAGGCTAAGTGCTCTATAGAAAAAATAAATTAATTAAAATGTTTTAAACCTGAATTTTGTAAACTGCTAAAAATGTGAAATCAGTATGCCCGTTGCACTGGCTATGACAATTTTTGCAAACTCTCTGTTTTTATTTCTGCATAGTTAGAAGAGGACATGGCTAGAGTAACCACATACATTTTTCTTTCACTCTTTGAAATGTCCCAGTTATGGTTATCTTACATTAATCATTAATAACAAAACAACTCATAGAACAATGTTTAGCTCTGAAAATGCAGATAAGCTTTTAGCGTAATACCATTATTTTCTAAGCACTCAAGTATTACTATTGTTGTTTTTCTCTTTCTTTTTTTTTTTTTTTTTTTTTTTGTGGCAGGGTCTCACTTTGTCACCCAGCCTGGAGTGCCGTGGTGTGATTTCAGCTCACTGCAACCCCAACTTCCTGGACCAAGTGATTCTTCCACTTCAGCTTTCTGAGTAACTGGGACCACAGACGTGCACCACCACCCCAGCTAATTTTTGCATATTTTTTTATAGAGACAAGGTTTTGCTGTGTTGTCCAGGATGGTCATGAACTTCTGGGTTCAAGTGATCTGCTCACCTCTACCTCCCAAAATGCTGGGATTACAAGCTTGAGCTACTGTGACTGACCCCCATTATTATCATTTTTAAGCAACATATTGAGGTAAAGAAAAAAGGTTTTAAAATGCATCAAATGTCTTCAGTAGTGGCAAACTCTTGATTCCTTAGGTGAACTTCGAGCAACATTAAACCCATCAACTCCTCCCCTGAAAGATAGCTCTAAACAAACTTGGGTGGCCATTTCTACCTTAATTTAAGAAAATATTAGATAATATAAGACCCAGAATATCCTGATTTAGTATTTGAGAATATTTTCCTATAGCTGAATCATGATTGCCAGCAGTAAGTTTATTGTTTAACCATCAGTATGAGGAAATGCACTAACTAGTATGTACTTTAAACTAAAGATAATCTGGTTTGACTTGAGGTCTCCTGCTAAAGATGCACCATCGTTGTGCAAGGAATTAGGAAAAACATCTGTACACCATTTCTACAAGCTTTCTCATCTAGATTTCCTTTCTCGCAGTACATCCTTTTCTTAGCTAATGAATGACAATGGGTTGAAAGCAAAGGCTCTTTCAATGAAAGGAAAGCCATTATGAATCAGAAAATTGTAATAAGGAGAGAAAATGAACTACTCTGAGAGCCCATACAAGTCTAGGAGACAAGTATAGAATTTCTCTTCTGGTGAGGCAGTGTGGTAGAGTGAAATTAGACAAATAGGCATCCAATTAACCATCAACAAATATGTGTGCCAAAATGCCAGGCAGAGAGCACAGTCACATGTAAAACCCAGGCTCAGTGCCTAATTCTATCCACTTCACAGAATAAAAATGACTCTATTTCTGTAGTCTGCACTGACCTTCACATAAGGATTTCATCCTGGAAATCTATTGCTCTATATAAGCCTTTGGCAATTTGATCCAATCCCAGCTTCAATTATCACCTCTGTGGGAATGACTCCTGCTGCTACTCATTCTTCCTTTGTGTTTATATAAAATCTTAGGTTCTTTTGAAGATCACCCCCTCTACTATCTCCATCTTTTTGTCTTTGTCATCTGTAGGACTTCTTGGTCTCCTTGAAGACATTACTAGTCCAGTTTTTATCTCTATCCTGACTCATATGATCATCTTCTTAGGTGTCTTTATTGCTCAGTGTCATATCATTTAATAACATTCACCTCTCAGTTGATCCAATGTCTTTAACACATGCCCACTATTTGTAACAGTCTCAAATCCTACTCTCAAACCACAGCCTGTAAGATTACTGAGAGCAGAATCCATGTTGAAACCACTTTTGCAAAAATTATAACTGAGGAAATTATGACAGTGAAGGAGATCAGACCTACTGACTCCATCTTCCTTCCAACCTTTAAGCTTTCCTTGTTCATTCCTGGGCATAGGCTGAGCTAACCTAGAGAAGGAACTTAGTTTATGGGTGACTCTGTAACAAAATTGATAATAACCCTTTCCTGAAAAGACCCCTATCTTGCCTTGGATCCAGTTTGTCTTTGTGGGACTAACAAACTACCTACAAGATTAGAAATTATGATTTAGGGGTTATGCAGCCTCTGGCTTTAGGAGTCTGAACCTCCCCCAAATTGCTCCTGGAGATAACATCACTATTGTAAAACCTAAGATTAATGCTTGAGATATTTTGCAGACCTTGCACTCAGTGGATCAGCTGACACCACCCAGACTGGTAATCTGACTCAATCAGTTCTGCAATCCCACCCAGAAAGAGAAGACAGCAAAGAAAACCTCACTTCAGTCCCCCTGTGATTGATTCCATCTCCAACCTGGTCAATCAGCACTCCTCACTACCAAAGCCCCTACCTGCCAAATTATCTTTGAAAACTCAACTTCTGGAATGCTCTAGGAGACTGATTTGAGTAATAATAAAACTCTGGTCTCCTGTACAGCTGGCTGTGTCTGAATTACTCTTTTTCCACTGCTATTTCCCTGTCTTGATAAACTGGTTCTGTTTAGGCAGTGGGCAAGGTGAAACCATTGGGTGGTTACAAATTTGGGAGCTCGTCCAGGATTGCTCTTGGGGATACCTGCCTGTGGTTTGGTAGCCCAATTCCAGCAATGGATTCAGAGGCCAGCCCAAGTGGCTACCTTGTTTCTTGGACAGGAGGCTGACTCTGGCAATGTCTCTACCAGTGGGGCCCTGCTGACCCAATGTGCATGGATTTAATTGTCATGGAGAAATAGTCCTGGGGAGACACCCCACAACTGTACCCCTATCACAGGGTATCTGTCTGTAGCCAGAGAGTGGGGTATCTGTCAGTAGTTCCACTATGGGGTGACCTATTCTGTGAGTATCCTAGGCACTGCCAATGCCTTCTTCCCTCTCCTGATTAGTTCTGTAGCCACATTCATTGTGGGATGTCTGTCTCAGTTCAGCTCCTTTGTGGGTTTCAGCTGAACTTGCCCAAATTGCTCCTGGTGATAACAACATTATAGTAAAATCTAAGAGTAGTACTTGAAATATTTTGCAGATCCTGCTCTCAGTGGATAAGTGGACACTACCCAGACCAATAATCTGACTCAGCCAGTTCTGTGATCTCACCCAGGAAGAGAAGATAGCAAGAAAACCTCACTTCAACTCCCCCTGTGATTCCATCCCTAACCTGACCAATCAGCATTCCCCACTTCCTGAACCCCTACTCACCAAATTACCTTTAAAAACTCCAATCCCTGAATGCTTGGGGAGACTGATTTGAGTAATAATAAAACTTCGTTCTCCTGCACAGTTGACTCTGCCTGAATTACACTTTCTCTATTGCAGTTCCCCTGTCTTGATAAATCGGCTATGTCTAGGCAGGGGACAAGGTGAACCCACTGGGCAGTTGCACATTCTAAACTTTCATTGTAGTTTCCAAAAGATTTTTTTCCAAAAACATAATTTAAGAATGAAACACTTCCCACACCCAAACAACACTTTACTTTTCTTTATTTTACCATTCTGTGTAGATTTTGATGCCCCCTTTTCTTACTTCTTGTCCTTGTCATCTTTGGAACTGATTTCCCAAATGCTCCACTCTCAGTGTCTCATTCAAGTCTCTGTTTCTAATATAAGTCTCAATTCTAGGCCATTTATTCAGTTCTGTAACGATCAATTCCGTTGTTTCTACTTTATAGGAATTGTGCCCATAGCAATAGCATTATTCTGGGCATTATGTAATTCTCTGTGGATTTAATATTAGTTTGGAGAAAGATTCATCCTTGCCACACACATTAATATCAGAAAGGAACTGATGCCTGGTAAGAGCCTGCTCTGCCAACACTGGGCAATGCACATATATTAAGACATTTAGTTCTCCTGAAAACCATCCCAGATTGATATTATTATCCACACTTCAAAGAAGTGGAAACTGAGAAGTTAAGTGTTTTTCACATAAATACAGAGTTAGTAAGGGACAGAATTGGAATTTGTCAATGCTATATAAAACAATTCCGCCCTCCAAAGATAAAAAAAATAAAAAATGATGTGGTGATTCTCTGTGGAAAGGTAAGTACAAATGTTTTTATTTCTCAAGTTAGAAAACTAAAGTACATAGAGGATGTAACCTGACACAGCTGTGCAGTCAAGTATATGTTCCAGTGTGTGCATGTGCTAATTTATTTCAAGTTAAGCCACTTAAATGAAATATGTTAAATAACATACATAAGTAAATAAAAGATGTAAGTTTGAAGTCCATGGATTTTCTAAGTAAAATCTCACAGTGGTACTATATAGGCTTACATGGACTATTGTCTACTGAGAGTGATCTAGTCACTGAAATTTCTCAATGGACTAACATCATGTAAGCAAAAACTCTGGGCTTTATGCTGCCTCCGATTCATTTTTGATATTACTTATTTAGAACATTCAATGTTCTCTTTCTCCTTGGAGACATCTGGCTTCAGACCCAGTAGTTCTTCCCCTAGGCAGAGTCAGGAAATCTATATGATACTCTGTAAAGCATTGTACACAAGAGACATAACTTCAGGCAAATGATTTTAGGAAACCAGATCATCAAATGAACACACAAAAAATAAATCATCCCAAAACTTCAAAATTCTTCCTGAAGATTAATCCTCTGGCTTCACAATTGTAAGTCAATTTCCAAAGGTAAATGCTCCTGGATAAGATATAAGATCTAGTTTACATCCTTGGGATAAGACGGAGAAAGGTTGAAAACATGGGGATAGTCTCTGGTCCTTGATTTAAAATAAGATAGGCAATTGGGAAGAACAGAAGAAGCCCTGATTGTACCAATAATCAAAGTTGCTCACTTGATAGTTTTTCTTAAAGTGGGCCCAAATCCCAGATACTGAAAATAAACTAGTCAGTCATCTTCCCCCCAGAAAAATGACTTAGATAGATACCCACTTGCCAGGGCTTAAAATATATCAAGCAGGAAATTTTATAAACTATCCTTTCAGTCTATGGTGTTAGCTTTCACTCTACTGGGTTTATAATTGTGTGTGTCAGGGGTGAGTTTGCATAGCTATAGGCATCTACTTTTGAGAATTTGCTTTAATGACATAGGAGTCAATGATGAAAAGCAGGCTTTAAGAAAGATGTGGAATCTTGGATACATGTGGAAAGATCCAATGCAAATTGGTGTGTCCCGAGGGTTAAAAAAATCATGAACACATATTGTTTAATAATTTTGAGTGTCTTATTGATAGTAAAAATGAATGAGTGAGAAAGTAAGAAAAACAATGTGGGTACCAAGTAAAATATGAACTCACAGTTTATTCCAGAAAACTTTTAAAGCTGAGTATATTTACCATTCTGTTTAAATGGGAGGAAAGGGCTTAAGTATGTTGTAATACACCAAACACTTCAGGGAAATGGAAAATACCATATCAGACAAGGGAACACAGGTAAATTGTTTCCTCTGGTGAGCTGTAGCCCTTGAAAGCTCATTTATGTTCTCACTAAGGTGAAACATAAGTTTTAGAGAAATATAAATATCTATGTGTATGTAACACACTTCCAACCAGAAAAAAGACCCAGTCCGTGTGTGTGAGATGAATTATACTGATGTCTGTTATAAATCCCTAACATAGCTCATGAGATCAATTAAGATGTTCAAGCAGCTACAAAAAGGATGATTGAGGCAAATGGTAACATCAGGATGACCATATGGTAAGGGGAAACTAGAACTGTTTGGACGTAAAATGAGAGCCATCGGAATTCCAGTTACAATCATGCACTACACAGCGAGGAGATAGCAGAATGAGGCAGCCAAGAAAAATACTAGATGAAGAACAGTTTGCGCAGTGATAAAGACAAACTAGCTTGTGTTTCCAAGTCAATAAACAGGTGGTAGGGACAGAGGGTGACATCATCTGTGCCTGCTCTCTTTCCCTCTCCTAGACCAAGAGCCTCATGGTTTACTGCAGGGCCAGGTATTTGTCAGACAAGTCGCTTTTGGATTTTTAAGTAATGACAGAGGCTTGTTGGGGAGTGTTTAGCCGAGGGGAAAGCTATTTCTTAAATGAGACCATCAAAGGTTGTATTCCCCTTGCTTTTCTCAGGAGCAGAGCACATTAATTGTGTGGTTCTATATATGTTCTAGGACAATTTCTCTCAGTGCTGCCCAGTGGGCTGTGCAATGACAAACCATCATCACCACAGGATACAATGGCCTTTGGAAAACGTAGCTCACCTAGAAATGCATTATCAGGTGATAACAGCCTTGCCGGCTCATGTCACCCCAGTAGTAAAGTTTAAAAGGCTTTCAATGTTGAGATTTTCTTCAAAGTGCTAAACTGTGATAGGCAATTTAGCCTAACTTTTCACAGCAGTCCTAAATCTATATTTACTAATGATTTCATCATGTGTTGAAAGAAATATACTTTGAAAATCTTCATCAATTAAGGATATTGAAGCATAAGAGCTTAACCCAGCCCTCTAGATGGAATGTCTTTTGAAAAATACACTAATCTTTTGATTCACAAATAATGAAGCCAAAGTGAATATATTTTAGCTGTCTGAGGCTAAATGAAAATCTCACACCAGAGAACACTTCACGATAAACTAAGAGAAAAACAGTAAGTCTTCATAAGATGCTGAGCCAGAAGAGCACTGTGTTTAGGAACACAAGTTTTAAAGCAAGCTCTGGAACTTTATATGTGACATCAGGCAAAGGACTTAACCTCTCTGCACATGGATTCACACATCTTCAAAATAGGTATAATTATTGAATCACTCGTAAGTTGGTTGTGAGGATCAGATGATATAAAGCATGCAATGTGCTTAATGCAATATTTGCTATATAGCAAATGTTTAGTAAATATTACTCATCATTAACATTACGAAAATGAAACAAGTGAGAAGAGACAGGAGAGTTCTGCTTTATTGCAAGTGGAAAAATGCAAGAAAAACAGTGGCTTTCAGTATTAGTGTGCTTAAGAATCACCCAGCCTGGCGTGGTGGCTCGTGCCTATAATCCCAGCACTTTGGGAGGTCGAGGAAAGTGGATTGCTGGAGCCCAGAAGTTCAAGACCAGCCTGGATAATATAGAGGAACCCTGCCTCTACTTTTTGAAGACTTTGGGGAATACTTGAATGTTTTGGAGCAAAGAGTTAATACCTTCTTGGCCTTAGAAAGATGGTATTGCAAAGTATGCATTGGGACAGACAGTAACTAGAGAGAAAAACTAGTTTGGAGATCATTGTGGTTAGACAGGCAAAAGATGATGAATTTAGGTCTCCATAAAGTAGATGGACAGACAGATATAGATGAAAGAAACACTACAGAAAACTAAGCAACTATAATGGGGGGTAGGAAGAAAAATTATGTTTTTGGCCTAGAAGATTTTATAAAAGATGGTGTAATAAATGAAACAGAAAACCCCCAAGGAAGAAGCATTGTCAGTGTGGAGGTGGAAATGTGAGGGCCAATGAATTCTGTTCACATGTCCATGGCACATCTATGCAAAAATGTTCAACAGGCAATGGGAAGTACAAATCAGAAACAAGAAAGATCGTCTTCCAGCTGGTAAGTGTAATTTTTGCTAAACCACATAGATGTCAAACCATGGAAAGAGAAAAACACACACATGCATTTGACTTTTGAGCATGGAATTTAAGTCAGTAGTACTTAAAAATGTGTTTTGGGGAAGAGAAGTGAGGCTATGAGAGAGCGAATAGGTAGATTCTGTAATAATAAGAAGAAGAAGGCAGGGCTGTCGAAGCTGTGGACGAATTGCATGCAGGATGTTTGAACAGAAAGTCATCAGAAAAGAGGTCATTGTGACCATGGGCAGTGGCTCATACCTGTAATCCTAGCACTTTGGGAAGCAGAGGCAGGAGGATCATTTGAGGTCAGGAGTTCGAGACCAACTCAGGCAACATGGTGAAACCCCATCTATACTAAAAATACAAAAAAAAAGTAACTGGGTGTGGTGGTGCACACCTGTAATCTCAGTTACAAGGGAGGCTGAGTCAGGAGAATCACTTGAACCTGGGAGATGCAGGATGCAGTGAGCCTGCATCACACCACTGCGTTCCAGCCTGGGTGACAGAGTGAAGTTCTAAAAAAAAAAAAGAAAGAAAGAAAAGAAAGGAAAAAGGCCATTGTGTTGTGTTTGGCTATTAGGAATGTTACTTGACCAATAGCAATGCAAAATTAATAGTATGAATTAACTTCCTAATAACCTCAGCCATTAATTTTTATTAAAGAAATGAAGACTATTTGGGGAATATGAGAACAATTTATTATCCTCATTGTCATAGTTATAAGTTTAAACCTTTGTTTTTATTTTTAAAACTCCTTGAATATGATGTTCTGTATTGGACAATTCATAAACACTGCTTTCTAGTTTTCAGTTTTCAGAATCATTATATTTAACAAGCACAGAAGATATTACTGTGCTTACAAAGATGCAAGAGTTACCAATTTTGTGACTTCAACATTATGGAATGATGAGAGTAGTGGGATAAAGGAGGGAGGGAACAAACTGGAGCGAAGCATAGGTATGCTAATTTCCTCATTTTACATGCTTGGTAATTCAGGAGATACCATTGACAATTTGGAAAATAGTTTAAATGTATCATTTGACATTATAAAAAGGCATCTGCCACTTCAAGATGACTGAACACATATGTGTTCACATATCCTTCAGAGCCAATGAAAGGCAAGGCCTGAAGTACAAAAATGTGATAACTCATTACAGAAAAGAGAATAGGTAAAAGGTATTCATGAGTAGATGAAGATTTTCAATTTATTCTTAGACAAGTTAAAGTGGGTAGGTCAGAAGAAGTTACAACCCAGAACATACTTTGATAAGCTTACTTTTCTGTGAGAATCCCAGGAGAACTTTAAATATGAAGTTTGTAGATCTGATGAAGAACAGAAGTGAAAAGTGGAGCTGAGAAGAACATTAGTTTAAAATCTATATGGGGAAAAATTAGTGTCTTCTTACTCTCTTATTTCTATGCAGAGAAGGAAGCAGGTTGGTTTCATCCCACAGGTAAATTATAAATGAGTAAATACATAAAAAATATTATTATTTGGGTAGTTACAAATAACTTGGAGAACTTTAGTGTGGGTGCTGTTTCGCCAGGACAAAGCCTTTTGAAAATTGGAATATAAGTGTTCCAGGCTGAAAGCCAGCTCCTTCCTCATCCATCTCCAAACAAAACCTGAGACTGTATCGTTACTTCCAGCCGTATTTCTCTCACATGGGTGATGACTATTATGGAATTTATCTACTTGCAAAATAGCAGAGGAAACTCACATTTCTTAAATCTTAAATATAAATGGACTGTCAAGAATCTCTAGATACACACCAAAAATCCAACAAAATGGAAGTGAATAAAAAAAAAACTGATCTTTGAAAAAAATAATTTTTGAACTAGAAAACAGAAAAGAGCTTTAAAAATGAATAACTTTATGACTATATCAAAATAGTTTTTATTAAAAACATCATACACATAGACTAAAAATAACACCATAAGAGGCATAATTGTAGAACAGAAACAGGTCTTTCCACAAACTAAAGAATACATCTTCAATTTAAAGAGGCCCGCCGCATGCCCACGAAAGTGAATGAAAGATTCATCTTTAACTTCCAAGAAATAAATTTTAAAAAGTACCTGTTTTTCAATTACAGCTTTGGATTCTAGAAGATGGTGATGCAAATTCTACAAAATTTTAAAGGGAAATTAATTTGATTATCGTATTCAATACCCAGCAAATCTATCAGACTTTTGTGAGAGGACAGAACACTTTCAGATATATGAAAATAGAATCTTTTCCTTTCAGGTAATTTAAACAGTTTGTTGAGCTATACTAAATTAAACAAGGAAGCATATGAAGAGATTGGAAAATATATAATGTAGAAAAGAGTAGATTTCCAGCATGTCACGTGTGCGGCAGGCCTAGAGAGAGAGAGAAAAAAAAAGTCCAGATTGAAACAGGAAGACTGAAAAATTCATGGGAAACGTTTCACATAAACAGAGAATATGCAAAAGCTAGAACAATTGAGAGCTGGAACCACAAAGTTTGAGACAAAAGTTAAATTAAAAGGTCACCCCACTGTGGGGAAAAAGAAAAATTTTATGGGAAGATCTGTGTAAGAAAGAAGTAAAATCATTATCCAAATACCAGGTGAAATATATGGTATAAGTTTGAGCAATTAATAGTTTAAGTAAATGGAATCCACTCAACTTGGTAAGCTTGAACCACGAATATTCTCCTTGGAGAAGAAAATGGATCCGTAGCAGTAGAAATATATTAGTATTTCTCACTACTTCACCCAACAAGGAACATCATATAGAGTGTCGAAATGATGTAAATGCTATTTAGTGACTTTAACTTTTTGGTCAATTTTTGCACACAGCACAAATGGCCTGGTTACGTTTCATGTAACGTAACTTAAATGCTAAAATCATAATAAATTTGTTCAGTTGACCAAGAAAGTAGAGTAAGTATGCCATCTGGTATAACCTTAATAAATATTTGGTAGTTTGGAAATATTTTGTTATAATAGAAATATAACTCTTATGTGAATGCTGTTATTCATAAATATTTATATTAAAGGAAAAGTAAGTCAATAAAATTATAGGTAACTTTGACCTCCAGGTGTCTCAGTGGCATAAAGATCATACAAGCAGTTAATAAAAGCATGTATATAGCATGTAGTTTATATGGTTAATTAACCTATATGCTAAACTTGCATGTATTATGTGTTGGACTTGTAAGGATTACAAATTCTATGAGATATATATATATATATACACACACACACATATATATATATGAATGACAATATTTTGGTTTATATTTTAGTAAGCACCTTGTCACATTTAATCCTCAATCTATCCATGTTATAATGCTTGAAAGATTTTACATGTGAAAACATGCTTTTCTATATATTGTAAATCAAAGAAAATGACTGAGGTGAGTCTCAATCATTTTAGAGGTTTATTTTGCCAAGGTTGAAGATGCACCAAGGAAAGCGTAACACAAAATCACAGAAACATCCGTGATCCTGCTTTTTCCAAAGAGAGTCTGAGGATTTCAATATTTAAAGGGAAAAAGGTTGGGGGGAGTGGGCAGTAGGGGAAATAAGAAAGAAAAAAAGATGGGGAGGGTAGATAAAAGGAGCAATTTGTTGCATTCTTTTAAGGTTTTTATCAGCCTTCACTGAATCCACATGTTACAAATGAAAGGAGGGGGTTGAGGAATAGTCAATTACGCATTTGTCTCTTGCTCAGTGAATTTGCAGTTTTACATAAGATAAAGTAAACATAGAATGGAGGAAGCAGTCAAACATGCATTTGTCTCAGGTGAATGGAGTAATGACTCCTAGTCCTGTCCTTGTCCCATATAAGCTATTAATGTATATTGTCAGGGTAAAATTCAACAGGACTGTTTCACAGAATCTTGGAACCACAAGAAATTGTTTTTTGAGCAAATTGTGAGGGAGGCCCCTTGGGGAAGTATGTAGCCTTTTATCTTTGCAGCTATCTATTTAGGAACAAAATAGGAGGCAGTTTTGCTTTATTTGTTTCCTAAGCTTGACTATTCTCTTTGGCATAGTGAGTTTCAAATTGTAAGATATTTATGTTCTTTTTACAACGCATATGTAATATATCACTTACAGTACACCTTACATACTCTCCATGCTGTAGTGGGAAGCACAGGACTTGGGGTAATGCACACAGGATTTGGAATGAGATAACATTAGGTATGGATCCTGATTACACCGCCTTTTAACCGTATGAACTTAAGTTTACTTTGCTTTTCTGAGTGTTATTTTCACAACTGTAAAATAAGGATAATAGCACCTATCTTAAAGTTTCATTGTAAGAATCAGACTGGTTTTGGCCAATGAGAAGGTAAAATCAATCAATCAATCAATATCAAAAAGTAAAAGAAATAGAGAAAAATACCAAGTGCCAAACTTTTAATACTTTCTAAAAGGTATCTATTGTTATTTTTATTAACAATGCATATTTGCCTATTCTATTGACATCACAAAAATATGCTGAAGATTATGTTGCTAATGATTTTACTTTTAATTTTTTAGTATTCATGTTATTCTGAAATAGCATAAAGCACATGAATAATAAATTTACTAAAACTGTCATTTATGAACCCTAATTTTACAAATGAAACACATCACCATCTACACAATCTAACAATTTTAATATGATTATTAAACTAGGATCTGATGAGATAATTGCAACTGCCCTCACAAAAAAACTCAGAGACAAAGCTAAAAATAAGTCCTGATAATAAACTAGTGTTGCCTCTGACTAACAATAAGAATTGGGAGTCAAGAAAAGCCCAAGACATTTCATCAATACTAAGCAATAGTTTGTATAAATATAATATTAAAACTTTAGGCCTCTTAGAGTTGATCATGTTAATTTCTACTACTTTCTGTATCCTATTTCCTGAAACAAAGCAACACAAAATGTGCCTCCCATTTTTATTCTAATTTAAGATACAAAGTGGAAGAACTTGGAAATGAGTTATTGCTACCCAATTTTCTTATGGATAATTGCCAGTCACAAGAGATTGGTAGAGATAAACAGATCCTGATTCTCCAGCAATGTGAAGCTCCATGTTTCCATGTAGTATTGGGGAAGACAGCATATGAATCATGCAGGTGGCAGTATCATTGGAGGCTCTCATGACGGTATAGATCTGAAGACTGAATCATTAATGTTGTTGTAAATGTCAGTTGTCAGATTCTCAATGTAATCTGAAAATTTATTCCTCTATTTTTTCTATATCTCCCACAAGGGTCATAAGTGCCGCGTTGTTTAAGTATTCATCATGGGGGTTGCTACTCTTTGATGGCTTTGGAAAGAGAACATGGCTATTGTGTCTCAATGCAAGCCACTTGGTATGTAGAATAATCTGTACTGGAGGAACCAAATAATCCTGGGTCACGATACATTGAATGGATAAGAATGTAATGATAACACTTAGTTTGGATTTATTTATTCTGCTTCAGTTGACAGGTTGTCTTAATTGTAGACTTTGATGTTAATATTTTCTATATTAATATAATATTAATATAGCAGGATATAGTACAGTGTAGAATGTATACTACATGACATTATATGTTAATACTTATATACAAATACAGTATTCTCATATTATGTTAATATTAGTATAACATACTATGGATTGCAAAGAAACATTTTATAAAAGCACACAATTCTTTAGATGGCAAGTACTGTAGCGGCTGTCTTATAGATGCCTTCATTCATCTTCTCTTGTTACTAGAAAGGATACTGGACTTTTACCAAATAATAAGTGACAAATCTCATGTAAATTGTTGTTGAATGAATTAATAACTAAGCTCTCAATGTCCATCAATAGGCTATAGAAAATGACAGTTTGGGTTGTTAGACAAATAACAAACTCTCAGCTATTATTCATTAAAATGTTAATCATCCTTAAGGTAACACTCACTAAAATACTTGGTACAGGCAAGATGCTCAATAAAGACTGGAGGAAGAATTGTTCCAAATTACCTATATATTTAGATAAAAAATATATATGATATGTGCCAAGTGGTTATTTCAAGGTTTTGACTATCTGATGCAAAGCTTTCAAAATAAAAATAATCATAGCATTAAGAAAAAATGGTTTAGTTTTAGATAAACGCCTGGGAATGTACAAATCTTTACAAATTTGAATATGAAGAACCTGATTGTTTAGCTTTTTTCATCTCATTCTATTCTGCTTATTATTAGAAAGATCAAAGTGGCTAACAAAGAAGTTGAGTGTGAAATTATCCAAATTGAAAGGGAGGTGAAGCTCATCATAAGTGGTTCTTGTGATTACAGCACCCTATGTTTTAATGCACCTTTTTTTTCTGATGCACTTTTTCCTTCCTGAATTCTAAATCTCCTCACGCAGTCCAGACTACCAATAAATCTATATTCTCTTACATAATAGTGACTTTGAGATATTTGGAAAGATACGTTAAATGAGCAGGTTTGGCACCGAAATTGATAGACATATGTGAATCCAAGGAACAAACTCAAATGATGGAGAGAGAGCACTGTAACAGGAGGGTAGAGATAAGTATCTATTTCACTGTTCAGATGGTATCATGGAGAATGAATTTACCTACATTTATAATCAGCTTTGACCATTCTTTAAATATTCAATCAGGAAATCAGGAAGAGACACTGAAACAATTAGATACAAAAACAATATCTTCTAACAGTAGAAAATCTACTGCAGGTCTCGTTTCCTTAAGCAGTATAAATTGACTCATTTCTGAGTTGATTTAAACAAAATTATTTTTTGCACCACATGCCTTAAGCTTTGTTCAGTTCGTTTTGTGTGGAAAGACTTGCCATTCCCAGTGGTGCTATTCTTACTGTCATGCACACACACAGAGTTATTTCTCCCAGAAAACCTTCCCAGATGTGTGGCTCACATAGCACAGGGGATCAACACAGAGGCTTTGGAGGCAGGTCACCTTGCTATGCAAGATTCAATGTAGAATTCTATAAAATGGCATAATATTAATTTAATAAAAGAGTTTTGAGATACGTAAAGCAAGTGACTCAGTACCAAATATTCAGTGAATGGGAACACCATCAAATACTGGTGGAGTGCAATCTACAGTCCAAGAACACTGCAGTAATTTTGTTTTCTAAATAAACCTGTGATATAGGCAGATTAGCCAATTTGTACAGACGAGAAAAGTAAAACTTGGAAGGGTCCAAAACTGTCACAAAGTTGTCGCTAATTGGTCCCTCTAGTGGCAAAGTTTACAATGCAACTTTTCTGGTTTTATCTTTCCAATAAACTGAAATTACCTGTAACCTATTCTAGAGTCATTCTCTGACCAAAACTTGTCAGTATTGTGTTACACATTGACTTAATGTTTCTACTTGATCTAGAATATTTGTCTATATATAATAGTGTTTCCAAATCAACAAAAATGATTACCTAACATTTATGATTACCCTTATATGTTGTGTTATCTTTTCTTATCTCGTGAAACATACTTGCGTTATTTGTTTTAAAGATTTGTATGATAATTCCGAATTGTGGGTCATTTTGGAATTTCCTCCATGGGATTTGGACACATTTTTATTGTTATTTGTATGCCAGGTAATTTTGAATCACATTCTGGACATTGCAAATGTTATATTGTACAACCTCTGAGTCTTATTATAATCCTGTAGAGATTGTAAATTTGTTTTAACCACTAACCAACCTCATTATGTTCAGATTATAAAATTTGTCCCTTGTCCTGTGAGCTATCTCAGTTCAAATCTCAGTTCCTTCTCACTTTTTGCTATGCTGATTTGGATCTATGCATTGTATTTGTAGTTCAGAGTTATTGTAAGATTTGTGAAGGAGGCTCAAACCTCAGTTCAGCTCTCAAAACCTATGAGACAGGTTCACTGCTGTTCCAAAAATGCATAGTTCTTGGGTTAATTTAAGAATTGTGTGTAGTTGTCTCCAGAATTAGCATATCCCCTTCTTTGGTTCTCATGTCGCAGGGATTCATCTATACCTTGTAGCCCACTGGGTCTTGTTTTCTGCTTTTGTGGTTCAAGAAGATTTGTTTCATTGGAGTTTCAGTTATGAATAAAAAGAAGAGTAAGAGGAAACTCATGTTCCTGTGGGTTGCTTCTATAATTTTGGTCTCCCATGCAAAAGTTGTATACTTTTGTTTAGTTACTGGTATCCTAAGATAATTGTTTTTGTTGTTTTTAAAAATAATTTGTGTAGAGTTTTCTGTTATTATCAATGGAATTGATGGGCTACTCCACCAAACCAGAAGTGGAACTGTCCAATGTCACTTTTGATATAAATAATTAGTGCATATAGTATTTGCTTCTGATTGCACATGTTGTTTTGAATGTTATGTCTCTCTGTGAACATTATACAATAAAAGAATCATAATCATCACCTCATTGCACTGAAAAAAATTAACAACCTCAAATCACCTGTTCAAATTGTTGCCTCTAATGACTACTTGTTTTAACTTTCTATTTCACTATCAAAGGGGCCATTTCACCAAAAAAAGTGATGAATCACTCAAAATATCTAGCTTTCACTGAAAGTTAGTGTATTAGTCCATTTTCACACTGCTATAAAGAACTACCTGAGACTTAACTGACTCACAGTTCCACAGGCTTAACAGGAAGCATGAGTAGGAGGCCTCAGGAAACTTACCATCATGGCAGAAGGCAAAGGGAAAGCAAATTTCCTCACATGGTGGCAGGAGAGAGAGAGAGAGGAGAGCGAGCAAGAGAGAAGTGCCACACTGTTAAAACATCAGATCTCATGAGAACACACTCACTATTATGAGAACAGCAAAGGGGAAATCACCTATGATCCAATCACCTCCCACCAGGTCCCTCCCCTGACACATGAGGATTATAATTTGATATGAGATTTTGGTGGGAACACCGGAGCCAAACTATATCAGTTAATAATAATAAATTTATCTTATACATTTCACTAATATTACACTCTTAAGAAAGGCTTACTACTCTAAATGTGACCTAGCTTCTTGCTTTTACTGACAAATGGGCTCTACCAGATGGAAATTTATTCCTAGATATCTAGGTTCATGGAGGTATTCAATGGAAACCACTGAAAAACATAAGAAACATGCATGAGGAAAATGGCCATTCTCAGATACAGAAAAAGGTAGAGTAACAATCCCAAATAATCTTAGATAGATATCAAATACCTTTCTTTTAAAAAATTATATATCATACATATATGCATATGCATCTGTGATACTTGAGGCCATCAACATCTTGGCTTCTGGTTTCAGAGTTAATTTTAAGAAAGCTCTATAGGTACCTGGCTCAATGTCAATTTGCATAGTTGAGTAAATCTTCCTATATCTATCTCTTGATCAACAATTTTAGGGTTTCTCATTCTGTATAGTCACAATAATTAACTGAAAATTTCTGTTTTCACATAGTTCCATATTAGCTAAGGGGATAGGGAAACATCTGGACTCCATCATCTATAAAATAACTCTTCATATGATGAAATTTCTACTGTTTCCCTCAAACAATTTCTTCTCTAGATTAAGCAATGTCAGTTTCTTTCTTCGTGGTTTCTATTTTCCAATACTTTTCTCACATTCATTTTTTCCACTGCTGGATCCCTCTTATTGATTGGTGGAGCTCCCTATTGTTCTGTATTTGTGTCAATCTGACAAGTTTAATCTTTCAAATCAGTCCCAACTAACACTTCACATGTTCTAAACTTTGATTATCTCCAGTTTTTACAGGTTATGTCCCTGTTTATATGCCCACTAAAATGTTCTCTTCCCATTTTATTCTTTTCAACGGAACTGCATTGCTCTTAAAAATATTATAGAATAAAAACCAATTTGTGACTAAAAAGAAAGAAGAAAAGGAGTAGTCACTATAGAAAATAATTCTACACTTACAGTAGTGTTAAATGTGTGCCAAGCTGACTGACATGTATGACTTGTGAATATATGCCTTGAATTCCCTTCTGTCTGTGTAAGGAAACTTTTAAATTTAGCAAGAGTTCTTCATATGGAGATCTACTTCTAAGAGGAAGGAATGAGAATTGAGCTGTTTATGAATAGTTATTAGATAGATGCAACTTAAGAGCAGCTATTCACAGGAAAAGAAAAAAATAATTCCGAATAGATACCCATTCTGGCTAATGGCTGTGCTGCAACATATACAAAGGTTATGGAGGGTTGAGGCCATTAGCTCAACAATGCAGGCCAATGGAATACTTTTTGCCTAAAACATATACACCATCATGGCAAAGGTTTTATTCAAACATCCGACTCAGAAATTTTTTTTGGTTTAATTTGAAGGCACAGCCTAAGGTGAGATTTAATGTTAGGGTTAGTGCTTTCATGAAAGTCCAATATTAATATCTGCATTATGACAGACTCCAGGTTGCCATAATCAGGAAAAGAAAAATGCTTCAAAAATACAAGAATCTTTAAACCTACAAAACTCTGAAATCCTGGGCTGGCATTGCCATCTTAATTGACCTCTTCCACAGAGGGGAAAAAAGAGTCAAGTGGAAATGTTCGCCTAGATTTACAGTTTCAACTGTAAGTTGCTAATTTTAGTTATACAGGAACAATTTCACTACTTCATTTTGTACATGTCATTTTTCCTCACAATTATATTCTGCACCTTGATTGAACAAGTCAACATTATATAATGCACTGCAAAAAAATTGTTTTAAATTATAGTAACATGATACATAGTTTTACAACTGGAAAAGTTTGGTGTTTCTTTCTCTCAGAAGTAGAAATTGCCAGAGATAAATTTATAGGTTTTCAATTTATTAATGCATCATAACAATTACTTCAGGCTATTAATTATTTGACTACAGTATAATTTGTATGACTTAGATTCAAAACCCAAAACAATATTTCTAAAGCATTACTAAGTTTTTATTGTCAGTGAGTTTCTTGAGATCAGAGGCTGTATATTTTTCCCTTGTAAATTTCCAGGGCCTACCATGATATCCTGAACAATATAGAAAATGCAACATTTATGATTATTAAGTCAATGTATAGCAGTGACAACTTTTTCTGCTGCAAAGTGTAATGGTATTTTGGAATTCAGCTTAAATCTAAAAGCAGCAATTAGTCATAGGAAAGACCTTATGTATACATTTAAGGTTCTTTGCAGAATAATTTCTTTTCTTTCCACAGTTTAATGTGTACTTATTTTTTCTAGCTCGGTTTGAACTCAGAGCAATGGTTGTAGCTCTCACTGTTTTATTTTGCCCACAGTGAGTAATTTCTGATGCAGCATAACTTTGACAGAAGCGTAATGAGGATGAATATCAACAGGGACCTAAAGAATCCAGCTGAATGGAGAAGTTATTCCCATGAGAGGGCAGCTTCTTTCAGTTCCTCTTCATTTCCTTCCTCACTCCTGCCTGGGTATTTCCTTAGATGATACCTTTTATGTGTATCACAAACTCAAACCGGCCAGCCAAAAATTCATTTACTGCAATTATTTTGCCTTCTCAGGCAGCACCATATAACAATAACAACAACAACAACCACCAAAAAAAGAAAAAGAAAAACACTTCTCTATCAGTTTTACGTGGCACGGAACATTTTTAAGAAAGAAAGAAGAAGGAAAATCCCAAGTAGTAAACGAATACAACATTAAAAACTACATTTTTTTTTTCTTTAGGGAAATCAAACCTGTGGAAGAACATCACTAAAACCTTCAAACAGAATGCCTCTGGTGCAGTTAGAAACAGCGAGAACTTCAAAATTCGTTCATCTGTATCATATTTTTAAACTGATACAAACTCTAACACCAATTCGTATTGGATCTCTGACATCATGAGAAGGATAAATGATTTTTTTTTTCTATTTATTTTTTTTTAATTTATTTATTATTATTATACTTTAAGTTGTAGGGTACATGTGCATAACGTGCAGGTTTGTTACATATGTATACTTGTGCCATGTTGGTCTGCTGCACCCATCAACTCGTCATTTACATCAGGTATAACTCCCAATGCAATCCCTCCCCTCCCCCTCCCCTCCCCATGATGGGCCGGTGTGATGTTCCTTCACTGGGTCCAGAGTAGTCTCATTGGACAGATTCCGCCTATGGTGAGGCAATGCGGTGTTTGGTTTCTGTTCTTGTGATAGTTTGCTAAGAATGATGGTTTCAGCTGCATCCATGTCCCTACAAGGACACAAACTCATCCTTTTATGGCTGCATAGTATTCCATGGTGTATATGTGCCACATTTTCTTAATCAATCTGTCACTGATGATGGACATTTGGGTTGATTCAAGTCTTTGCTATTGTGAATAGTGCTGCAATGCGATGTGCATGTGTCTTTATAGCAGCATAATTTATAATCCTTTGGAATATCCCCAGTAATGGGATGGCTGGGTCCTATGGTACATCTAGTTCTACAGATCCTTGAGGAATCGCCATACTGTTTTCCATAATGGTTGAACTAGTTTACAATCCACCAACAGTGTAAAAGTGTTCCTATTTCTCCACATCCTCTCAGCACCACCATTTGACTTTTGAATGATGCATGCATTCTAATGGTGTGAGGTATCTCATTGTGGACAGTTGCATTTCTCCTGATGTGGCCAGTGATGATGAGCATTTTCTGCCTTTGGCTGTATGAATGTCTATTTCTTTTAGAAATACCGATTTTCATATCCTTTGCCCACTTTTGATGGGGTTGTTTGTTTTTTCAAATTTGTTTGCGAGTTCTTTGTAGGTTCTGGATATTAGCCCTTTGTCAGATGAGTAGATTACCAAAAGAATTTTCTCCCATTCTGTGGAGTTGCCTGTTCATGATGGTAGTTTCTTTTGCTGTGCAGAAGCTCTTTAGTTTAATTAGATCCCATTTGTGTTTTAGCTTTTTGCTGCCGTTGCTTTTTGGTGTTTTAGACATGAGTCTTTGCTTCATGCCTATGTCCTGAATGAATTTTTCTAGGTTTTCCTCTAGGATTTTTATGGTATTAGGTCTAACATTTAAGTCTCTAATCCATCTTGAATTATTTTCATTATAAGGAGTAAAGGAAAGGATCCAGTTTCGAAAAACTTTCTACTGATGGCTAGCCAATTTTCCCAGCACCATTTATTAAATAAATTTCCACATTTCTTGTTTTTCTCAGGTTTGTCAAGATCAGATGGCTGTAGATGTGTGGTATTTCTGAGGACTCTCTTTCTGTTCTGTTCCATTGGTCTATATCTCTGTTTTGGTATACTTAATTGCTGTGCTGTTTTGGATTACTGTAGCCTTGTAGTATAGTTTAAGAGAGTCAGGTACGTGATGCCTCCAGCTTTGTTCTTTTGACTTAGGATTGTCTTTGGAATCTTGGGGCTCTTTTTGGTTCCATATGAACTTTAAAGCAGTTTTCCAATTCTGTGAAGAAACTCGTGGTAGCTTGATGGGATGGCATTGAATCTATAAATTACAGCAGGCAGTATGGCCATTTTCACGATATTGATTCTTCCCTATCCATGAGCATGGTATGTTCTTCCCATTTGTTTTGTGTCCTCTTTTATTTCACTGAGCAGTGGTTTGTAGTTCAGAAGAGGTCCTTCGTCCTTGTAAGTTGGATTCCTAGGTATTTTATTCTCTTTGAAGTAATTGTGAATGGAAGTTCATTCATGATTTGGCTCTGTGTTTGTCTGTATTGTGGTGTATAGAATGCTTGTGATTTTTTGCACATTAATTTTGTATCCTGAGACTTTGCTGAAGTTGCTTATCAACAGGGGATTTTGGGCTGGAACAATGGGGTTTTCAATATACAATCATGTCATCTGCAAACAGGGACAATTTGACTTCTTCTTTTCTAACTGAATACTGATTTCTTTCTCTTGCCCTAATTGCCTAGCCAGAACTTCCAACACTATGTTAGATAAATTGGTGAGGGCATCCTGTCTTGTACCAGTTTCAAGGGAGTTTTCAGTTTTTGCCCATTCAGGTATTATGATATTATTGGCTGCATTGGGTTTGTCATAAATAGCTCTTATTATTAACAATAATTAGATGTAGACACCACTGCACCTAGCATAGTGCTAAAAACAGAAGGTGGTATGTAAATTGTTATTGAATAAACAGATAAAGACCCAGCTTTGAAGAAGTTTATGGAGAGAAAAGAGGAGCAAACATGTTTATGATTTTAGGTCTCATTGGGAACATGAAAGAAAAGAAAATGTGTCAATCAAGATAAATCAGTACAGCATGAGTCTTTCTTCCTCATAGATTTCCCTTCTGTCTTTCCAAAACTTCTGTTTTAGTAACATGTTTAGAACTTTTGTCAACAGAATGTAAGGTGAGGACTGTCATGGTAGGAACAAGGTATGACAAAGTTTCTGAGAATGTGCCTTTTAGCATTACTTATTTGGGAAGTCTCCTCACTTTTTTCTCTAATATGTATACTTGGGAATGCTCTTGAATTATGCTTTACATTGTAGGCTATTGATAACATAATTAATCATTCTTTTTTCTTTGCTTTTCTCTCTCTCTCTCTCTCTTTTTTTTTTTTTTTTTTTTTTTGAGACAGAGTTTTGTTCTTGTTGCCCAGTATGGAGTGCAATGGTACAATTTTGGCTCATCACAACCTCTGCCTCAAGCGATTCTCCTGTCTCAGCTTCCCAAGTAGCTGGGATTACAGGCACCTGCTAATGGCTGTATGTGTGTGTGTGTGTGTGTGTGTATTTTTAGCAAAGACAGGGTTTCACCATGTTGGCCAGGCGGTCTCGAACTCCTGGCCTCAAGTGATCTACCCGTCTCAGCCTCCCAAAGTGCTGGGATTACCAGGCGTGAGCCACCATGCCCGGCCCGTAATTAATCATTCTTATCTGAGCATCTCAAATATTATTTTTGAAGATTCAGCCATGTCATTAACTAGTGCCTTCTTCCAAAATGAGAATCATACGGAACTCCAACCATTATATCTAGCTTTGTTGTACATTTCTTATCTCCCCTGGGAGCATGAAGAAATGGTGATTGCATGAGACGATCTGGTTCAGACTTTCCAGCACAGATTAAGCACTCTAGGAGAACATGACTCCTTGAATGAGAGCAGTTACTTAACTGCTCTCCCCATCCAGCAAGTGATGTACCACAAAATTGAAAAATAATGTAAGCTGACATCACAGAATGCTTATTGCGTATCAGGCTCTTTGCTAAATTCTTAGTGCAAATGTTCTCATTTAACCTCAAGAAACTCATACCACAACCTAAAAAGAATACACTAGCATTATCCTCATTTTACTCATGAGGATGCTGAGGCTAAGTAAGGGCTACTAAGTTTCAGAGACAATTTCAAACACAGGCCTGCTGTGTGATTCCAGAGCATAAACTCTTCTAAATACTGTACTTTATCTCTTATCTCTCCACCTACACCTCGAAATGCTGCCACCCCATGAGATCCTGCAGTTTATTTTTCTTTTCCTTCATTATTACAAGTCTCCTAACTTGTTACTCTTCTCTGTCTCTCCTTTCTAGACCTAAGGCACTCTCCTTGATCTTCCTAAAATGCAAACACAGTCAATTCACTCTCTTCCTTAAAATCTCGTTATGAATCCCTATCATCCACAGTCCACAGAGGAAATGTCAAACTCTTTATCATTCTATTCAAGGATGCTTGAGTCATACCATGGCTAGAATTTCTGAGCAATGCTGCTGCTTGTGGTTTCTTAACCTCAGCCTCTCATATTAGTGTTCTGAGTCTCTGATGAATATAGCCGTCTACAGGCAGGCACACACTTGAGCTTCAAATGGCCTGAGATCTCTAATACCTACAAGTACTGATGTTGCAGAGTATCCAGACAGATTATTTTTTCTCCTAAGTTGTAACGTGAGAGACATGGAGATAGAGAGAGATGCAGACTGGTGAATGACACAGAAATCCAAAGACCTATGTAGAAAGAATTGAGTAGAAGCCATGAAAGACAAGAGAGTATATCACAAATTAGGGCATCTATGAGTGGGAAGAATAATACAATCAGCAGTTGCTTGCTAGAAGACAAAATGCAAAGGCATAGATAGAGAAGTGGAATCCTAAAAAGCAAGCTATAAAGTCAGCTCTCATATCTTGAATGTCGTTCAGTGTCCCGTGGGTCCTGACATGCATCTGCGTGAGATAGTTTTCAATGCTCTCTGATATCTCTTTGTGTGTTCATTTCTTTCTTTCTTTCTTTCTTTCTTTCTTTCTTTCTTTTCTTTCTTTCTTTCTTTCTTTCTTTCTTTCTTTCTTTCTTTTTTGTTTTTTGGTTTGTTGTTGTTGTTGTTTTTTGAGACAGAATCTCACTCTATCACCCAGGCTGGAGTGCAGTGGCACAATCTCGGCTCACTGCAACATTTGCCTCCTGGTTCAAATAATTCTCCTGCCTCAGCTTCTCGAGTAGCTGGATTATAGGCACCAACCACCATGCCAGGCTAAATTTTTGTATTTTTAGTAGAGATGGGGTTTCACTATGTTAGCAAGGCTGGTCGTGAACTCCTACCTGGGTCTCTCAAAGTGCTGGAATTACAGGCATGAGCCATCACACCCAGCCTATTAATGTATTCTTTTTTCTTTCTTTCCTTTTTTTTTTTTTTTTTTTTTTTTTTTTTGAGACGAAGTTTCCTTCTTGTTGCCAAGGCTGGTGTCCAATGGCGTGATCTCAGCTCACCGCAACCTCTGCCTCCCAGGTTCAAGCGATTCTCCTGTCTCAGCCTCCCAAATAGCTGGGATTACAGACATGCACCATCATGCCTGGCTAATTTTGTATTTTTAGTAGAGACAGAATTTCTCCATGTTGGTCAGGCTGGTCTTGATCTCCCAACCTCAGGTGATCCACCCACCTCAGTCTCCCAAAGTGCTGGAATTACAGGTGTGGGCCACCCTGCCCGGCCCATGTATTCTTAATAGAACCATAATTACCTAATACTTTTGCTGGGATTTATATAATAAATAATTATGTTAATATATTGGACTTATGCCTAACTGTCCAGACTTAACCATGGCTACTCTCCTCAGTCACCAATGTTCCACTTTTACCTTGAGAATTTGCGTGAACACACTATGCTGGCTTGTGATTTCTTTTGTTCAACTGTCCATTACACTCCCTCCATTCATCTTTGAAAAATTGTTCAAACATTTATTCCTCCTCTTGTCATCACTTGATATACTTACGTGTTCTTCCTGTTGTGTTCCAGAAATACACCTGACATTGTCTCTGGACTGTGAACACTTCGGGAATAAGAACTATGTCTTCCTCATACGTGTATATTTAGAAATCAATGCATTTCTTATATAATGGATGCTTAATCAATATTTGATGAAGGAAGGCAAACAGGCAAACAAAGAAGAAGGAAGGAAAAGAGAAGGAAGGAAGAAATAAAGGCAGGCAGGCAAACAGAGAGAAAGGAAAGAAGGAAGGAGGGTAGAAGAGATTAAGGGAGGGAGAAAATGATATTAGGATATGCTACACAGTTATTCTATCTATGACACATAAAAATGCCTGAATCTCAGTTATCCTGTCCTGTTTGATTAAGCTGAAGTAAAAGAAGCAGAGCCTTAAGTATGCTCAACTATATAAAAGTAAATAGAGTATATTATAAAAGTCAAGTAAACTTCTCAAACAAAGAGAAATAGAATTAAAAGTCAGGTGCATGCTGTTATGTTTTCTGAGTCCCGCTGTGATTTAAGTTTAATCTCTGGGCTCCTGAACAAAAAATTCTGGTAACTATCCACTTAACATTTTTCTAAGGATCTAGACTTGCAGTAAAGATACTTACTTACTTACATAGACGTACTCTATGAGACAATGCTATTAAAAGAAAATTTACTAGTACTTTTATGTATGCCTGAAGAAATCAATTTGCTAATTTTAGGCCTTTGCCAGGTGGACTGATGCTGATTTCCAAGATTGTCTGGCCCTATGTCTTTCTTGACATACTAGAAAGGATATTTGATGTACATACTGTGAAATGTACAGGGAAGCCATAGCCCTTGCCCTGAAGTGACTTAGGAAATAAACTTGACTATCCCCACTGCCTTTGATCTTATTAAAAGTCATGGAGGCTTATTCCTAGCACTGAGAACATAGAAACAGGCATTTGATTATGTGCACATCACATGGTGATACTATGGCCTTGCCACGAACTGAAAGCATTCTGGTCAAATTAGAACATTGATTTCAATTTATCTTTGTAAACAAGAGTTACTGCTCAACTGTTCTAAAATAAAATATAATGTTGAAATGGCCAGTGGCAGGCAGGATTGTAGCCCCCATGGTCATCTCCTCCTTGGTGTTTCACCTGTAAGTATGTTACTAAGGTTATATAGCAAACTGAAATTTGTTAAATGAGTTAAATTGATTGAAATTAAGGTAGGAAGATTATCCTGTATTATCCAGGTAGGAATCACATGAGCCTTCAAAAGAAGAGAATGTTTCTTCACTGAAGTGGAAAAAAAAAAAAAAGGGTAAAGAGATGTGGCTGAAGAAGAGACAGAAGAGATTCAAAGCGTGAAAGGAGCTCAATCTATTACTGCTGACTTGATAGTTATTGGGGACACATGCCAGGGAATGCAGGTAGGTTCTAGAAGCTGAAAACAAAATCCGTATATTTAACAAGGACACAAGGACCTCAGTCCTGCAACAGCATAGAATTGAATTCTGCCAATAATCCAAATGAGCCTGGAAATAGATTTTTCCCTAGAACCTCCAGGAAGAAAGGCAGTATTGCTGACACTTTGACTTTGGCTTTGTGGGACTGGAAGCAGAGAATCCCATAGGTCTAATGGACCTCTGAAAATAAATAGGTGGTGTTTTAAGCTGGTAGGTTTGCAGTAATTTATTATGGCATCCATGGAAAACACAAATAGGACTATATACATTTTGGTAAGTTATAGTCAATAATCTGTTACCACAGGTCAAATCTACCAAATGCCTGCATGTATCTTTTCCAATATTTTAAATTTAGAGGTTAAATGATCTATGCACATTTACACAAGTTTTGCTTTAAAATTTTGTTACTGTGTGTTGTTTCTAAATGTCTAAGGCAGGCATTTGGTTACATGTGTTTGAAAAATTTTCCAAGTTCATATCACCATGGCCATGCTCTGTGGCTTAAAATTTAGTGATATAACTGCCCTCTGTACTCTATGTTTTCTTCTTTGAAGGAGAATCTTAGCTTTTTATACAACCCATTCATGGTACATCTCCAAGTAGAGGTCATTGGTCATCAATTCAGATACTTGTCATCATCAGACTCCTTATTTTCTCACACTGATACCAAAAAGACTATCATCATGTATTCTTAATAAAGTGTATGTATCTGTCCATGATATGTAATTTAACAGTTGCCCTCCAAGTAACTTATGATAGAGAATTCCTTCAAATTTCTTGTGGATCAATAATTACAAAATGTGGAGTGAAGGAAATATTATCTGTCAAAAATCAGTTGATAGATACACAAATTATTCATTCTTCTGGATATTCCAAAAATCAATCTTTTGATTTATTCATTCATTAGTCAATATGTTTTCTACTGAGCATCTATAATGAAGTCAAACACTGTTTTAAGCATTTGAGACCTGTCAATAAACAAAACACACAAATTTTTGCCCTCATGGAGTATACAATCTGGAAAATAAATGAGGTAAAAAGCAACATCAGTTAATGCTAAGTATTCTGGAAACCAATAAAACATGGTAAGAGAAAAAGCTGTTGTCAGGGGAGGTGAGCACTCAGTTATGGGCTTTCTGAAAACATAGCTTTGGATCAGAGATCTATAGAGAAGTCATGATATTTTCTAGGGGAAGAATGTGCCACGTAGAGAGAATAATAAGTGCAAAGGTCATGAGGTGAGATTGTGCTTGGCATGTGCAAGAAATGGCAAAGAAGTCACCATTGCAATCACAAGATGAGCTTAGGGATAAGGTTGCAGAAAACAGAGAAGTCGCTATTACATAGGGCTATGTAAGCCATGGGGGAAAAAAAGCCTGTTTTTTACTGAAAATTGAGTAAGAAGGCAAATGAAAGTTTTAAGAAAGGTAATGAAATGATCAGAGTTATTTACTAAATGAATCACCTTGACTAATAGGCAGAGAATAGATACAATGATTGAAAAGTAGAAATGTTCTTGAAGAGAGACAATGCTGCCTCGGTCCCGGGGTATGGCAATGACAGTAGTGAGAAGTGGTCCAATGTAAGACATCTTGAAGAAAGGGCTAACAGAAATTATCAATGTGCAATATGAAAAAAATGAGGCATAAAGGATAACTGTAAAGTTTGGGGGCTTAATAACTGAAGTAATGGAGTTACATTTTATTTGGAAAGGTGAGCTTGGGGAAGAAGCAGATTTGGGGGATAAAAGTATATTTTATTTTTGTTAAATTAAGTTTGAGATGCCTATTGAGCATCTCAATGGAAACGTTGAGTCTAGAGCTCAAGGGAGAAGGCTGTGATAGATACATTTTAGTGTTGTCCATATAAAGATGATATTTAACATCTGCAGTCTGAATGAGACCACCAAAGGGATGAGAAAATAGAGAGGGGGAGTTTCAAGGGCTGAGTGCTTTGAAGAGTATCTAGCAATCAGTCCGAGAATGGAGTGATTATATTGTAAGCATGTTGAGACTATGTCGAGTTGTTCTTAGGAACTTGAGCTGGAGAATTATACTATTGGTGGGCATTGGTTAAATTTTCTGCCCTTTTTTTGAGGCCTCATGAAAGAAAGTTCTTTCTCGTCCTAGAACTATGTATAATTATGTTCCTCCTGAAAAACTATTTTATTACATTATGACACTACAAATTTTAAAATAGTTTGTAACCTTTTTTTTACAGTGCTTCTGAAAGCGTAGAGTCTAATTGGTTAGACACCCGTAGCGAATGTAAAGTCCCTTAGGGAACAAGTTTTATGTACTAACCTCACCTGTGCCTCTTTCTTATCTTTCCTACTGTTATTTTACCTTTGTTCTATTCCCTAAACACACTTAATCTTTAATTTTACTTTATTATGTTGCAATTTTACATACTTATGTAAGTTACTGTATCTCATTTCTGGAATTAATAAAGGCATTAAGAGGTTTATAGACAGTAGAGGATAGACAAATGATAGATGATACATAGATTAGATAGATTGGTAGATAGATACATTGGTTGATAAGCGATTGATAGTTTTAAACACAGTAAGAGTCACATATTTTGGTTTCAGTGGCATTTTGAAGGAAGTGTGCTGTTGGGCAGTGTCTTGTGATAGAATGTCAACAGGTCTGTATCTGACTGATAAAGAAACTCAGTTGGTCTCTATTCTGTGCATCTTATCAAGACAAATTCAAGTTACAGAATGTAGCCCTCTTTCCTACACTATTCTCCACTTGCATTTATTTTCCCTACACATATTGAAATCTGAAAACTAGGCTGAAATAAACATTAGAGAAGTTTCTATAGTGAGTTTAGCTTCCCTTGAGCCATGTGCAAATGAGCTTATTTTATACACATATATTTATATAAAATCTGCTCTCATAATACACATTGGTCAAAATGCCTTTGTCTGCTTTAAAAAAAATAATGTGTGCACTCCACCAAAAAAGTTCTAACAGCTATTTTTCACTGTATGTTCAAACAAACAAAGGAGACTAAAAGAGAAACTAAAGATTATTTTTAATGATAACAAGTCAAAACCTCACCTCAGAATTACACATGCACACTGAATTCTGCACATGTCCAGTGGAAGCTCTCACTTAAAATCAAATTATTTTTCAAACTAATGCTATGAAGCCTTAAACTGGGAGAATCTGAGATCTGGCCCCTTTCATAATACTTTGAAGTACAGCTGGGAAGTTAGGATTTCTAGAAACCTATCTTTGATTTCCACTAAGTTTATTGTATCACCCCTTTCAATTTTGCCTCCATTGTGCATCCATTAAACCATTAAAAAGTTCTTGCAAGGGGTGGGATTGGGAGAAGTGGGATTGGGATTATACCTAAGTCTTCACTGTGGGAAAATTCCTGAGTGTCTCATACCCTGTTGATATTCAAAGGTAGCTGTTGATCAGTTATCTGACAGGTAGAGAATAATTCAGATTGCCAAAAACTACAGTAACCTTTTCGGAAATGTCTTAGGGTTGAACATTTTTATTCCTTGGTCAGGTAAATAAGGTCACCATTATATTCATAGAGGATGATTGAGTCTGGGCCTCCTGTTAAGGAGAAATAATATATTCTTAGGACAACTGCCACACTACACAAACCCCTTGCTATCTGCAAACAGCTTGGGGAAAATATTTCATTAGGTCTGACATGAACTAGGCACCTCTTTTATGATACTTTCTTGGCAGAGAGAACCAGCCTCAACAAACCAGCCTCTTTTCAGTCACACTGCATACACATCCACCACCTCTGGCCTTATTTTTAAACCCTATGATGATAATAATTTTAAGGACTGGGAATTATAAAGGCTTACTTGGCAGTCTTTTCCTATTGTGAATGATAAATCAAACTTGGGGTGCTTGCCAGCAAAAAAAGTTCTTTCTTATCTCAGTAAATAAGTGAGGGTGGACCTGATAAAGGCAAGGCAATTTGGTAAGAATATTGTGAGAGGGCAACGGGTGGGCTTTGATACGATTTTATTGCCTGCCACATTTTAGTTTTTGGCTCACACACATTTGTCCACAAGCAGTGTCAGTTGGCTTTTTCCTTTCGCAGCAGATTTTCTTACCTTGTAAGTAGAAACCTATGTTAACCCTCTGCCAGTGAAAATAAGAGAAGCATTTTCTAAGCATATTTCTAATCAGCCATTCCTCTCAATAAGTGGATCTGTAAGACTGCAAACATAAAACAATGTTTTCTAGTCACCCCGATTTCCTAAGTGTGTAAATCCCCACGTCTCTTCCCCTTTACAGCGTGCTCTCACTTGCATGCTACTAGTTTGCATTCTAAAATGCCACCTGTTGAAAATAAAAGTCTCATGATATTTGCAAATTTTTGTTCATCCTGGTTTAACTTTACACAGCAGTCTAATTTCACCGTGCTTAGCAATTACTTTTATTAGTTACTCCACCCAACAATCATATGATGTCAGAAACTTCATCTGTTTCTGTCTTTATCTCTCCCTCTCATTCATTTCTTTCTCTTCCTTTTTTCATACTAACACGCAGGCACCCAGTTATTATCACTCATATTGTTTTAGCAGATCTCTACATGTGTCTCAAAATACTCCATATAACTCAGAATAGCAAGTATTTGACAAGATAGTTATCATCCCTCTGAACAGGCAAGAGCAGCTGAGACAGAGATATTTCTCTGATTAGAGAGTTGTTGTTTTAGAAACAAGTTACATAAAAAGTCCGATTGCTTCTAGTTGTATCTGTGCAACTTTGAGCAACTCAGCTTCTTCATTGGTTAATATCAGGGCAGTGGATGAGGTCCACAGTGTCTGTCAGGGATATCGTTGTACAGTTCTATTTCCTCCAGGGCACATGTGAAATAAGTGAGGTATCTGTATGTAGACACAGCTTCTCAGTCCCAAAACAGTGTCCCTCCTGTAGATCACACATTTTCTGATAATAACCTGAGGGGAAGAGGTGCAAGGTTGCCTGTTTCCTGAAATCCTGCTTTGCATACTCAAGACACGTACTTTATTATAAAGTTAACTTTGCTCCCCAAAAAAATTTTCCCTAAGTTTTTCAAGATTGATTGTTTCCTGTTATTGTTGGAGGTTTGCTTTCTATGGTCATTTGGTAAATAAATAGCTTTATAGGGAAAAACAAATGGCCTTGTTTTGGTTTTCTACTGCAGGGTTTATGTGTTAAATTTCAGCTACATCGTGTACTCACAGCTTAGTGCTTCAGATAGTTATGGGGAACTAGGAATTCTTAAAGGGGTAGGACAGGATGTCCTTTTCTATCGCTCAGTGAGTCATGGAGGATGAATGCCGTTTCAGGGGTTCTGTAGTTGTGATTTCAGTCAAGTTCCAGTGGCTTTCAACCACTTCTCTAAAGCTGAATGAAGAAGCAGCCACAGGGACTGTGTGAATTATGCTAAGATGCATTCCCGTTAAGTGCTGAAGTGGCCTTTGCAGTGAATCCTTAAACTTTACAATGCCAGCAAAACTTGGAGTATCCAGGGACCAGACTATCTAGAGACAGGGCAGAACCCCTACATATACCCTCCTCCATACTCAGGCAGCAGTTTAAGACATTTGCATTTAACTCCATTCGTCTTTCATTGAGCATCTCTGCCTCCTGGTCAGCAAAACTCTGTGTCTTTGGAAAGTCAGGCCTCACTCAGAGCATGCTCCCTTTTCAGGCATTGTGACAAGATTGTGTTTCGGTTCCAAAGGGTTAATCCCAAAGTGAATTCTTTGCATGTGTAATTCAATACTTCATAACTGCTGAAAATTGGAGTCCACATAATTTATTTTCTTTGGTCGGGCACATTTGCCTCATGCTTGGCCGGGGCTGACTTCAGAGAGACACACCTAAAACTCTCAAGTGTCCCAAGTGGCCCATGTCAGTTGTACAGAGAGATTGTGGTACTTGGATAGAGCCCAAGGATTAGGTGTTCCTGAGAAGGTTTTTTTGGCCCTACAAAGCCTTAGGATGTCATGGGAATAGGCTGCACTCCCTTTTCCCCCTTGAAGGCCACATATCAACGGGGTATCTAACCACTCAGAGACAGGCTCTACACAAAGGTATACATTAAAATAAATAGAACATGCAAGCAGAAAGAACTGAAAGAGAGGGAGGAATTGCTAAGTGGAGACAGGAAACAATTGCTTCATTGTTGAGGCAGTGATCTTAGAATTGCAGAGCACAGCTCCATCTACAGGACAGTTTGTAAATTTGGATCTTTTGGCTTAAAACCCAAGACAGAACTTTACATGCAGTTTTTAATCCAGCTCACTTTGCATGGGCTTCACCTCACTGACGAAAATCTTATATTTTTACTAAAAAATAAGTGTCCCTCTTTGATGAGAGGGATTCAGAGAGCAACACAGAGATAAGAAGTGAGGGGAATGCAGCTCAAGGGTGCTTTCATTTAGCTCCTTTTCTTATTTTGGCAGTAAATATTCTTGTCCTCGCAATACTCATTTAATCTCTTTCTTTCCTTTTCAACAACTTCCTCTCATTTGGTTTCCTCTCATTATTCCTTCATTTGGGAGGGGGTGTGTGTATTTTCACCATTCAAACAAAATAAAAAGCTGTGCCTGTTTGAACACCATTTTTGTGCTGGCTGGCAAGCATGCGACTTTAAAGAAGGTTCAGGTTTTTAGGTTGAAAGGAACTGAAAAACTTTAAAGTAATAATTAAAGCCAACTCTCTACGTGCACATTCCCTCCCCTCCTTTTATTTTAAAAACCTTGCCTGCCAACGCAGTGGCTGCTGTCTTAATGCTATTTCAACAGGAGACCTGGGTTTCAGGACAAGATCCAGGCCATAGGGGAGACTTGATGGCTCGGGGAATTAGTAATGGGATTTGGAGCCCTTCATTTCTAGGTCACTGGTTTGAATAGAGCCCAGGTCAGTAATGACTGAAAGTTGTTACCACCCGATGCCTGCTCTTCCCGAGCTGATCTGAGCTTGCCTGCCACTCCATCCCTGAGTGCCTGTGGCCCATCTGCACTAATGGCATTCATTGACAAGTTGGCTAACTTAGGCCTTAAATGTGAGGTAGCCCGGTTTCTGTCATGTGCAGACACGGGGTCCACACTCTGCTTCAGCTGCCTCTTCAGGGAATAATGCAGAGAGAGACAGAGTTACAAAGCTATTTTGCTTTTCTGATTACTCTGGGACCTAGCTAACCTATCCCCACTCACCTTAGGTCTCTGAGGCATTATATCTTCAGCCATTTAAAGGTAAGATCCAGGGAGAAGAAGTAACAGGCCTCAGAAGATCAAGTTTTCAAATACTCCAAATGTATGCATTCTGAGAAGACTGATTTAAAAGATCTGAATTAGGAGCTGCTGCTCCTGCTCTTTCTAGTACCAGATAATCACGGCCCTTTTAAAATAATGCTTGCTGGACCCCAAACCTGTGCTTACAAAGTTTAGAAAGAAAACAGATGTTTCCAGAACTTACATTAGTAAAGTGTTTGAAAAAAATAATTACTGCTTTATTTCTTTTTGTTTGTTTGTTTATAAGAGGAGAAATGCTTGCTGTAAAAGGATGGAGATAGAGAAGGAAGGATTGTGGAAACTCAAGAACAATGCACTACATTGGCAGTTCCTGTGACCTGCTACGCACAGTCTCTATGTGCAGAGGCCAGTCTCTATGTGTAGAGTCGAACTTGCTCTGGAGCTGTGGTTAAAGAGGGAGAGGAGCTGGGGTGGGGACTAGGTGCCTCCGAAAAGGATCTGAGGTCTTTCACATAGCTGCCTGTCAGTCCCTAGGCCAGGGGCTGCAACCTACACATGCTTAGCTCTGTCTCTCTAGGGGTACCAACACCCCTTCCCTAAAGGCAGGTGAAGCCCCTTCCCAATAAAGAATTACATATATATCATCAATTAAGAAATACAATTCTATAAAGACCCATTTGTATCAGTCTTATATTTAGATTTCCTTTTCAGGCAAGTGGGTTTTTAACAGAATTGATCTTCAGTAATAAACCAATTACAGGTGCTTATCACATTGCTAAGATACTGGATGAGAAGGTTTAACTATAGAGTTTGGTTAAAGTGGGTAATGGAAAACACAGCACTCTGCTTCCATTTGTTTCTGATTTACTGCTTCCAGCTCTACTTTTATTCCTCTTAGATATCTTGGATTTTTGTTTACTTGGTTTTTGTTTTCATTTTTGTGTTTTCATTTCATTTCCGAGACTATTTGTCTGCTTTTTACCTTTGCATTCTCTTATTTTGTTTAGGAAGCACAGTCTTCTACATTTTTTTTTTGCTGGAAATATGGAAAAGCACTATGGCTAATGGAAGGACTTGATGCCAGTGATCTGACCCTTCAGCTAAGCCATCAAACTCCACTCTTCTCTCTGATGGCAGTGGACCCAGCCCACGGCACCGCCCCACTTCTTCAGAAGGGACCCAGCCCATGGTACTGCCCCCACTTCCAGCATCACCTGCAGGGCCTGAGCCAGTATTCTTTGTGTGCCATCCATTTTCTGCCTTTCCTTAGATGAATCCAAATAGTAATTGATTTTGTTATTCTGAGAATCCTAGAATCCTGGTGTTGGATGAAGGCTTACAGATCAGCCACTTCACAAATTTCTCCCAGCATGAAGAACTGAGTATTGCTTGAACATGTTTTGAAGAAGCACTCTTTCCTCTTCTAGGCTTTCTATTCCATGTTTGTTTATTGTCTCACACCACTCAAGAAACGGGGCTACAGTGGTAAACAAAATTGCCGCTGCAGAGCTTGGAATTGAGTACAGAAGAAGAATTACCACATAATTGCAAAGATGTTAAAAGTTCATCAGCATTGTTCACTACCCTCTTTCCTAGGTTGAATCTGAATCAAACCCACATGTCGTGAACACCCACTCATGTCTTCATCTGCCTGCTGAAACTTCCAGGTGGTATTCTTTTATATGATGGCTCCTGGGCACAGTAAATGAGTTCTTGCCCATTTCAGGGGTTTTATTTCCTTAACTCCCACAGCCTTGAGACCTTGACGGGAGTTGACTACTCCATAAATGCCTGGCTCCATCAGGAATGTCAGCTTTGGTCACTGTAGCTGGACTTTGGACCTAGCTGAAGTTGCAGAGACTACTGCCACGCAAATTAGTCCTTTAATATGTTGAAGAATAGATGAGAGACATTTTGCAAGATTTCAAATGAGAAAAAAATAATGTGAACTACCTGCCACTATGACTGTTTTCATATGAAAAACTTTAGTAAGGAACATGAGAGCTAAAAGTTGTAAACTTTATGATGGAATAGTTTTACATAATACTTTTGTTAACACTATGAAGGCACAAAAAATTACACCAAAACTCAAAAAAGTGATTACAAATAGGGAGAAGAGGGGCCATAGGTAGAAAAAATAAAATTATAATGTGCAAATGTTATATTGCTTTTATTTTATACCATTGAATGCATTAACTATTCACAAGTCCGTGAATTTTTAAAATTATGTTGATTATCACCATATAAAATTGGTTTAAAAAAAAAAAGGAAAAATAGGAAAAATAACAAGAGAAAAAGATTTCTTTTTCAGTCTTGAATTTTGAGAGTCATGAAAATATCTGCCAAAGAGTTTAGCAGAAATTTTAAGCTTTGATTCTTGTATTCAACCCAAATCCCTCCCCTGGGCAAACAAAATTACACAGTTTGTAGCCAAAAAAACCATAAAGAAAATAAAAATAAAAACAAAGCAAAATAGAAAAATTTCTGAGTCTGCAAGCGGAGACTTCAGGCTCCAGTGTCTTCAGACCTACTATCTTGAACTAAAGGCATAGCTCTTACAGAGGAACAGGCTTATGGGGAAAAGATTTTGTACCGAAATCTTCATGTGTTCACCTTTGACTTGGCATAGAATTGAAGATCTAGAATTACAATTCTGCAACTTTTTTTTCAGATTTTTTTTTCATAACATCAGATGTTCAGAGCTAAATGTGTGAGAAATGGAATATTCTGTACATATTGTAGAAGCTAATTAAAAGATGCTGATGTTACACAGTCCTGAGATCTATTCCTACCTTTGTCACATACAAAGCACTTTGCTTAACTTCTTTAAGCCTTAGTTTATTTATAAAATAAAGATGATAATACATATTAATATACCTGATATATACATATACATATATGTATATATGTATATATCACGGTTTTTTGTTTATTTGTTTGTTTTTTGACAGAGTTTTGCTCTTGTTGTCCAGGCTGGAATGCAGCAGCGAGGTCTCGGCTTGCTGTAACCTCTGCCTCCCAGGTTCAAGTGATTCTCTTGTCTCAGCCTCCTAAGTAGCTGGGATTACAGGTGCCCACAACCACAGCCGACTACTTTTTTGTATTTTTAGTATAGACAGGGTGTCATCATGTTGGCCAGGCTGGTCTCAAACTCCGGACTTCAAGTGATCCGCATGCATTGGCCTCCCAAAGTGCTGCAATTACAGGGTTCTTAAGTTAATAAAAATGACATATTTTAGGTTCTTAGCAAAGTGGTTATCACATACTGAGTGCTCAATAAATGTTGGCTATTATTTTGAGGTTACTGCTTAGAATCCAGTAGCAGTCTTGTTCTAATAGTTCTTGCTATCTCAGGTTATAACTCTTTTATGTAGTCAGTCTGTGTTCTTTTCCCCTGCTCAGTGTCTATTGCCTGGCTTGAAGTAGCAGCGTAACCATTCAACCACTCTCTGTTTGTAGGGTTCTGTGGTGTTGACCCCAACACCCTATTCCAGATGTGTCCTCCAAACCAGAACTATCAAATTAGCATAGTCCAATCCTCTGACAATAATAATTAGGCCAAGACTGAGCATCAGACCAAAGTCTGGCCAATAGGATTTAATTATATGGCTTTGCTTTTAGAACTTTTGTCTGTTTATGTTTTTATTGGACTTTCTATTGATTCTTAAAACTTTAAGTCTGATGTTGCTGGTTACCACCCAGTATTCCTCTTAGATGGGGGTTACTATTGTCCCCATCCAAGGCATACTCTTGCTCTCCTACCATGCCCTTTCCTAAGGAGAAAAGGAGACATGACTACCGAAAGCACACTCCTGCCTTGGTACAAAAACACTAGAATTTTCTGCCAAACAGTTGTCAGTTTCCAGGGCCCATAACAGGCTCTTCTTAAGGCTCCATATTCAGGGAGAGGGGAAGGACTTCAAGGCAGGCATCCCTATTTTACGCAAGCCTAAAATATACATTTGCAGGCCTTGAAAGCGTTTGGAGAATGCTTAGGGCAACTATTTGCAGTCAGTGTGCCTAAAAGCGAAACCAATGATGAGACAAGCAATCAAGGGACAGAGACAGAATCTTGATGAACTTCTTGGAGTTCTAGATCCAGCTGTGTGAGAAGGAAGACTGACTCTTGGATTTTCGAGCTCCTGAGTCAACAGGTTAGTTTGAACATGTTTGCTTTCATTTGTAACTCAGAGAGTTATGTCTGAGACACTTTTCCTTGGTACCCCATCCTGAATTGACATTCCTTTATCTGTAATCATAGCACCACTTATAATATTCAGAACTGTATTATATTCTCTAATTATTTAATGCAGGATAATTTTTCTTTCTCAAGATTTCCAAAATTTCCAAAGGATGTTTGCAAGCTGTGCAAGAGGATGAAGTTTGGACTCACTCTGATGTGACTAAATGTGTGACCTTGAATAAGTTAGTTAACTTCTCTGTTAGTTTCTTCATCTTTAAAATGGAAATAAGGCTACTCAAAGTTGTAGGATGACTTAAGGGATCTCATATAATCAACCTTGTACACAATAGTCATTCAATAAACACCTTGATCATTTCCTTGAGGGCTATGGATGTAGGAGATAAGAAACCCAAATTAACTAATTTAAGTAAAGTGTATTTTTAATTTAAATATATATTTATTTTAAACATTTTTGTGAGTACATAGTAAGGTGTATAAAATATGATACAGAAAGGGTCTTCTAAAAAATCATTAATGTAATATCTCATGGAGAAAGACATAGATAGGCAAGGGTTAACTGGTAGCAGGGACACAAAAACCAAACTATTTTTTTCAGCTCTCCTCCCTATTCCATGTTTGGGTTTGTCTCATTCTCAGTATACAGTGAGGTACAAGGCTTCCAACAGACCCTAGGTTTGTTTGCATCTGCTTCATTCAAGAGTGCCTCTAAACTGAGCTAGAAAGTTTTTATTCTTATATCAAATTTTTAGGAAGTAATCTGATTTCTTTAACTTGGACCAATAAAATGTGGCTAGGCAAGAGTTTAAAAATTGTATTAACTTGGTACCTTCACCAGTAACATAAGGTTCAATGAGGGGAGGAGAATTCCCAAAAGATACAGCGCTGGTACCACAAAAAAGGGAGATTAGACTAGAAAAACATGTGACATTAGACTATAGCAATAGTTTTTTTAAAAAATTCTGATTTTCCTACATTTCTAACAAAATATTAAGTACATGTTAGTGTACCATAAACACATGACTAAATATTTTGTGTTTTGAAACTCAAAAATGAATGTACAGAGGGGCTGAGTGGTTTCTTCACCACCACACAGCAGGGGAAATAAATCAGCAATGAGACTTGACCTCTTAGTCCCTTAATATGATCCCAAGAATATTTAATTCAAGTATTTATCAAGGCTTCTTCTTTTAAAGTGACCATGTCAATCTTTAGTAGATGGCTGTTATAATGTTGATATGGACACATCATGTATGAAAAATGGTTAGCTCAACATTTGCAGTGACTGATTTCCATGCATTAATAATCTGACCACTTAATTAAAATATAATGCCCAAGGGTCCCAATCCACAACACACAATGACCTAGAGAATGCCCTGTCATTGAGAAGTGGGAAAGGGATAAGAGAGAAGTAACTCAGTGACAGATTGGTCACCTTTGTATCTTTGCATGACTTACTATAACTAAAGCCTAACTATGTCTGAGCCCAGAACTCCCACCTACTGGGCTTTCTAGCTCTGTGTACGGTGTTTGGATTTTGTGCATTCCTTTGAGCTCCAAGACTGTGAGTGTACCACAATACAACAGAAACGTGCAGACTCCAGTGGAAGTCACTGCACTTCTTTGGCTCCTGAAAATACACCATCATTGTGATGTCCCAGAAACAGCCACACTCTGAAGGCTGTTTCCTTGGCCAGTGTAAGCCAGAGACTCTACTGCATAAGTGGGACATGCTAGCTCAGAAACTTATAATGTAAACTTTTCATGTTCAGCTCACTCTTAGTTTACAAAAACCCTTATCAAAAGAGCATTCTAAATTGGAATTAGTTAGTGATCCAGGTCTCTAAAGCCCAGGACTGGAAGAGAAGATTTCTTAATTACACCAGCAGGGGCTTGGTTTCTATTCTTAGTGCATCTGGGTAATGTGGTTATGTTCACGATGCGTCTAGTTTCTGCACTGCCAGGGATAGCCTTCAGTTCATTCTGTGTTAGGGTGCACAAATGGACGGTCTCTGAGTTTGCTCTTTTTCCTAGATAGAGGTAATTCAGGATTCCCAAAAGCAACATATCAATGTAATTCTTATTGTGCTGTGTCTCAGGCCAATACGATTGAAGTTTATGTAAAACATAAAATTGTTAAAACAACAGATAATTTGATAGGAATTTTGAGTTATCTGCATTTCCTGTTCAGTGTATCTCACTACACAGCCCTCACTGAAAGTAGATAAGATTGAAACTTCCAGGCTACCTTGAGGGAGAAGTAAGGTTACTGTTCAGAGAGTATCTATGCTGCAGGTTTCTGCTAGTAGGCAATCTATGAAACGCAAAAGCTCGGGGTTTCTTTCTTTGTCAATAGAACACCATCTATGTGCTTCTGTTTCCGAGAGGAAGACTAAGTGTCAGGAATCAGTTTCCAACAATCTCTCTTTCTCTGCCTGAAAGTTGAGTTATTTGTTCTGAACTATGGTAAATTTTTATACAAACCTATGTCCTTGTGATATTGTTTGATTCATAACTTTTGGCTACCTTCAAAGTTCTGAAAAGCATAACAAAACACAGCTTAGGGAGAAAATACAGATTCCTTTTTAACAGAAATAGTTGGTGAGTTAAATCAAGTGCCCAAATGCTTTTAATTGCTATACTTTTTATTTAAAATTATACAATAGTCTACCATGAGGTAAAAAATAAATAGCTTTGTGTCATAAAATTAATAGACACTACTCAGAAAGTTGGGTTTAATACCAAGGCGTTTATTTTGGATCATTAAAAATCTACTTCAGATGACAACATTCTTTTGTACAAAAATTTAACAGAAAATCATTTACATTCTTCTCCATTTTATGTTTATCTGAGGAAAATGATGCCATAAGTTCTTATAAAACAGAACAAGCCAAAAACTTTTATTTTAACTAATCCTGATGAATTTTGTCAAAGTAAGATTTAAGGCAAGAAGGTTGCTTCTTGGCAGGAGAATTCTGGAAGAGAAAAGTGGCTGAAACTTTGCATGGTTGCATTTGTTTCTGGTCAAGCTGCCTTATCACAATTCAAACTTTCATGCTGGGAAACTGCTCTTTCTTTGGTACCTTTGCTGCCAGAATTCAACTCTAACAACAAAAGTTTATAAACAATGAAAATTCCAGCTGGTTGACATCAGCGTCACGAAGCTTTCTCTTCACACTGATACAAATATTTACCCTGAGCTCTGGCAAGGCTTTCCTTGCCCATGTCACCCTTAATCATACATTTTTCCTTGATTGAGTTATGCTTTCCAGTATGTGATTTGCTCTGGTTTACTTTTTAACACATCCCAGAGGCTTCGTCAAAATCAACTCTGGGCAGGCCATGTCATTTGGTAGCTGCCAAACATGTTATTGAGAAGAAACTTGGCAAATATCAAACCAGTCCTTTCTAACTGCTCTAATAAATGTGTTTGTTCTTTTTGACCACCATTTACTTTTTAGGTCCCTCATATCCATAAAGCTATGAGTCAAGAAAGTAAGCAGAGATGCACTCAATTCCCTTTAATCTATTCCCTTGAGATAACACACCAATTTCTCTTCCAGGCACCTTATTGCAAAGAAGTTGAAAACTTAAAAGGTTTCATCAATGACTCTTTATTTCCTTCAAGAAGACACAAGGGTTATTTTCAAAAGGTTTAAACAACAGATTGATGTACTCTGTTACTGTAGTAAAGTCCACTAGAACAAATATTTGCCACACCAAAGTGACTAGTGGAGGGATTAGCACAAAATATTGCAAATATTTCTACAAAGCTTCCCTTGCCAAAATAAAACATTAGGTTCTCTGCCCTAGGTGCTTGCAAAATCATTGTGAAGTGCATCAATAATGCAGAATTTGGGGAAATTTTTCTTTCAGTGTTGAAATATTTGTCTAAACAGGTGATGGTGTCCTACTTGTTAAAAATAAAAATAAATATCTCAGTTGCACTAGTTTATGCTTATATTGCATTTATGTTTTAGAAAAATCTGGTCATTATACAAAAGCTATATATGGACCATATGCCATAGTACTAACTCTTTTGAAAAGAACATGTAGTAAGCTGTGAGAGCTAAACAACTCTTTCTTTTGCCTATACTGGCTTAAAAATTAATCTCAAAAATGAGATGGAACTCCCACCTCTGAGGCATTCATCATTCTTGTTGTTATTGTTGTTGTTTCCCTTGTAGTCCTCGGGGAATGCATGTGAGCATGCACACACACACACATGCACACACACACACATTCCTTATACACACAGTATACTTAGAGGGTCCTATTCTTTCTCTTTGCCAATCTACAGGTTCATCTATGTTGAGATATGTACTTTCCAGAGCATATTGAAATGCAGTGATTTGTAACAAAACTTGCCTTCTGTGATTATTAATACATAAACATATCTGAAGACCATAGTAAATAATTATCATAAACTAAGGTGTGGCCAACACATTTGAGAAATCAGGAATTTAGTAAGATATTCTCTACAGTTCCATGGAAGAAGTTGTAGCAATTTTTTGTCAATGGAATCCCATTATTAATTCTTTTGTATCATGAGAAGTAAATGTAGCGTAGAGACGTGAAAGAAATAAGCTCTGAATAGACCTGAAGGAGTAAGAGCAGCTTTGCAAATTCCTAACCTGATCAATTCCCAAGAAAGCACGGAAAGAAATACCAAGTACCAGTCTTGACGCTAATTTTGTGGAAACCAGAGTGAATGGTAGAATTTATTATCCCTACTTTACAGGCCATGGGAAGAAGACCCTGGAAATTTCTCTAACTTGCTCCTGGTAATTTAACTGGTAAATGGAGATTAGAGGTTTGAACCTAGTTAGGTTTGACAAATAGGCTTGTGTTTTTTACCTCATTTGGAGTGCCCCAATGGAGTGACCCAGAGGCCAGATTTGGCCAAGTGTGCACTTACCTGGCCTAAGGCACTGGGGAATTTAACAAATGGGTAGCCAGTTAGGGACTAACCTCACATGTCTATAGAGAATCATTATAATGATCAAATTGTGGAAATTTTCCTGGAAATAAAGTTAAAAATGGGGTGCTCTTTGTTTTCCCTCTGTACCCTGTGGAACTCCAGAGTTCTGCAGAGGGAGGTTAGGAGCTCCTACTGAGGCGAACACGTAGCCAAAGAGGTAGCACTGAGACCCCACTCCTGCTATTGTATAAAGATCCACTCTTACCTTTTTGACACATTAGGATTTTATTTATATAGAGGTTTATATTATTAAAAAATAATGTTTTAAATCTAAGAATTTTTATGACTCAGATCTTTGAGCATATTAAAAATATTTGAGAAATAATTTGATCCAGACAATAATTTACATGAAGTTGCAATTTCTGCATGACATGAAAAGGCCCTTAAAGTCAAGACATCAAGTCACTGATGAGACTAGTGCTCAATATAAACTAATTTATGCTCAATTTTTCAAATAGTAAGAATGTATGAATTACTAATCATATACCTTTATGCTCCAGTTAATGTAATAGAAAATAACATGTATAAGTTTGCTTTCATATACATCATTGAGATTGCTTATTCAAAGGGCTGTATTAATGATTCAAAGGGCAGGGCAGTCTTTTATTCATTTGAATTTTTCTAGATTAAATGCAAGTTATAGCTGATAAGAGGGAAGTTCTTCATTTAATTTTAACCTAACAAAGTCTATTGTGAAGCAGAAAATACTGTTTTTGAGATTTCAGTTCTTTTCAGAATTGTTCAGGGCATTGCTTATATTATGAGACTATATCTGGTTAGAGCCATTGAACTAGAATTTCCAGGAGTAGGGAGCAGAAAACTGTACTGTAAAATTATGCCCAGGAGATCTTGACTAATCAATCAGATTTGAAACCACTGATGTGCCCTATTTGATTTTCAGATGTGAAAGGCTTACTTCTTTCCAAGGAGATGATTTTATTTTTATATAAAGCTTCCTAATTTTTAAAGATATCATACCTTAGGTCCAGCTCGGTCATGATGTTTTCCAGACATAAAGTGAAGTGCAGCTGGGAGACAGAAGCAGGATCTGCGGCAGGCCTCCACTGACACAGAGCCCATATGAATGGCACGACAACCAGTCAGTCTGACATGTCTGGGGGCTCTCCTCCTCTTACTCATCCTCACATGAAGATGTCTCACTCATCTTTATATCCCCAGTCCTTAGCACAGTACCTGGCACATTTTAGATGTGTGTGTAGTTTATAAAAAATAATCAATGAGGACATCATTCAACTTCAGTGGTAAGAAACTCTCATCAAGAGTTCAGTTTTTGTTCCCTTTTTGTTTAACCCAACTGCTTCTTAATTTTCAGCAATTGTTTTATCTCTCTTTTTTTTTTTAGGTTCCACAATAGCATTTGGCTTTCTTTTCCTAACTCTAATTCAATATCTTCCTATAGTTTCCATTTCTCAGATTCCCTTCGTGATCTTCTCTCACAGGCACAGCCAATCAATCATCCATCCTCTCCTCAACCTTCCAGAAGACTGTGAGTCCTGAGGGCATAGAAGCTCTCCTGATGTTGCTCCCAGACCGTGACCCGTGCTGGCAAAGCTTCTGCTCCCATGTGGCTGCATGTTTCATAAGGAGAGCTACTAAAATGTAGGAAAGCACAAAGTCTTAATTGCTTGCTAGTGGGCACTCAGCCAACACGCTGTTAGCAGAATGAAATCCAATCTTAGAGAAAAAGTGCTGAACCTCGGCTCTGGATCGCCCAAGCCCCATATGGATTGCGTGTGTTTTGGGGGAAGATTTGGATATGGCAGTCTTTTTTTTTTTTTTTTTTTCACTCTTTTGAATGGGAATGTCTATCTATGGGTTACTAGAACATTTTGTTGTTAATGTAATAATCCCAGCTGCAAAACAACATTAAGAGGGAACACTGCACCTCTTCCCCCCACTTATGACACGGACAATTAATACACTCTCATTTTTTGTGCTTCTCTGAAAATACTACTTTCAATGCAATTTCCAACCAAATTGTTACTTTGAAGAATTCCTACATAGTCATTCTGAAACTATCCCTGCCTTGTTCTGTTGTTTGCTATTTGGTCTTTGATAATTAATTTCCCTAAACCTCAGTTGACTTATCTTCATAATGGGAAAAATAAAAATGGTTTCCTGACAGGAATGCTGTGAAGACTCAGGGAGATTCAAAGCTCTTGGCAGTGTGTGGCGCAAACAAAAATGTTCAATATATGTTAACTCCTAATTTTATTGCTAAAAATAATAGTCTAATAAGTTTCTCACTGTGAAAAATCTCAATATATAGCATAAAATATTTGGCCCCATGCATTTTCGTGTTTGGGGGTTTGACAGGTTTTCTTTGATCTGTCACATTCAGGATTATATTTTGATATATTTCTATAGTATTCATTTTTTCTAAAATGATTAAAAACCTCTCTTCACATAAACATTACATGAGACAAAAAAACAAGCAAGCAATATGTAGAGAAATATCAGTTACTACACTTCTTCTGTAAATTTTAATATGAATGCCATGCTCCAAAACATGAGCTCTGGATCTCTGTCTAAATCCTAGAATGCTGAAAATCTCCCATCAGAGTTAGATGATGATGACAGAGTTGAACATGAATTTTATTTGTTCCAAAGTGCTTTAGAGAATGTGACTTTCAAACTAATTACTAAAACTTAAGGGTGTTAGGGTAAGATTGCAACATACTTTAAAAACAAAATAAAAAAAAATAAAAAAACTTATTTGAGACAGAGTCTTGCTCTGTCGTGCAGTGGAAGGATCTGGAGTGCAGTGGAAGGATCATGGCTCATTGCAACCTGGACATCTTGGACTCACGGAATCCTCCCACCGCAGCCTACCAGTAGCTGGGATCACAGGCATGCACCACTAAGCCTGGCTAATTTTTTGCAGAGACAGGTTTTTCCCATATTGCCCAGGCTGGTCTTGAACTCCTGAGCTCAAGTGATCTGCCTGAGTCAGCCTCCCAAAGTGTTGGGATTACAAGTGGGAGCTGCCAGGCCCAGTCAAGTTTGCAACCTACTTTGAATAACAGTCCATCCCTGAAGTTTGTAATAATTATTTGTCACACTGTCTGTAAAGGATTGTTCCCAATGATACGGAGCCAAACCCATCAATACCAAACCTGTCAATCCTCTCTCCTAGAAGTTTTAGAATGTTATGCAAATAGGATATCTTTTGCCTCACCTTAATATCCCAGAATTCCCTAAGGAGCATGACGATTATCCTCTTCATGGGATATATTTTTTTTATTTTTTATAATACTGAATTAAAACTCCAAAGAAGCAATGTCAGTGGTTTCTGTGATCAGTTTCTATAATATTAATCTGTTGGTTGATGTAGCAGTTTTTAGCACAGAGAGATCTCATCCCAGAACTCTCATTAATATCAGATACTCATTCACATAAGTACTACATCCAACATTAAAAATTACCTTTGTCATTTTCTTGGTAAACAATAAGAGCTAGATTTGATGAAAAAGACATCATCCATATGGTAATTTGATATCTTCAAAAATCAGGGTAGGCCATTTAAATTGCTAAGTTCAATAAAGTGCCATTAAAGATATCTTATTCCCCTGCTCCCCAACCAATTCTGCACCCCAGGAAAGGGTTACCAAGAAATCCTGAATGCTGTGTCTTGTTTAACTTTAAATCAGATATGGCTCCATTTATTTCTTCAAAAAATTGTAAGAATTAATTAATATTAATCTATAATCACAATTGATGGAAAAATTAATGGAAATTTTAATAAAAATATAACCTTAACAGGATTTGAAGTTGTCCTTTAGAATATAAAGCTAACACTTTATCCACCAAGCAACGAAACCTCTGGTACCAGTTGATGAAATTATAAAAATTAACTGCAGGATGGTTCTTCTTTTGTTCCCTATGTATCAAAAGTTTTGAGAATTACAAAGAAAAAGGCATTAAAAATTAAAGTAAATTTAGAAATTCACAATGCCTATTCCGTATCTCTATTTCTTTAGAACATATATTTTTGGGGGGAGTTGATGTGGTTGTTTATTGAAACAGACTTTGTTTTCTTTCTTAACCTATCAACACTTTGGTTTGTGTTTTTACACTTATAGTTTCAGAAAAGACTTGATAAACTTACATGAATAGGTCAATTTTTTAAACTATTCAAGTCAGGAGAAATATACAATGACAAATAGGTATTTGGCACATTAAATGTTTTTGCTCAAGGAAAAAATGTATATATGCAGAAAATTAGTGCAATATTAAAACCACAATTACCAATGTTAAGCATGCATTTTCTGAAATATCAATAGTCTCATTCCTTTTCTCTGTTCACTATATACTGTGTAATATTTAGCAAGGCAATTTATGCATAGTGCTAGGAGCTTATAGAAAAATGGAAGTTTGATCTTTTAAAATATTTGTTGAATGTTTATAACATTACATACTATGCAAAGTACATAATTACATATACTATTATTTTTGTCATTGTACTTGTTTAGTGCTTATCAATATTTCAATGTCAGTATGGGATGCTGAAAGCTATTTTTCTTGGCATTATATTAACCAGAAATCCTTGTCAGAGGACGCTTCTTCATAGCTATTCTTCATAACTATGGAATAAAGATAACTTAGCTTTATAGTGATAACCCTAAAGCAAACAAAACATTCTGAAATCCCTTTTAAATTATCAAAGTAAAAAGATTAAATAATATGATAAAAAATGTAGTACTAAGTAGACTTTTATTATATTCTACTAATTTGAAAATGGATAATTCATATATTTATGGTTACTCCTTGCAAAGCAGAATTTTTGATTAACTAAAACGATGAATCCCTGACTACACCTAATGACAGAATTGACAGTCTTAGCATGATAATTAGACCCACTGGTGGACACTCACAAAAATGAAGAAGCAGGGATACTGACTTCTTTTCTGTTTATTATTGCAATTCGAGTCATGTTTATAACCAGTGATGTGGTAAATAATCTTGTCCCTTTCTTTCTTCCAACTACTTGATTTCCTGGAACCAGCCTCTTTATTCCAAAAGCATAAGATGAGAAAAGTAACTTTAAAAAACACTGATACCAGGAGGGAGCAGCTTTTGTCATGAAGTATTCCTTAGTTGAGATACTTTTCTTTAACACTGGGCAAAAACTATCTCAAAGCTCAGACCTGCAGGAGCCTATGACCTAATGGGGACCTGCAGGAGCCAATTCCCCTCCTTAACAAAAGACTTGAGGTCTTTGTCTGAAATATGTCTCCTTATATCAGTATTATTTAACCCTTAATATTTCCCATCTTATTTTCTTGCTGACTACATAAGATGTATAAAATAATATTGTAGATGCAAAATGCTTACCCACTATAGCTGTGCCAGCAAATTAAAACAAACATAAATGAAACACATGATGAGAAAAAATACATACCTTGTATCTGAAAACTAATACAAACTGATATATATATAAGGACAAACAATAATTGGTTCAAAGAGTATGTGTACTTTCAAGACTTCATTCCTTTATAACAGTAATTCCCATTTGAAAGGCGTTTTTCTGTTGTCACAAATCTGAGAGGCAGGTACTAGCTCGTAGCCAGTAGAGGCTACCAATGCAGCAAAATATCCTGCAATGCACAGGACAGCCCCTGTAACAAAGAATGATCCACTATAGAAAGATCAATATTACTGAGGCCAAGAAATCCTGCTTCATATCCAGTGAAATTGGGCTAAATCCCGTTTAATGTGACTAATCTCCAATTCTCTGTTTAACTTATTTGTCTACTAAATTCAGATAAAAACATATGTATATATACATATATAAACACACAAAATACAACGCATGTCTTCAAAAATGAAAGAGCTTATGTGCTACTTATTTTGAGTGTAATATTGCTGTGCCTAAGAGCACACAAATACACCAGAAACAGTTGCTCCATGTTCTCCACTGTCAGCACTCTACCACAGATACCCCATCTGGTACAGTCTGATATGGATAATAATGGTGGAGTGTTCTTGCTGTCTTGACTGTAGTCATTACTGTGATGTTATTTTAGGACTAAGTAGTGTTTGCCCATTGGACCATAAAAGTGTGTCATGTAAATACAGGTTTTAGAACACACAATAGTCTGTCCATGTGTAGAAATATGCAGAAAAAAAGCCTCATAAAATGCCTTTTAATAGTATTTGTTGAGCATGTAAAGTAATTCCTTTTCAAAGTTAAATCACTTGGAAAAAAAGGGGCTTCTCTTTTCAAAGACCCCGTAAGTAATTATACTGCATTATACATCATTCATATGTCAATGTAAATTTTGTTGTTAAATGGAAGGAGTTTTGAATGACATGGTACCAAGCAAATGTCCGACATTAACCAAACCTTTTATTTATTTATTTACATTCACCTGAGTTGCTCTTTGAAATTGAATTGGGGGTAGAGGGTTAGTATTTATGTAGCCAGCAACCGTATATTTGACACTTTATCCTAGAATTAAATTCTGAACAGCAAAATATCTCACGGAAAAGAAATTCCAAATGAAAACAACATTCACAAAAGACATTCTTAACAGTGAAGCCAGTTTCTCAGTAGATATTATGTCTATATCGACAGCAAAAAATAAAATAAAATAAAATGGATACTATTAAAGGTCACAGCAGTATTTTAAAATCTTCTATACTTTGAATCCTACCTAGAAGTGTGTGATTATATTATAGGATGTTTGAAATCTATGTTTGATTGACTTTTTTTTTCATTACCTGTAATAATGATGAATATTTTCCCCAAATCAACTTTTGATAATCTCAGAGAATGAAATTTATAGTTACATATAAGGGAACTGTCCAAATTGGATGAAGCAACTTGATGCTACACAGAGTGATCAGAGTTACTAAAACGGTGAGTGGACTGTAGATGCTTAGATACTTCTCAAAACAAATCACCTTCACAGTCTGAATAAAAATCTCACAAAATGGACTTTATTTTCATCATGGTATTCAAAGACATTTTAAGATTGAGAAGCGACTCCAGATAATTACTGAAATTTTATTCTTTCAAAAATAAAGTGGCCAAATATTCTTAAATGTTCATTAAACTCAGCTATTATTTGATTCCGACATTTGAAGAAATGTGTGAAGATTTTAGATAGATAGAAATATTTTTTCTTTCCTTTTCAGATTTTTCTGCATCATTTAAAAGATAGCTGAATCCACTTCCGTAAGAGTCAAGTTTACATTTAATTTCATCAACCGATGTTTAGGTCAAATCAGCAACTACATCGAAATCATTACTCAATTTTATTCTGTAGGTGTTTAAATAGAAAAGAAAAACTGATTTGAATATGACTTTATCTGACTACAGTGACATAGTCCTAGTTACAAGAAATACTGGCCAGTTTCAAGAGCTTCTGTAATATGCGTATTTTTTAAAAAAATTATGTTGTCACACAAGAAAAGATTGTGGAAGAAAATGTGACCAAATCATTTTTAGGGACCTACTCAACAATATGAGTGTTTACATGCCTCCAAATGGATCTTTTTGCATTAAAAAAAGTACCAATCAGTGAGAGCTGAGATTGTGGATTCTAAAACAAGACTGTCTAATTAAATTCCAGTCTACAACTTATTGCTGTGCATTTTTAGACAAGTTCAGTAACCATCTGTGATTTGATTTTCTCATCTCTGAAATGGTTATAATAATAGTACCTCCTTCATAGGATGGTTGCAAGGATTAAATAAGTTAATATATATAAAGGCTTTCGAACAGTGCCTGGCATATAGCACCACTATATGAGTTCATTGTTTGAAAATATTCCTAACTTTTTTTTCTTCATTTGAGGAAGAAATGCATAATCCTTGAATACAAATGTAATTCACTCATGTGTACTTGTTATGTGGACCAGAGTCAGTGACCATCAGCAATATGGGATTTAGCTATAAATGTATTTCCTCTAAGTCAATGAAAACACAAGCCTTTGCTAAGAGACCTGGATAATTAAATTTAATGCTCAAATCATAGTGAAGTTTTCCAAAATAAGCCTTAAGTAACCTTAAGTTTTACTTCCTAGGATTTCTATGTGATAGGTTTGGTTTGAACATATAATAATATAAACAAGTGCAAGGGTACATAAGAGAAAAAAATCACAAATGATTTTCAGTTTACAAAGTTCCACTCAAGGTATAAGACCATACATAAATACTAGACTTGTATATATTTGTTTCTATATGATTTAATATACCAAATACACTTTCTTTTCCATCAACACCTTTCCTTGTCTAATAGTGCTTTACCACAGATTAGATGTCAATTGGTCTGGCCATAAAATCATTTGAACAATATTGTCTCAATTTTGTCTGATGTGCCTGGGTAAGACCTAATACCTAATAATGAATGGATCTCTCATAACAGCTGAGGTCCTTTTAGGATTTGATTAGAGTTAAGCTGCAAAATCTCTAGATATCAAATAGCATCCTAACAGTCAGAACCTAACAGACCCATCTTTAGCATGACCTACAACTTTATCTTAAGCCATTTCTTCTTTTTCTTTCTATTCTCCAGCCACACTGGCCACTCTTTAGTTTCTCAAATGAACTAATTTCCTTCTTTCCACAGAGATTTAAAACAAATACCGTTTCAACTGCCTCGAACTTTTTTCCTCCATCTATTCAACCACTCAACATGTCTCCACTGGGACGTAGTTTGAGTTGCAATTTTTTTTTTTTTTTACTCTTTAAAAAAGATTGTCTTCTTACTACGTTGTCTTATGCTTTCCTATACTTTTTTGTGTAGCATTAATTCAATCTTGTAGTTTATCATTTCTTTCAAATCTTCTTCCCTAGCATATCCTAACTTCCATGGGGACCTAGACCTTTGTATTTCTCATTTCTGCATGCCATTGAAATAACACTGATGCGCTCACCTCAACAAAATGCATATTGACATCTTTGTCTTCTCTTCTAAGTTCCTGACTAATTTCATATTGTCTGCTCAACAGTTCTACTGAACATGGCTCAGACTGAACTCTTGACCTGCTCAATCCCACCTACTCTCCTCTACTCTCCCTGTCTCTTACAAAGGGTCCCTCCATCTACCTATTGGTCAAACCAGAAACTATCTGGAAGCCATCTTTGATACCTCTCTTTTTCTCACCCTCCAATTCTAAACCATCACTAGGTCTTGTCTTCTTTATCATCAAATGCATGTAAGTATGTCCACATCTCTTTCCCTCCACAACTGCCACATGTATTATTCAGAGGCTTGCCAGGAAAGAGTAACCTGCTCAAAGTAAGCAATGTGAAGAGGGAGTTTAATAAAAACATATTTAAAAGATACGATTAGGTTCGAGGAAAACAAAAAGAAATACTTCAAGATCTTAGGGCTAGGAGCAACAGAGAACTGTAACAATTTAGGCTAAAGGGACAATGGAGGGGAACAGTTACTGGAAACTAGACAGGATAGCGTGATGGTAAGAACTGTCTGAAATAAGGCGTTGCCTTTGAGAGCGGGACTAGAAAAGTTGAAACGAGAAGGGAGCAGGGGGAATAAATATGCCAACTCATTCTGCTGCCACTCTCCTTTCTTAGGCTGGTATCTCCTACTAGCTCAACAAAATTGGAAGTTGAAAGACAAAAGAGCAGTTTTTATGCTGTTCATGATTGTCAGCATTTTGGAGTCTGATTACCTTGACGACTGCAGTTGCCTTGTAACTGGATTTCCAGCTTTCTCTCTCACCAAAACCAATCCTTAAATCCATTCTGTACACAGTAGCCAGAATTCCCCTCTTAGGATGAAATCTGTCTTAAGCTCTTATGATTGAAGTGTCTCGATTATTATTTATTTCTGTATATTCCAAACACCCCGTTTTAAAATTGTAAAACTTTTATTGCAAAAATAAATTTTCTTAACCTTTTTTCCTTACTAGACTGAGCTCTGTGAAGGCAGGCATCATCTATGATCATCTCTGAGTCCCCTATCAATGTGACCAGAACAAGTACTAAATAAATATTGGATTAATTAATGAATTTCAGAAGATAGATTTATAGTTTTAAAAGCTTCCCAGGTAATTCTAATGGCCTAGATTTTCAAAAGCGTTATTGGAATGATTAATCTTCAAATGCCCTAGATTATGAAAAAAAAAAAGAATTAAGATAATTAATCCTAAATCATGGAATTCAGTTATTGTATGTTAATTAAGAACTCAAGATGTGTTCATAAAATGTGTTGCTTTGCCCAAGGCTGACTGCGTCTTTTTTTTTTTTTTGCCCCGAGTTTTTTAATCCTTTTAGATATCAAATTTAACCTGGATTAGGCCAACTAAGTATGTCTTCCTTTTTAAAGCTCAAACATGAACAACTTTATGGTGAACCTATTTACATCTAATCTTGCATTTGAGTAGAGGAAACATTTCCCAAGGAGGTGCTTTAATGCATTTTCATTATTGGATACTGTAGAAGAACAAATTCTTTTCTACAATTTAAACATTTACTATTTTATATATTTAAGCAATTCTATAGGAATGAGGTCATTTTCATTGAGTATTTTAAAGTTAAATTGCTTTTTCTTTGGCTCATAGGCCTTTGAGATTCCACATACCTGGCTCTGATCTTTTACTGTTTCATTTCTGATAAATTTTATTTAATATCTTGTCTCCATTTCATTTGAAATAAGGCCAATATTTTCTTATCTGTACTCAGATGTTTATATACATTTGATATGCATCTGCCTGTTGCAGCACTGAAGTAATTCCATTTCTGTGACACATTCTTTTTTTTTCTTAACACCACTTTTGCCAAATAATTCTCCTATTTTAAAATCTCCTATTTTATAGATAAGTAATTAAACAATAATAAATTACTCAGCTAAATACTATACCATTTGGGGGCATAAATAACTCTCATGATCTCTTAAGTATTTTTGATGCAATTTTTCAATAAACTGATATGACAATTAAGAATATGTATATGTAAGCATGTCTGTAAAGATATTTATGTGTATAGATAAAGATAAAAATGGCTATATCTTTATTTCATTCCTTCGTTTTAAAATAAAATGTCAGTATAATTTCTAATTTACTGAAAATGACTGGGTAAAAAGCAATTTGTTAGGGGAATTCCTCTTGAGCATATAATATTGAAAAGGCACTAGCTCTAACATTTAATCTACAGTATTTCCATGAGCAGGTTACCTTTCCTTGTGTTTGCTATGTATTAACATCCATCCTATATTAATCCTATGTATTAGCATTCATAATGCAATATTTCTATAATTGTTCTTGGCAAAGTTAAAGGTTACAAGTCATAAGACAAATTTGAAGCTGTAATAGCGTGTCTCAGTAAATTTATAAAACCTGGGGTATTTCTCGACAGATTCTCCAATAAGTGAGTTCTATAATTAAATAAATGCCACCAAGGTTTTCAGAAAAGTTATAATTCCCAAATCTTGATTCCTAGTTATTCATTTTCTACCTCCTCCCAAATGCAACCAATATTGATTTCTGTTTCTGCCCCATTTATTTCACTGTCTTTATACTAAAGGTTTCTAATTGAGTTGAAGCATATCCACCTAGTTTTTCCAATATGATTGAATTTTCACACAAAGGCAAGGCAATGTCTTATGTCCTTTGCATCTTTCATAAATCCTGGCGTATTTCTAGATATGAATAAATATTTGATAATTATATGCTTTTTTACTCCAAATATTTAGCAATCTCAACTGATTATTAAGAAATATTACACAGTTAATTTAGCAATGCTGGAGTTGAAAAACTAAAAGCAAAACTCTGGCATTTCATTAAGGAAAAAAATTAAGAATCATTTATTTAGAAAAACTATTTTGCCAGGTCTTCACTTGGTGTTAGATGTGATCAATATATCCTGATTGCTAATGGGAGTAATAAGATTATTACCCTGACTTCAGAAATAAATGGAAGTAGAACCCTGAAGGCATGTGCAGCAGGAAAGTTTGGGTAAAAGATAAGCACTCAATCTTGTCCTACCCACCAGTGGGGTGCAGGTAACGATGAAGGAGAAAGTCAATAGCCTCTAATAAAACACCAAAACTCTACTTTTACTTTCTTACCTTTACTTTCACTTGTGTTATCATAGACTTAATTATAATTTTAAATCAATAAATACACATTTATTAAGTATTGCTAAATTAGGACACTGTGCTAAAATTGTATGGGGTATACTTTTCCCCCTCAATTTTAGATCCTTTTGGATCTACAGATATTTGGAGAAGCAATTGCTTTTATCTTCAACTTGATCTTGATAATGACTGAGCAGTGGCAATTGATTATCTGAAGACATATCTATCTACATAGCCTTTCATTGTAAAATCCACTTTGTAGTCTTAGGTAATCTGCTGTGTTTTAAAATGAATCTAAATATTAGGTCCTGGGGGAAGATCAACATTTAGAATAAAATGCTAAAATATAGTGGCTATGTTAATACTTATTAATACTCATTTATCTACAAATCTTAAAAGGAAAAGGTTTTCCAACAATTACAAAATGTTATAGTGTTAATATACATTTCAATAAGATATTTAAAGGCAATGTTAGAACTGTCAAGGACCTGCTCTTAAGCTTGAGAGAAACCTACAAAGGAACGCTGACTTGGGAGCATTATTTTATCAAGCATTATTTTATTTTATGTGACGTGGAAGCATTATTTTATCAAGAAAATGTTATTATATTTTTAGACATTAGAGCACGTTTCACTGCAGATTCTCAGGAAGTTCCACAGATACTTGTAGTATGTGGTGGTAGAATATTACCTGTGTAAAATATCCTGAGTTATCAAATTAAGGAAGTGATTTAAAAAAGCAAGGTTTCCTCTGTTTCTTTTTTCTGCTTGCTTCTATCTAGAAATCATAGCAAAGTCTGAAGCTTTGAATAACAGGCACTCATGTTTGAAAATTGCAAACTCAATGAAGAAATTGGAAGAGATTTAAAACTATATGCTCAATTATGTTTAGGTGCTTGTTAAAGATTTGTAGTCTGGGAGAGTCACACCGTAAGCAACCTCATGGATTTTACTGAACAGTCTTGGTGAAAGCACTACATTCCTTATTATGATATATTTCTGAAAATTAGAAAAGTCTTTCTGAGTCAGCAAAGAATTAGTATTATCCAAGCAGCCTGGAATTCTACAAGTTTGGGCATAAATAAGTCAAGATAACCTTTAACTTCACCTGTTATTTTGCCCCCCTTCTTTTCTCCTATTATATTTCATATTACAATATTTCCCAAAGTGTAGCAAGCTCACTACTAATTGTTCATGTGATGAATTTGGACAAGGCATGGGTAGATTTTATTATTTCAAATATTTAAATAGTTGCACATTTACTTTAACATGCATTATATGAAAATGAATCTATGCATGAAAATACCTCAAATATTGCTTGGGAATAAAGGGAATATATAGGTAATGCTGTGGTAAAAATGTGAAGACCGGACACGGATGTCTAAAATTTAGGAGACGCGGACCATGGTGCTCATCATCCTCATTCTTCTTACAGACATGTAATCTCATTCTGAGCGCAAGTAGACATATCACCCCTTGAAAGGTTCTAGTATTTCCATAAAGATATCGTCAACCATTTCCACATGATGCTGTATCCCAGTGACTTTTTACTATGTCATCGGATCTGATGCAACTGCTATGTGGCAGTAGAAAATAACTCTAGTGAAATATTTTGTCTTTTATCCTTTTATTGGTGGAAAAAACTGTCACTTCTTTCTAAAGCATGTCTCTTTACGTATTTTATGTAGTTCTTCTTTTCTACCATCATCTTGAGCTTTCATTTTTCTATATTAATTAATCAAAAGTGCAAGACAGAGGGATTTTTTTATCATATTAATTTACATCCATCCATTTCTCCTATCACCTGCTGGATCTAATGAAGAACTTGCAGTGTCCGTGGGTAAATTTCCCCTCTCCCATAGCATGATACTTTTTGCTTGGACAAACTCCTATATGAAGAACTTATAGACTGTCTACTATCACCATAATGCCATGCAACAACTCCAGTGGAAAAAGCTATAAGGAACTGGGAAGCATAAAAGTACACACTTTCTAAAACCTAGGCTTTTGAAGTATTTTGATATACAAACCTGATATCAAGACTTATTCTGAATCTTCTTTCTTATTTCTCTAAGGTATAAGACATCACCTATCATGCTGTCAATTTCAAAAGCCTACTTTCCTCGATCTTGTGATGTTCTACCTTATTGATTTCCTTTTCCTTTTCTCAAAAATTTCATTCTTTTTTACTGATTCATCTGTCTCTTACTGTTTCTATGAATGACATTTGTACAACTATCTCTATTCTCTATCACATATTCATTAGCATGTAGTGAATATCAGCTCAACATTTGAGATAGGAGTATGAAGATAGTACCCAAATAGAGCTATTACCCACTGCAGAGTCTGCAAAACATAACATGTGACTAGCGTGACCTTTTCCACTAGCTTGGAGCACACGATCACATTATATATTGTTTTCTGATTAATTATATGTGTTCATATATATGCATATTTAGTAGAAACTACAGTTAATGCATATCTTGGTTAACTGCACTGCCAAACACCAGGGAAAAGAGAGGAAAGAGTAGAAGGGGAAAGGAAGGGAAGGAAGGGGAGGGGAGAAGAGGAAAAGGAGAACTAAAGTTTTTCTTTTTAATGTTGTCTTAACATCAACATTAGATTTCAAACCACAGTAGCAGAGGTACTGTCACAAGCCCAGTCCCTACTTAGACCAATGTGTGCTACTAAAGTTAAAATTAAAACAAATATTAGTTTATACTGAAAAATTAATCACACTTTCAAAAGCACTATCACAAAGCAAGAGTCTCAAGGTTTTCTGCTTCATTCCCAATATGAAAAGCCATATTCTGTTTTTTAAGCCCAGGAGACCACTTTTGACTTTGACTTCTCGTATGATTATTTCTTCTCTAAGGATTTAGTATACTTTACAAAAATGTGTGATTCAATTTGGAGTGTTATAGTTAATTAGAGAAGTTCAGCAAGCATTGGATCTCAACAAAAATGGGCTAGGGTATTCATTCATTGTCTCCCAAAACGCTCAGAGACCACTATGCAAATCTCCAAAAAAAAGTTTATGAATAACACAGGAGATTGGTAGAGGCAAGCCATGCCAGCATGAAGGATTCTACTAGCTACTCCTCTGAGATAATGGAAACCGTCCAAATGTTGAGGGAAAAAGATATCAAAGAATTGTTGTTCCAATGTAATGGCTCATGTTTGCTTAGTATCTCTTAGAACCTTCTTTTGGAAAAAAAAAAAAAGTCCCATTTATTGGGTACCCCATTAGAATTTCTACATTTAGTAAACAATGGTAGTCTAATAGGGTAAGTATTGTTATTTCAACCTCTTGTCCCAGAGATTTCTTCCATTGAGATAATAAACTTTGATTGAGAAAACATTTCACAAACCAACACTATAATAAACCAAGAAAACCAATAATAGATAAACTGTTCATTTGTAAATTTAAGATGGATTAGGGGATGAAAGTGGGAGGTGAAAGAAGACCAAGTTTGGGGAGAAGCAGAGTGAGCCATGCATCCTGGCAGGAGGGTAGAGCCTGTTGTAAGATATTGCCAGTTTAGAGTCTCCAATCATGGAGGAAACTGGGTGATTTTAAGAACAGGAATATCTAATTATTCAGCCTTAACTAGTTTGCAATTCTCTCACATAAATGCCCCCTGCAATCTTCATTCTTAAAGAAAAGCCTCCTAAGTCAGCATTTTGTGCCAATAGAATTTTGAAGAATAACTCAGTTTAGGTACTCCCTGAGGCAAAGCCCAAGTGGAAAAATAACTTGTGTCCAGGTAGTTAATTTATTTTAGATAAATAAATTCTGATTCTAAGATGCAGAGAAAATTTTAAAAGGTAGGAGGAAAACAGAGTAAGGGTGGATCATTGAGATCTCTATTGTATACACTAGGTCCTTCATTCCTTCAAGGTCTCACAGAAATGTGCAGGATGGTATGAAAAGACAGGAGCCTGGAGCACTGTACCCACAGGTTCCTGTTTCCCTTTGGTTGAGGGTCATCTTAGAAGTGTTAGCTCTTCTCTATTTATAGATGACACTTGTGTCCAGGTCAGTGAGTCCCCACATAGCCAAAGAAGATATTGCGACAGAATGCAGAAAGACACTGTGGGTGCCTAAGATGGGATGATCTTAGGTTTGGGGTGAAGCTGAATGGTCTACCATGCAGTGGCTAAAATCTGATGTGGACTCAGGACATGTGATGTGAACCACAGAAGTAAGCTAGAAAAAGTAGTCATTATTGTGTGATACGATATGGAATAAAAGTCTAGGGATCAGGTGATGACATGAATTAGTTCAGAAAAGTCCAAAGCTCAAAGCCAGATGTGTCTAGAGGAAATGAGAACATCACCACAATACCCTAAAATCTATGGAGAGTTTCAGTGAAATACTGGGTCTTCCCTCCATGTCCAGCATGGTGAGTCATTGTAAATAGTATTTCCTAGGAGAGATTCAAGTAAAAATTCAGAGGAGACTCTTGTCAGACAACTCACACTTGAAAAAAAAGCAGTATTCTCTGCTTGAAACAGAAGAAAAGGTGAATTGGAACAATGATATTACTAAATTGATAGCATCTCACTGATAAATCTGAGTTCTGTAAAGGTAAACTGAGGCTGGAGCCAAACCGGGAACGAAGACACAAGGCAAATGGCAGTGAGAATAGCCTTTATTAGGACTCATGGGCGGTTCCTCTGTCCAAAGGTGCCGGCCGACGAAGTCGTGCTGAGGGAAGAGGGTAGGGACCTTTTATAGCTTGAGCGATGGGGAAGTTGGTTGTGCAAAACAAGTCCTGGGGGGTCTTGAAACTGCAATGTCACGAGGAAGGGGTCTTTGGAAACTGTTTAACTGAAACTGCTGTTTACGAACTTGTGAAATGCAGATGAGCTCCCGGTCATGGGGGAGTGTGGTTGCCCAACCAGAACTCTGACACATGTAAGTCTGCGGGTGTGTACAAGGGTGAAGGGATTCTTTAACAAAAGGCCTGCTACGCTGGGTAATGCCTCCATGTTGGGTCTAGATTCCTGCCTAACAAGTTCTAAGACCTTTTTTTGACTCTCCTCTTATACGACTGCCACTGCATAACTCATTAAGGCACAGTATAGGCAGTTCACACCTGACAGTTACTGTTTTTCTTAAATAATAATAAATAGCTATTACTGTGTATTTTACCAAGTGTTGTCACTCTTCTAAGTGCCTTGCATGAGTTAACTTCTCCCAACAATCCTGAGGTTGGTACTGTTGTAACCACCTCATGGACACTTCCTGCCACTGCACAAATAAAGACCATGGCATTGCAGTAAAGAGTTTAATTGACACGAGGCCACACAGGAGACGGAGTTATTACTCAAATTAATCTCATCGACAGCTTATAGGTTAGGGGTTTTTCAAAGATAGCTTGGGGAAAGGAGTGGGGGTGACTATGAAATGGGTACTTTCTTCTGATTGGTTGGGTTAGAGATGAAATCATTGAGGGTTAAAGCTGTCCTCTTGAGCCGAGTCACTACTGGGGCTATCAGTGTTAGACATGCAAAAAAACCAGAAGAGATATCTCAAAAGTCCAATCTACAATAGTGGTTATCTGTAGGAGTGATTGGAGAAGTTTCATATTTTATGACCGTTCTACACCTTAAAAGAATTCATGCTCTTCTCCTCCCCCTAGCTTGGTGGTCTCTCATTAGCTTTATAAAAGCTGTTGAGTTTAGGGGAAGGACTATTGTCATTTAAACTATAATCTAAATATCTTCCAAAGTTAGTTCCGCCTAAGCCCAGAAATAATTAAGGCAGCTTGAAAGCTAAAGGCAAGAATTGTGGTAGGTTCGACTGGATCTCCCCCACTGACAAAATTATCTCACTAATATAATTTTTGTGAAGGGAGTTTCACTGTTATTATTCCCATTTTTTTTTAGATACACAAATTAAGGCAGATGAGGTTAAGAGTCTTCCCTAAATTCTCCAACTAGTAAGTGGCAAAGCTGGGATTCAGACCTAAATTCTGGGGTGCAGTCAAACCTCTAAAACAAAGCACATTATGACACTTGGGAAAGCTCAGACACAAAGTTCTTAGAAATCAAGATCCAGAATACTGTCTACAATATTAGCTTATTATAGTGTTACCATGCTTTTAAAAGAAATATCTTCATAATTTTTGTTTCCTAGTCATAATATTGACCTTTAAAATGATCTACTATGTTCCATCAGAAATATATATGCAAAATCTACTTTATTTTAGATTTTATTCATTTTTAAAAAATTTAACAATACAAAAAATTAGGTCAGGCACCTTTGTTAATTAGCTCTATTTCATTAAAATCATGACCTCTAGTTGAAAATGCCTTCACTCTTCTGTGTTAAATTTATATAGATGGCCCATAAACAGTCCCTAATTAGTCACATGTGTATTCAGATGTGGGCTCATGTGTTATAAACTAACACTGAAGTGTATAAGGAACTGTCAGTCAGATCAAAAGTCAACTGAAAATCATCCCGTTTGCAAAGCTGAGAGTCTGTCACAGTTAGTTAGTCATAAATGTTTAAAACAGCAACCAAACTTTTTTCTAATTGAGCATGAGTTGAAAGGCTACCCACTTTGATGTCTTTGCTTTTATCATTTGTATATAGCTAAAAAACTACTATTATGCCTTAAAAAAAAAAAAAAAAAAAAAAACCCTTGGAGTGGTAGACGTTACTTGTTTCTGAAAATATACAGGTAGATCAATCTATAATTGCAGAGCCTTTGTACAGTTTCCAGTGATGCCTATAATCTTTCACGTGCAAGTGTTCAAAAGTAAGATTCTTTCCTCCTTTTTCTCTATTTGATCTCCTTCTCCACAGATTTGTGATTCAAGACATAAGGAACACATTTTTGTAATGATATTTTGGGAGCCATCATTTAAAGTATAGTATTCATCTTACCCTAGTTGTTCAACCTTGAAGAGGGATATATAATTTTATATTTTTAATTAATATTTCACAATTTATTAGTAAAATTCAGTTGTATTAAGGGTACCATTTGAGAGATTCATGTGTGGAGACTGGGAAATGAAGGAACTATGAAGGATCCTACAGCAATACCTCTGTCTATATGTCAGTGATCTCAAAGTACAGTCCTGTACACATTTCTATTCATTTAATTTAGAATTTTCATGTAAGTCCCATATTCAGGACCATTATCTTATAATTTTCTCTCCAACAATGTTATTAGTTAGGCTGGCTTATGCTCAAAACACTCCCTAGATTATCTGCAGAACCATAAAATGGGTGTTCTGCATTTTACTCCCCATGTTATAAAACTCCAAATGATTTATTATTTTTGTTCAAAGAATCCATTATTATTTAAAGATATTTAGATAATAAGAAAGGAATGTATATTTACTTATGTAGTTATCATTTCTAGTTCTGCTTCCTTTTTTGTGTAAATCTGGATTTTCATCTACTCTCATTTTCCTGAGTCTGAAGGACTTAATTTACTGTTTCTTGTAGGGCTGGTGATAAATTCCCTCAGGCATAAAAATAAAAATATGTTTTGCCTTCATTTTTGGAAAATATTTCTTGGCAGCTATAGAATTCTAGATTGACCTTTTTTTTTGGTCAAAAAACAAAGTAAGTTTTAGACAAGAAATCTAATATCTTTTTTTTTTTTTTTTTTTTTAATCTTTGTTTCCTTGAACAGATCATGTCCTTTTCTTCTGGATTTTTTCAGGGTTGCTCCTAATACAGGTTTTGAGAAATTTTGTCATGATATACCTTAGTATAGTTTTTATTTTTTTTATGTTTTATGGGTCTTTTGAGCTTCTTGAATTTGTGAGTTTATAGTTTTCATTAAATCTGGAGGTTTTAGGTGTGATTTCTTCAGATACATTTTCTTCAGAAACAACAATTACTCCTATGTTAGGGTCAATTGAAATTATTCTGCTGCTCACTAATGATCTTTCTATCTCTTAAAATTACCTTTTTTCTCCTTGTGTTTCATTTTAGATACTTTCTTGCTGCTAAGGCTTCAAGTTCACTAGTATTTCTCCTGCAATGTCCAGCCTTTTAAATCCCACTCAGTGTTTTTTGTTTGTTTGCTTGGTTTTGTTTTTCATACCAGACATTGTAGTTTCACCATTAGAGTTTCATTCTGGATCTTTTCATATTTTTCTCTGCTCTATAAACTCTTTGCACATAAGAAATAGAGTTGTAATAACTGGATTTTTGTTCCCTTCCTTGTTTTGTAATAATTGTTTTTTTGTTTTTGTTTTTTTAATGTCATTCCTATTATTTGTATCTGTGTTCATTCTGGGTCCATTTCAATTGACTGATAATTTTCCTCATTACAGGTCACATTTTCTTGTCTTTTTGCATGCTTGTTAATCTTTCATTCAATGCCAAAAATTGGGACTTTTGTCTCTTTGGATGCTATCTATTCTTCTTTCTTTTAAATCTTGAGCTTTGTTCTGGGATGCAATTTAGGTCAGAAGTGTTCACTCAGGAATAATTATTCCTCAGTACTGAGGGAAGACCTTCCTGAGGACACTGTCCAATGCTCTGTGAATTAAGAGTCTTTCTGGTATATTTTGTAGGAACAAGCATCGTTCCTGGCCCTGTGTGCACACCAGGTACTCTTTCCTCTAATCGTTTTGAATGATTCTCCAGCCTTCAGTAGTTTCCCACGTGAATGTGCTGATTGGTACACTGCTGAATTCTGAAGAAAGACTGTGCACATGTGCAGGGTTCTCCTGTGCAGCTTTCTCCTTCAGGTATTCTGTCTCATGATGTCTAATGGCCTTGGTTTCACTGGGCTCCCAGCTCTCTCTACTCAACTCAGCCATCTCTCTGGGCTCCATCTCAGTTCCCTCTCTTCGTGCTGTGGCCAGGTAACCACTGAGGCAATAACCTAGGGGCAAACTTAGGGCTCACCTTGTTTGTTTTCCACCTCTCAGGTATTCATAACATGATATTACCTTCATAATCTGATATCCTAAGTCTTGAAAGCTACTGTTTATTTTGTCTGCATTTTGTTGTCATTGCTTTTGTTATGTTTCCAGTGGGAAGATAATTCAGTTCCTGTTACTCCATCTTGGCCAGAATGATTACTTTTTGAGGATGAAAAACATATAAATGTATTGAGCACTTACTACATCTTAGACACAAATTTAAATTCTTTACAAATATTATAACTTAATGCTAACCCACTGAATCCATAAAATAATTCTTGAAGTAAGTATTATTACTCCCTAGTGGCAGACATGGTTGGTTACCTGTCCAGTAGCATTACTATCTTTTTCATTGATAACAAAAACTCAGATTAATTCTGAGGACATTCTGTCCCTGACGTATAAGTCTAAAGAAAGGACATCCACTCCTGATTAAATTTGTACCTTCACTCTTCTCCTAGAATCTCTACAGCACATATTTCAGTATCTTAGAAAAGACAGGATAATTCCTTCTAAGATTTTTGTTGTTGTTGTTGAATGGAATAAAATTTCTAAGGAAGTAAATTTCAGGAAACAGAAATGGCTTTTGATGGTCTTTAAAGCAGTCTTTAACAGTAGTCCCATCAAAAACATTTCAATTATTTCTTAAGAATTGTCTGTGAATGACGTATACAAGTTGCTTTCTTTTTTCCTAACATACATAATCAATTATTGCCTTGCTCTATTTTTTGTCTTTTAAAAATGTATTATAAAACAATACTTGTTATCAAAAGATTATGTACTGGAGTTGTCCAAACAGGAACAGCTCCATTCTGAAGCTCCCAGCATGATCAATGTAGAAGACAGGTGATTTCTGCATTTCCGACTGAGGTACTTGGTTAATCTCATTGGGACTGGTCGGAAAGTGGGTGCAGTCCATGGAGGGTGAGCTGAAGCAGGGCTGGGCATCACCTCACCCAGGAAGCACAAGAGGTAGGGAAATTTCTCTTTTCTAGCCAAGGGAAGCTGTGATAGACTGTACTAGGAAAATCGGGACACTGCCACCTAAACACTGCACTTTTCCAACGGTCTCAGAAAATGGCACACCAGGAGATTACATCCTGTGCCTGGCTTGGCGGGTCCCACGACCACGGAGCCTTGCTTACTGCTAGTCCAAGATTCAACTGCAAGGTGGCAAGCCTGGCTGGGGGAGGGCGTCTGCCATTGCTGAGGATTTAGTAGGTAAACAAAGCAGCCAGGATGCTTGAACTGGGTGGAGCCCACTGCAGCTCAACAAGGCCCACCTGCCTCTGTAAACTCCACCTCTGGGGGCAGAGCATAGCTGAACAAAAGGCAGCAGAAGCTTCTGCAGACTTAAATGTCCCTGTCTGACAGCTCTGAAGAGAGCAGTGGTTCTCACAGCATTGTGTTTGAGCTCTGAGAATGGACAGACATCCTCCTCAAGTGGGCCCCGGACCCCCATGTAGCCTAATTTGGAGACACCTCCCAGTAGGGGCCAACTGACACTTCATACAGTCAGGTGCCCTTCTGAGATGACTCTTCCAGAGGAAGGATCAGGCAACAATATTTGCTCTTCTGCAATATTTGCTGTTCTGCAGCCTCTGCTGGTGATACCCAGACAAATAGGGTCTGGAGTGGACCTCCAGCAAATGCCAACAGACATGCAGCTGAGGGTCCTGACTGTTAGAAGGAAAACTAACAAACAGAAAGGAATAGCATCAACATCAACTAAAAGGACATCGACACCAAACCCCATTTGTATGTCACCATCATCAAAGACCAAAGGTAGATAAAACAACAAAGATGGGGAGAAACCAGAGCAGAAAAGCTGAAAATTCTGAAAACCAGAGTGCCCCTTCTCCTCTAAAGGATTGCAGCTCTACACCACCAATGGAACAAAGCAGGACAGAGAATGACTTTGATAAGGTGACAGAAGTAGGCTTCAGAAAGTTGGTAATAACAAACTTCTCCAAGCTAAAAGAGGATGCTTGAACCCATTGCAAGGAAGCTAAAAACCTTGAAAAAGGATTAGACAAATGACTAACTAGAATGAACAGTGTAGAGAAGACCTTAAATGACCTGAAGGAGCTGAAAACAATGGCACGAGAACTATGTGATGCATGCACAAGCTTCCGTAGCCAATTCGATCAAATGAAAGAAAGCATATCAGTGATTGAAAATCAAATGAATGAAATGAAGCGAGAAGAGAAGTTAAGAGAAAAAAAAGTAAAAAGAAACTAACAAAGCCTCCAAGAAATATGAGACTCTGTGAAAAGACCAAATCTACGTTTGATTGGTGTACCTGAAAGTGATGAGCAGAATGGAACCAAGCTGAAAAACACTCTTCAGGATATTATCCAGGAGAACTTCCCCTGAGTAGCAAGGCAGGCCAACATTCAATTTCAGGAAATATAGAGAGTACCACAAAGATACTCCTTAGGAACAGCAACCCCAAGACATATAATTGTCAGATTCACCAAGGTTGAAATAAAGGGAAAAATGCTAAGGGCAGCCAGAAAGAAAGAATGGGTTACCTACAAAGGGAAGCCAATCAGACTAACAGCAGATCTCTCGGCAGAAACACTACAAGCCAGAAGAGAGCGGGGGCCAATATTCAACATTGTTAAAGAAAAGAACTTTCAACCCAGAATTTCATATCCAGCCAAACTAAGCTTCATAAGTGAAGGAGAAATAAAATCCTTTACAGACAAGCAAATGTGGAGAGAGTTTGTCATGACCAGGCCTGCCCTACAAGAGCTCCTGAAGGAAGCACTAAACATGGAAAGGAAAAACTGGTACCAGCCACCATAAAAACAAGCCAAATTGTAAAGACCATCAATGCCAGGAAGAAACTGCATCAACTAACGAGCTAAATAACCAGTTAACATCATAATGACAGGATCAAGTTCACACATAACAATATTAACCTTAAATGTAAATGGACTAAATGCTTCAATTAAAAGGCACAGACTGGCACATCACATTTATTCCAAAATTGACCTTGTAGTTGGAAGTAAAGCACTCCTCAGCAAACGTAAAAGAACAAAAATCACAACAAACTGTCTCTCAGACCACAGTGCAATCAAATTAGAATTCAGAATTAAGAAATTCACTCAAAACCATACAACTACATGGAAACTGAACAACCTGCTCCTAAATGACTACTGGGTAAATAATTAAATGAAGGCAGAAATAATGATGTTCTTTGAAACCAATGAGAAAAAAGACACAACGTACCAGAATCTCTGGGACACATTTAAAGCAGTGTGTAGAGGGAAATTTATAGCACTGAATGCCCACAAGAGAAAGTAGGAAAGATCTAAAATCAACATCCTAACATCACAATTAAAAGAACTAGAGAAGCAAGAGCAAACACATTCAAAAACTAGCAGAAGGCAAGAAATAACTAAGATCAGAGCAGAACTGAAGGAGATAGAGACACAAAAAACCCTTCAAAAAATCAGTGAATCCAGGAGCTGGTTTTTTGAAAAGACCAACAAAATTGGTATACCACAAGCAAGACTAATAAGGAAGAAAAGAGAGAAGATTCAAATAGATGCAATAAAAATGATAAAGGGCATATCACCACCGATCCCACAGAAATACAAACTACCATCAGAGAATACTATAAACTCCTCTATGCAAATAATCCAGAAAACCTAGAAGAAATGGATAAATTCTTGGACACATACACCCTTCCAAGACTAAACCAGGAAGAAGTTGAATCACTGAATAGCCCAATAACAGGATCTGAAATTGAGGCAATAATAGCCTGCCAAACAAAAATATCCAGGACCAGATGGATTCTAAGTTGAATTCTACCAGAGGTACAAGGAGGAGCTGGTACCATTCCTTCTGAGACTATTCCAATCAATAGCAAAAGAGGGAACCCTCCCTAACTCATTTTATGAGGCCGGCATCATCCTGATACCAAAGCCTGGCAGAGACACAACAAAAAAAAGAGAATTTGTGACCAATATCCCTGATGAACATCAATGCAAAAATCCTCAATAAAATACTGGGAAACCGAAATCAGCAGCATATCATAAAGCTTACCAACCAAGATCAAGTTGGTTTCATCCCTGGGATGCAAGATTGGTTCAACAAATGCAAATCAATAAATGTAATCCATCACATAAACAGAAACAAAGACAAAACCCACAAGATTATCTCAAAAGATGCGGAAAAGGCCTTCAACAAAATTCAGCAGCCCTTCATGCTAAAAACTCTCAATAAACTAGATATTGATGGGATGTATCTCAAAATAATAATGTGCTATTTATGACAAACCCACAGTGAATATCATACTGAATGGGCAAAAAGAGGAAGCATGCCCTTTGAAAACTGGCACATGACAGGGATGCCCTCTCTCACCACTCCTATTCCACATAGTGTTGGAAGTTCTGGCCAGGGCAATCAGGCAGGAGAAAGAAATAAAGGGTATTCAATTAGGAAAAGAGGAAGTCAAATTGTACCTGTTTGCAGATGACATGAGTGTATAGTTAGAAAACCCCAATGTCTCAGCCCAAAATCTCCTTAAGCTGATAAGCGACTTCAGCAAAGTCTCAGGATACAAAATCAATATGCAAAAATCACAAACATTCTTATACACCAATAACAGACAAACAGAGAGCCAAATCATGAGTGAACTCCCATTCACAATTGCTACAAAGAGAATAAAATCCCTAGGAATCCAACTTACAAGGGATGTAAAGGATGTCTTCAAGGAGAACTACAAACCACTGCTCAATGAAATAAAAGAGGACACAAACAAATGGAAGAACATTCCATGCTCATGGATAGAAAGAATCAATATTGTGAAAATGACCATACTGCCCAAGGTAATTTATAGATTCAATGCCATCCCCATCAAGCTACCAAAGGCTTTCTTCACAGAATTGGAAAAGTTCATATGGAACCAAAAAGGAGCCCACATTGCCAGAACAATCCTAAGCCAAAAGAACAAAGCTGGAGGCATGATGCTACCTGACTTCAAACTATACTACAAGGCTACAGTAACCAAAACAGCATGGTACTGGTACCAAAACAGATATATAGATGAATGGAACAGAACAGAGGCCTGAGAAGTAACACCACACATCTACAACCATCTGATATTTGACAAACCTGACAAAAATAAGAAATGGGGAAAGGATTCCCTATTTAATAAATGGTTCTGGGAAAACTGGCTAGCCATATGGAGAAAGCTGAAACTGGATCCCTTCCTTACACCTTATACAAAAATTAATTCAAGACAGATTAAAGACTTAAGTGTTAGACCTAAAACCATAAAAACCCTAGAAGAAAACCTAGGCAATACTGTTCAGGACACAGGCATGGGCAAGGACTTTATGACATCAAAAGCAATGGCAACAAAAGCCAAAATAGAGAAATGGGATCTAATTAAACTAAAGAACTTCTGCACAGCAAAAGAAACTACCATCAGAGTGAACAGGCAACCTACAGAATGGAGAAAATTTTTGTAATTTACCCATCTGACAAAGAGCTAATATCCAGAATCTACCAAGAACTTAAACAAATTTACAAGAAAAAATCAAACAACCCCATCAAAAAGTGAGTGAAGACTATGAACAGACACTTTTCAAAAGAAGACATTTATGCAGCCAACAGGCACATGAAAAAATGCTCACCATCACTGGGCATCAGAGAAATGCAAATCAAAACCACAATGAGATATCATCTCACACTGGTTAGAATGGCAATCATTAAAAAGTCAGGAAAAAACAGGTGCTGGAGAGGATGTGGAGAAATAGGAATGCATTTACCCTGTTGGTGGGAGTGTAAACTAGTTCAACCATTGTGGAAGACAGTGTAGTGATTCCTCAAGGATCTAGGACTAGAAATACCATTTGACCAAGTGTCCCATTACTGGGTATAAACCCAAAGGATTATAAATCATGCTACTATAAAGACACATGCACACGTATGTTTATTGTGGCACTATTCACAATAGCAAAGACTTGGAACCAACCCAAATGTCCATCAATGATAGACTGGATTAAGAACATGTGGCACATATACACCATGGAATACTATGCAGCCGTAAAAAAGGGATGAGATCATATGTTTTGCAGTAACATGGATGAACTGGAAACCATTATTCTGAGCAAACTATCATAAGGACAGATAAACAAACACCACATGTTCTCACTCATAGGGGGGAATTGAACAATGAGAACACTTGGACACAGGGCGAGGAACATCACACACTGTCATGGGGTGGAGGTATGGGGGAGGGATAGCATTAGGAGAAATACCTAATGTAAATGATGTGTTAATAGGTGCAGCAAACGAACACGGCACATGTGTACATATGTAACAAACCTGCACGTTGTGCACATGTACCCTAGAGCTTAAAGTATAATAACAAAGATATATATTTTTTAAAAAGATGATATATTGAGAGATTATAAAATATTAAGAAGGGTAAGTAGCTTTAGAGAAGGTACTACTTCAGTTCTATAAAATCTCTTCCCAGCCAATCCCATACTTGGTTAATATAACCATAACTACACAAACTTTAAAATAATAACAAATTATACCTTGAAACTTGCACCACCCCAATATCTATTAAAGAATAAAAGTGGAGAAACAGAGGTGGTAAGAAAATTATGAAAAAGTATGCCTGTTTATGGTTGAGGATATTTTTCTGGTTTCCTCTTTGAGACACATCTATCACAAAGAAATCTAGAATAGACATAGCACATCTAGAGGAAAAAAAAGACTGTGAAAAAATATATAAAAAGATAATTTGTTATGACAATTAAACTTATGGATAATGTTTCAACCAAAACCTTAAGGTCATAAAATGTAAGTAATAGTTTAGGAGTGTTACTCACCAAAGTTTTTCTGTGATTTAAGTCCCCGGCATAAACATGTTTGTTGAAACCTTTAATACTAGGATTATATGTTAAGTAAAATACACAGAGAAAAGGATTTATAATTCATGAAAAGAATTCATAACTGCAATTAAAATTGCCCCTAAAAGAAACTGTATTTTTAGAAGTTAAATTTTAGCTAGATACATTTGGGATTAAACTGAAAGACTATAGCCTGTGAAGTAATATAGAGGCAAACAATAAGATGAGAAAAATGAATAAATAAAGTTATTCATAGATTATTTATTATGAATCTATGATATTTATAAATGTTGGCCCCCACCCCTCTCCATCTATACAATGGCACACCATGATCTAGAGTGGTTTGGAGGTGACCACATTATTCCACTTTCCTCCAACTTCCAAAGGTGGTTGCATTACCTAAGCAAGATAAATCAATTTTCTTTCTAGAATGTTTAATTTTAGTGTCACTAGAGGAGAGAGATTCTCATATGTCTCTCATTTACCAAAGTAGGAATAATGTAGGGAGACTTGCACTTTTTTACTCTACAATTGTGTGATGGCTAATTGTCCTGTGGAAAGGATGAAATAATGTGGTAACAAAATGAAAAAGGAGAAAGGGAGAAAGAAGAAGAAAAATATCAGAAGATAAATAATTTTAGTAGTATTGAATCTCTGGTTCCTGGTTCTGAGATTCTTAAGGTTTCCCCAGTGTTTTCTTTGATTTGGAGAGCTGCTTCATCATTTCTACTTTATATGAGTAATTATTATTCATTCTTACTTTATTTGGCTTAAACCAGCCTAGTGTAAGTTGAATCTCCATTACTTAAACTAAAGGAATTCTGGGAAAGGGAAAGCATTAGCTGAGTTGGTTCTTTTGTGATGCAATAGCATGAAACTTTCTACTTTACATTTAGGAATTAGAGTTTAATAGTAAGCTGTGTATGAAATCATACTATGGACCAAGTCAATTCCAAGTGCCTAAATTCTAACCTACTCATTTTATTTTACATATTCCTCTGAAATCTGAACATTGAGTGAAATATAAAATATTTGAAAAATAAAGGGATATGAGATGTAAGAAAAAAATGTTTAAAGAAAGAGTAAAAGAAAACTAACTGTGTATCGACGTTGCAGAGTGTGATGGTTAGGATCAAGGACATACTTTTTGTGAAGATGATGAACTTAATTGTCTTAGTCTCCTACATAAACAGGTCAATTCTACTGCCCACGAGAGGCCCTATCAATCTATTTACATGGTCATAGGATTTAAACATTTTTCAGAATTAAGATATTTCATCCTCATTATAATTAGTTAAAACTACCTGCATTTTCCACTTGTTTCCTTCATCATATCTCCTTTTATGTAGGCTGGTGTCAGAATGGCCACAGGACCATCGACATTTTTGGAATTTGACTAAGGATAAGTTGTATCCCAGTTACACTTGTTTTGTATTTCTTGGGTGTAGTGCTGTGACTTACAGCCACTGTTATGTACAGTTACATTATTGCTAGCTCTCTTGCTATGGGAATGCCTTCGCAGGATATTTCTGCCATCCACCTTATCAACACTCTCAGTATCATGACGTGGAACAGGAGAACCCAAGATTGTATTGCAACCTGAATGTGTCCTACAACACTGATCACCAGAGACATATGGGCGGGGGAGAGAAAATAGGGTTGAAATGCCTGGAGCCAAAAGGTGCTCTGTGGAAAACAAATGACAACAATCCTAAAATTTGATACAAAATAACAATAAGTTGTGAAGCTCAAAGTGAATTATAAAATTATTATTAAAAATCAATTCTATCAACCATTCTTAAGGAAAGATCTAGTTATCTTTTAATACTGGTATAGAACATATAAAATATTTAAAAAATTAAATATTTTGTTTCACTGGATTTTGTGGGTTTGTTTCATGGGTCAGGTTTTTGTTTTCTAATTTGTAATCTGTTAGAGATTATTTTCTCATTCCAGCTAATTATCTACTTTCATAACTAATTTTGATTTGTAATTGGTATTCTGACCCTTAAAAGACTTGTCCAAATAATATAATCTTCAGGCCCCACAAAACCTTGGTTTTTTGCAGTCTGTACCCAAGCGGTGTCAGGACCTAAGATGGAGGTTGGCTTGTGGGTTCATGTGGACACTGAACAAAAGAAAAATGGTCATGCTTAACTGTGGATAAATCTTGTGAGTGAAAGAGAAACAAACAAACAAACAAACAAAAGCTATTGTGAAAAGTAACTTTGAGGCCAACCAGGGCCAGTTCGTCTAGTAACGGGCAATAGTATTATACGCCAAAATAGTAATGCCAGCGAGAATGACAAATGCGGAGAGCTGACCAGAGATCCAGAGATGCCTGCCTTCCCCTTGTTTTCTATAATAGCAAAAGCTCCAGATGCTTTTTGTGACCTAACTTAAAAGGAACAACTGCTTCCCAAAAAAGAATGCTGTGAGATTTCTCACTGTCTTTGGAGATAGGGTATCAGTAAAGTATTTGATTTAAAAAAATAAAGAATAGTTGGAAAACAAAAGAAGAAGAAGAAGAAGACATTACTAAAATAGAAAAGAGATTACCAGGCTCTGTTACAAATGCTTTAACAACAACAACAAAATGAACATAAAGCATCAATAAGAAATACATACACGTTAAAAGAGAATTAAAGAGGCAACCTTGGGAACTTTGAAATAATGTTACATACGCTTCTCTCTTTTGTCCAACTGGTTATACAATATGAGCTCAATGCTAGTTGCCTTTTTTCCTATAGTACAAAACAGATTCCAGGCAATTTCTGTAATTAGAGTTTAATCTCCCAATTTTTATTATTCTTTGACTCTTAAACATAATAAATAGAACTTATATGTAATGTATAAATATATACATATATGTATTTTAAGTTCAGATGCTCAGAATTTACAAATTTCACTCACACCAATTTTTTATCTTCTAGTATAATACAAGCAACTCCTCTTTAAATAAGCCAGATATTAGAAAATTTGGTTTATAATACAACTATATAAAATACAGACACAAGCAGAAATTTTTCTACACATTTAACATAAAAAACATTACCACATAGAGTCATACACAGGTGATTTAACCACATCTCAAAAACATTATTTCAAGGTGGCTCTTGTATTTTTTAGCTTCATCACAAATGAAATTCCATGTAACATATGAATTATACTTCATAATAATAATTACTTCTTTCTAAAGTGAAGTCAGTTTTATACTAGATAATTATTTTAAAACGTCAGCATGTGCTGTGGGTAGTTTATTCTGAAAATAATATATAATGGTTAAGAGAAGATCAAAGTCATGTGGTCAGTTATTTTATCTCTCTGTGCCTTGCTTTGGTGCTATGTAAAAGGGTGCTCTATAAATATTAGTATGGTAATGTATGTAACACTTGATGCATAATAATATCTCATCAAATGTTATTTTCTCTTACTTATTCTACTACTATATACTAGAGTAGTCCCTATTGGAATATGGTAGTTGGTAGAGAACAAGAAGAGATGGTTGAAATAGAAATAGAAGTGTTATTGCCAAACTTTGTTTCTAAGTTTTTTTATATACTGAAGTTTTTCATAGTAATTTACTAATTAAAATGAGTTCCTCTACTGAAACTGTATTTGAGAGCCTCTCATTCTGTTCTGAGGTTGCTTCACCTGTGAGATTCCCAGCTCTCACTCAAATCATCTGTCATGACAGAGACAGATTCTCTTAACTTCCCACTCAAGCCACATTCTCATCATCAATTATAGAGCATCATAGGATTTAACCTTAAATGCCCTTTCTTAATCTTTCAACTGGCATATATAATATAACAAAGAAGTAACTCCCAAGAGGCACCCAAATATGTTCCAAGGACAATGGGTCAGTGTTAGAAGAGCGGGGAAATTTTGAATCCTGTATGGGTTTGGGTATTGCTCACTCAGATTGTCCCCTGGCTCTGTTGGCCTCGTGCCTGGCTCCCAGGGAAGTAGGGGGAAGATTGCAAAGACTGACTAAAAGCTGAAAGAGCTCTTTCATTAGAATCTCTAAAAGATTTTGGAAGCCCAAGGCAATAGGACTTTGTAACCTCTGTCCTACTGAGATTAGGGGAACAGGGGTGAGTAGAAGGGTGGGGTCTCTATTCAGGCTTTCTATTGAGCATGAAAATGTCAGTGTCTGAGAAGTGGATCAGCTGACAACTGGAATCCAGAAAAATTGGAAATAGTATTTCACTGTGGTCAGTCTTGGAGATTTCTTTGCAGCAATGATGATTTGGGATAAAATGGAGAGTATAGTTGGCAGATCAGGATGGGAGACCCTACAATGGTTTTGATATCACTGGAAAGATCCAGACTGGGAGAAAAGGAGAATGACAGTAACTGAGAGGACAACTTCCCGAGCACAGTACTGTGCCGTCTTACTGTGAGCACAGTAAGACAATCCTGGACCAGTTTTGGCAAGGTACTATGTTATAAAAAATCTGAGATTCACTAAAGGCCCCAGCAACTTGAACTAGATAGGCACTGTGAGAAAAAGAATAAGATATCATGAATATTCAAAAGCAAAAGCTTTAGTAGATTTTGGCAGAGACTGGAGGGAGTTACAAGGATACTGGGTCTCTGGTAACTGTAAAGACCTCAGTTCAGTCATCTTCATAGTAGGGCTTCACAGTTTAAATTAGTGTCTACTTTCTGAAGAATGTCTTATTTCTATCACACCACTAAATAGTTTCTCTGATACAGTAGCTTATAGTTTGTTAAAAGCTCAGTCTTCTTATCAGACAACCTGAGGTTTGAGTCTTAGAACTTGGGCTAAGCACTTCACTTCTGTAAGCTTCTATTTCTTCTTTTCTACAGATAAAATAAAAATTTTACCTACCTCATAGGATTTTTGTAAAGATCAAATGAAGGAGAGGACATAGTCAGTACTCAATCAATGTCGGTTAAGAATAATTTTCTATCAGTACTTTGTACCTATATCTATGTTTAACCTGTGTTTCACTGGATCCTTTCTAATCCATTTGTGTTGCGATCTTTCCATTTGTCACTTATTCATGAGTGCCATGATTATTATTTATGTATATATATGTATACTCATTTATGTGTGTATATATATGTATATTCATTTTGTACCTTTAAGAGAGATTCTGATTGGTCTGAATAATCTTTTTTGAGACTCAGTCACTTGTTTCTGAATCTGTTGGGTCATTTTCCTAAATTCATGTAATTAGATATAGGAGTGATCAAGCAAATATATTTATATATTATCATAGCTTACCTTTATGGTCAGCAAGACATCCAAATGACATATATATACTAGGTCCTTACTTTGTAAAAATTTAGCTCTGAGCATTAAATACAGAGTTTCATTCTCTAGACTCCCAGAACCATTTGGAAGACATTTATTTTATTTTTATTTTTTAGTTTTTTTCAATACAAGGTCTTATTCTATGTCACCCAGACTGGAATGCAGTTGTGTGATCATAGCTCACTGCAGCCTTGAACTCCTGGGCTCAAGTGAATCCCCTGCTTCGGCCTACCAAAGTGCTGGGATTACAGGCGTGAGTTACTGTACCTGGCCTGGAAGAAATGTTTTTATGGACTACAGCTTCCATAGGTCAGGTGGGCATACATATATAAAAGTAACCTTTAGTATTGTTATTTTTATCTTATAACCCGCAGGCATCTGTGGCCTGGGAAAACATGGTTTTTACTTTTTAAGACTGAGGAAGAGAGAATTTTAAAGAAAGAAAGCCTATGTTTGGAAGATCAACATGGGAACGCAGAAAGACCTAGTTAAAACCTTTGCAGGAATGGGAACTTGTACCAAATGAGGCAGAAGACTTGTGGCTCTAGAGAAATCTTGTGATGAAATTGAAACTTGTGATAGATAAAGCTGCAGACTTGTGCTGCTACTTTGATGCATATAGAAAGTCTTTAAAACAGCTTTAGCGTCCAAGAAATAAGAAAAGGAATGTATTTTGTTATTTGCTCCACCCTTCCTTCCCCTCAGGTAACCAGGGCCTTTCTACAACTTTCAGTTTGCCAGAATTAACCAGTGGAATTAACCATCCAGCCCTCCCGGTTACTCAAGCTCTCAACTTTCCCATCCATCCACTCCCCTCTGAAATATGACCACAGCAGACACATTAGTTAACTTTCAGTTTGGAAATGATCTATAGACTTATTCCATTATAATGAGAATGATGAGTAAGATTGTTCAAATTGGTACTGAATTTAAAGAGAAGAAAATAAATTATTTGAAGGAATGAAATCTTAATGGTATTGTATTCTGAAATGGAGAGTGAGAAGGTTGAGAGATATTTATAGTGTTGCATGGACCTTACATATGGCACTTAAATCACAAGTAAGCCTTGCTCATTCTCCAATGTGTGAGAATGATTCTTAATTCTTTGTTTATTTAAGTACTGCACATTAAGCAGGAGTATTTCCCATTAGTTAGACCATGCATTATGGGTGGCGAAGCTATAGCCATACCACCCTAAAGAAAAAAATTCAAGAACAAAGTTTTCATGCACTCTAAACGTATTTGCCAGATAATTAGAAAATGGTCCACTGCATCAAAGACCTCCTATATAATACACAGTTAAGTGATTATCTTGGAGCTTACTTTGGAGTATTATTACCTTTGAGAAAGCATTGTTATTGGGCACTTTTTTCTAGCAGACATTAATGCGTATAATTAAAAACATACAATTTACAATTCAACCTCTCTGCAGGACATCTATGAAACCATTTATGGGTTGTTTTTTCTTGTCCTTCTAGGTGTTGCTGACTGTGGGTTCATAGTAATGAGAAGAAAGTTATTTTTAGGCTGGCATAAGTGTTTTGGTTGCTCTAAACTAAAAAGCCTTATTTAGAGTTTGTATACACTATTACGGTACATTGTGTTTTATACAAAGCTAATTGCTTTCCTAAGTTTTGCCATTATCGTTTTTTTTTTTTTTTCTAATAAGCCTTTTACCACTAAAGAAATGAAAATGGAGTAGATTCATATTGCTGGTTGGAAAAAAACAAAATGTTCAAAGAAAAGCAATATATTGAAAACATTTTCCCACCGCTGCCACCCCAGTTTAAAGGGATTTTGCATCTCATCTATTTTGAAAATAAGAGATAAAATATAGGTGTTCTATATATGCTTATATAATCTATGAAATGACCCAAATGATCATTATCTGCTGCATATTTGCAGAGACAGTGGATGAGAGAAATTTTAGTGTAACTCTTCTGCTCATAAGTATTCCAATATCCAAAATAATTGTTAAGTATTCTTATTAAGCACTTACCTATGCCCTCATCTCTGTTGGTTGTTGAACAAAGCAACATTAATACCTCATGAACATTGTACTTAGCAGCTTGCTATCTAAAATAGTAAAACGAGAGGCCATTGGTTCAATAGTTGCTTGAAGTCTTGCCGTCAAGTTTCAAGCCCAATTTATCCTGACAAATGAATAATAAGTTGATGATAAAACCCAAACCACTGTCCCCAGGCCATTGAACATTTGATAGTATATGGAGATGTAGTTCTAAATAGCCAATTCAGGATATGATTGGACTAGCCATTCAGATCTGAATATTGGTGATTTATTTGAACATGAAGCTTTCTTATGTTTGGCCATAAGAGGATGAGAACTATCTCAGTCATAAGTCAGGAACATAAATTTCTACTGGACTGAGTTCAAGCACTTTCGGGTGAGTTGAGGAGCCAAGTGCAGGCAATCAAGTGTGTGCATATGGGAAGAGGAGAGCAAACAAGATAAAAGGAGGATTAGGAAATGTGTTCCTGCTGCCCGACATTGGCCCTTCATCAATCTCCTGAGTACTAATTCATTTTGAAAGATTATTCATTATGTGTTTTTGGAGTTTCCTCTTAGGTCTGTAACCTCAAAATGATGAGCCAGATGTTAGAGTGAGTGAGACCGGACCTGGAGAGAGGTAAAGTAGCCAGAGTGGGCCTTTGTAAACATATGCCCCCTCTCACCTCTTCCTCTCCATGGCTGCTACACAACCATGGGCAGGTAATTCTGTGCTGTCATTTCCTCCTGTCCCAGGCTCTCATTGGTTACTTTGCCATGGTCTCTGTCTCAGTCAGTACCTCAAGTAGTCCCAGGAGACTCCAGGGGTAATGACTAAGCCAGGTCAGTCCACCCACCCATGCTCCAAGACCAGCCATGCATTGCCTGCCAAAGTATCTTTATGCCTCCAGTGAGAAGAAAACAAGATTCTGTTTCCTGTCATCTCATCCCAGCCCTATCTGATATGCAGTAAAGTGCCTGGATTTAAATTATTAAAGAAAGGGAAGGGGGAGAGGCTCAAGGAAATTAGGAGAAAGTGTATTTGAAGGCTGTTAAGGAAAGTAAGTCTCCACCTGCTTTACTATCTTTATAAAATATATTTTAAAGAACATAAGAGTATTCCACAAACATAATGATCAAGGACAAATGAGAGAACTAGCTGTGTGAGAGCTCTAGTACTTGAATCTTTTTACTCTTCAACCCACTCTTCTTTCCTAAGTTAATATGTACTATTTGTTCAATTAAAATATATATATTTATTCAAACACCTAAATATGAGCCCAGTACCAGAAAAGCCCATTTACTTGCTCTTTACATATAGTAGTCCCTCCTTATCCAAGGGAATATATTCCAAGACCCCACAGCAGATGCTCGAATTTAATAGCTAGTACAGAACACTACATTTACTATGTGTTTGTCCTATGCATTCATATCTATGATAAAGATATCTATTTAATTTATAAATTAGGCACAATAAGAGATTAACGACAATAACTTTAATAAAATAGAACAATTATAAAAGTATACTGTAAAAAAAGGCAAATTAAAGGTTAGTGGAACTCAAGCATCAAGATACCATTAAGATCAGCCTGATCACTGAGTTGATGACTAAGTGACTAAGGGGCTAGGAGCATAGACACCTTGAATACATTGGACAGGAGGATGATTCACATCCTGAGCAGGACGGAGCAAGATGATATGAGATGTTATTATACTATTCAGGACAGTGTGCAATTTAAAACTTACGAATTGTTTATTTCTGAGATTTTCTATTTAATATTTTCCGACATTAGTTGGCTGAGGATAACTGGAACCATGGAAAGAGAAACTGCTGATAAGCGTGGAATAATGTATTTAGGGCACTCATCTTATTTCTTAAAATTATCAGTGCAAGAGAGTAGAAGGGAGTCTTGAGGGAAGAAGTTTTCACTTGGTATTAGTGAAGGCAGAACTTTTGTCCCCATGATCTTTTCTCTCCCGGTTGTGTCACACTATATGGAAAAATGACTTTTGCAGATGTAATTACAGTTACTAATCTGCTGATGTTAAGATAGGAATATTTTCCAGTGTGGGCCCAATTTAGTCACATAAGCCCTTAAAAGCAAATAACTTTCTTTGGCTGGAGACAAGAGATATAGCAGAACAGAAAGTCAGAGACTCAAAACATTTATGACTCACCTTTGCTGTCTTGGGATGGAAAGGACAGCATGACAAGGAACACAGGTGGCTTTAAGGAGCTGAGAGATGCTGCTACAGCATAGCCAGCCAGGAAATGGGAACTGCAGCCTCCCAACCACTAGAAATTGTGTTGTACTTATAAGCGGATTCCTCCACCTCCTCCCTAACAGCCTCCAGATAAAAGACCAGGCAGGCTGACACTTTATCTTCGACCTGGTGAGATCTGAAACAAAGGCATCAGTGGAGCCCACTCAGGCTTGTGAGCTACAAGAACTGTGAAAAAGTAAATCTGTTATATTAAGCTTCAAAGTTTGCAGTAGTTTTTTATGTCACTGATAAGAAAGTAATAATACACACGTAATAAATCGTTTCTCCAGAAAACACACACATGTGCACACACACACACACACACAATGACTATGAATGCCACACCACTCTGCTGTTTATATTTTACAGTCAAGTGTTCACAATAAGAAAAATTAAGGTTTGGAGTGGTAGCTCACACCTGTAATTCCAGCACTTTGGGAGAAAAAGGCAGGTGAATTGATTGAGCCCAGGAGTTCAAGGACAGACTATGCAATGTAGTGAAACCTTGTCTCTACAAAGAATACAAGAATTTTCCAGGTGTGGTGGCATTCCCCTATAGTCCCAGCTACCCATGAATCTGAGGTGTGAGGATTACTTGAGCCCAGGAGGTGGAGGTTGCAGTGAGCCATGATTGCACCACTGCACTCCAGCCTGGGCAACAGAGTGAGACCGTCTCAGAAAAAAACAAAAAGAAGAGAGAGAGAGAGAGAGAGAGAAAGAAAGAAAAAAAGAGAAAGAAAAAGGAAAATCAGAGGACAGCCTTTAAAAACTCATCTCACTTTTAATCTAAGCAGAGAAAGTAGTGGCAGCAAATTTCTTTTTTCCCCATCATTAAATGGAGTAATAAAGTACACTTCTAAGCATTTTGTGAGAATTAAATGTAATTTTCTTAGCACATTTTCAATGCTCCATATGTGATAGTCTCTCTTCTCCTCCTTCCACTCCCCAACTGAGGCTGTCACTTGATTTTATTGTACCTGTATATTTACAGGACTATAAATCCAAAAAAAAAAATCTTTAATATAAACCAGGAACTGGAAAACTTGGCAGTGAATCAGTATCCTCTGAGATGCTTGTTAAATATAGACTCTTCCAACCCACACACCACACCTACTGACTGTGAATCTCCAGGGGTGGTCTTCCAGGTATGTGAGTTTCTAACATGTTCCCAAGGTGACTCACATGCAGGGCACACTGAAGAGTCATGCAGCTCGGATATGGCCAGACTTGATCAGAGTGGAGTTATCAATGCTGAGTTATGTGAATCTGCCAGATGGGTAATGTGGCCCCACATCATGGCTGAGGGCAGAATCGTTGCTCCTTCTGGAAACCAGGTAGGCTGCTCCATCTGCTCTTCGTAGATTCCGCCAGCGAGCTAAAGGAAGACAAAGGAACTTTGTTCTTTCTACCTCTTAGTTTAGAAGGTTAGATAGGAGGGCATTACTATAAAAGAAGAAGAAGAAAAGATAGTGTCATGGTGGGACTACTCGAAATCATACCCAGAGCTGCTGAGTTGATAGCTGTCCTTGTAATTCAGCCGCGGTTGAAGTTGGAAAACCTATCGGGTTTGTGGGAACCAGCCTCTGGTAGCAACTGTGACCGTTATTTTTCTCTTTTATGGTGTTTCCTTTTAAACTATGTTTGAGATCTTTGTTGTAGACGTATACCCTGTGGCACCAGCCTGGTGTGTGGAGACATCAGTGAGACACAGCACATAAAAGGATATAGTGTAAGTGTGACGAATCGTAATGACAAGGCTGAGTTGGAGGTAACTTGTGAATGATAAAGTGAATTGAAAACTCCCTTCCTGTGACAGTGCAAAGGGGAAATGGGGGGCAACCTGAGGATTTGGACTGTGTTCTTTTCCCTGGAAAGTGTGGCCACACACACTATGTGCCACCGCGTCCTGATCAAATGTCCAAGGTCTGCATTCACTCTGTCCAAAATAAATATCATCTGCCATCAAGTGCACACATTATTAGCAACAGGCTACATGAGTTAATCATTCATGAAGGTGGGGAATTTGGCATTGATCCAACGTTGAGCAATGTGTGAGTAAGATGAAAGAGCCTTGCCTAGGTATTCAGAAGAAAGACCAGTGCAAACACGGCCATGCAATCAACAAAGCAATGCAGTTATTAAAGCCCTCCCACGGTGAATAAATACAAAATCACCAATGACAGCTTTGGAAAAAATACTTTCCCCTGTAGTGACCTCTTTGTACCCCTCCTGCGTTTGACTTAAGAAACAAAATTTTAGTTTATAAAAATAAAAGAAAAAAATCAAGTCATATCCCAAACATCAAACAAAACTAATTCAAGTAACACACTGACTTTTACTTCTGGCTTGTGCTTGACATGAAGAAATGGTCATGGCTGCTTTTTGGCATCTTTTCAACTGGCCTTCCTTAACGGGACTTCCAGGATGATGTTAATTCAGAAAAGAGTTACAAAAATAAAGGTGGTTTGAAGAAAAAAAGTAAGACTGTGGTTCAAATACAATGGATTCTTCCACGATGTGCTTTGTTGTCACTGTCAGTTGTATCATCATCTAGAGCATCGCTTATGAGCCAGGTACCAAGAACATGAACTAACTGACTGTATGACACAGTGAGTTCTTTTGTTTTACAGTTGGAAACATACTGCTGTATCCCTCTCCTTATCTTGTACAAATTTAACTTGATTGGTTCCTTTCTGCTACACAAATAAAAAGAGAAAAAGATTCAGAATTGTCAAACTTGCTGATAAAATATTTCTGAATAGTGAAAAAATAGCATATTGAGCTATATTAGATGTACAGTGATCATTGAGCTACAGAGGGCACTACAGTGTTCCACAATGATTGGAGAACATGGTGAGCACAGCCCTGGATCCCGCAGTCACCACAGCCAAGGTAGGAATCCTCCAGACTCTGGCACCCAGAAGTTGTATTTCCCTGTTATCCCTGATGCCTAGATGCTCTCTGATGTGATGATGTTCTCAGCTGGGACTCTGATGTTTTCTCAATAGCTGGTGGTGACTTTGGTTGTAGTCAAGTATGGCATCCAGAACTACTTCTGAATGCCTGTTCAGGGGAAACTTGTCAATTCAGCACCAGGCTACCCGCGTTTTATTTTTTTTAAGACCACAGCATTGTTTGAATTTTGAATGAAATATCTCATGGAATGTATTGATCCTTTCGATTACTCTTTCCATTTGTAATGTTGGCCCCTATACCGCCGCTCATATCAGTCAAAATTATATATATACACACACACACATACACGTATACATATATAATATATACATACATAGATGTATGTATATATATGTGTACATATATATATATATGGAGAGAGAGATTGATTTTTAAGTAATTGGCTGATATGATTGTGGGGTGGCAAGTCAGGCAAGAGTTCATGTTGCAGTCTTGAGGCAGAATTTCCTTTTCTCTAGGAAACCTTGATTTTTGCTCTTAAGCTTCAATTAACTGGATGAGTCTACCCCATATTGTATAGGGTAATCTCCTTTATTTAAATAAATTGATAGTAGATGTTAACTATACCTACACATTATCTTCACAGCAACACTAGCTTAGTGTTTGATTAAGTCACTGGGTGTTACAGCCTAACCAAGTTGACACATTAATCATCACAGTCTGCATCTATGGAGAAAAAAGCTCCACCACTTTGGTCGAATTCTTAAGAAATCTGCTTTATAATCTTATCCGGCAATATGGATAGAACTATAAACCACTTTCTATCTTTAGCTCTCTTCTTTAGAGAGCATTCCTGATTGAGAGTAATGACTTTTAACTTTTTTCTTTTTCATGACTCCTCCTTTGAGAATTGTTGAAAACTATGGGGACTTCTTTAGGGGAAGAAAAAATTCACATATATAAATGTAATATTTCAAGTGTTTCCTTTAGTAGACCTTATACCTCAGTTTACAAACCTTTGCTCTAGATTAAGGACTGGAGAAACAAAACAATTTCTACTTTATTTTGAAGTTGATTTTCTTTTCCTCCTCACTATGTACATGGCTCAATCACATATCCTTGCAAGCTGAATTAAAGTTAATTGAAAAATAGATAAGGTCAGTTGAAGCAACAAGAAAAGCTTATACTGTATCATTGTAGATAATTTAAGACATGAGGAAGTCAATTACTTTAAAAGAAAATACTGACTCGAAAAGTTATTTTTACCCCCAAGGCTCGTAGGAAACTTTTCTTAATAATTGTAACCTCAACAAACGAGAATCTTATTTTAATATACCGTAGGGAGTATATAATTTTAAAAAGGTTCCCTTTAAAATCCAGAACAGTAAGTTATATCTGGATTATGGAATCACCAGAAACTTCAGTTGGTCACCATGCTTTGCTTAAGAGTGCAGACATATTGCTATCAGTTGGGTTATTGTGAATTATTTGCATTATTTGAATTATTATTGTGAAGATAAAATGAGTCTTTGCATGATACCTTTACAAACTCAATTTATAATGAATAAAAGATATAATCTTAAGTATGTATTAGAGAATCTTCCACCTAAATTCTAGAGTGGTTTTATGTCAATAATAATGGTTTTAATAATTGTAGTGCCATCAATGTAAGGTGCTTTAAGAAGAAAATATTGTTTTTAAAAGTTAACTTTTTGTAGACACTATATAAATACAACATTGTGTCTAATAGCTCTATTCTTCCATCAGAAACATAGGAAATTTAATTAATTGACAGGTGGTAGTCTGTATTTTTGAATTATTTATTTATTAAGAGCTATGTGTCAGAAAATTTAAAAACATTATGTCGTAAGTTCTTGTAAAGTAGGTACTCCTATTCCCGTTTTAAAAAGTTATACTGAGACTTGGCAAACTTAAGAACCTATTTCATGTCACTTCTATGATACAAAATCAAAGTAGAATTTGATTCCAGGTGTGTTTGACTTTTAGCATCCTGCTTAAATCTCGCATTTGGTGGCAAGTTGTAGCAGATGATCCCTAGAGTCTATTTCAGTCCTATTACCCCGTGACTTTTGAAAGACTAGAACTGAGAAATGAATGGTTTCAAGTCTTTTTAGTTATTGTTATAAAGTCAAAAAACCATCTGGTAAATAAACAAGTAGCTCTTTGGTTTTGAAAATTGAGTGCTGAAAATGCTAAGGTTAACAAGAGGGAAGCTAGAAATGGGTCTCAATACAGAGGCTGAGAAAACTAGTATACGCATGTAAAGATTTCTTGGCAAATAACCTATACAGGCATTTAGAGTAAAGACAAAAGATTCGAGTTACTTGAAAAGATAGAGGATCAGTGAAGATATTCAGGGAACAGGATGAAGTAATTACAGCTGGGAAATAGAGAAATGAGCTCAGGCTCTTTCTTGTTTTAGATATAAGAAAAGAAGGGAAGCAGAGAATAGCAACAATTTCTGTGGTTCACATGGCCAATCCATTACTCTTACCAACTTCGCTCCTAATTTCATTCACATTCTCATGATTTCTTCCAAACACTTGGCTGATTACAGTAGAAATGACACATATTTCATTGAACTCTGAGCACACTCTTATTAAATATAGTCCCTTAACAATAACTGTTTTAGTTTTTGTTGGAAAAATTATAGCTATACAAGTTAGCCAGTTACTATATCTGATAATAGTCAAGATTGACCAGCGGGTAACAGTGCTAAACTACAGCCGTATTAAATATTTTGCTTCGTATTTATTTGTTATACAAATTATAACATGGTTCCCAAAGCTTTGTTTAGAATAAGAGATACTAATTGGAGCTGATTGTTAGAGGCCTAAAAAATATTATAAACTTACCTGAACCTCCTGTTAATGCAATGTTTATTGGGCTTATACAATAAAATAAATTAATTTCGATGATATAAATTTGGAATTTGAGGTAATCCACTCAGAGTCTGGGCTAAGTGGATTTCATATGTATTAGGAAGGAGTGTGCTTTCTGAGTCAACTAATAAAGTGAATATTATATTGGGGAACATTAAAATATTCAATGGAGAATGAAAGCTATTTTCAAGCATCTTCTAGAACAGTATTTCTGTACCAGAAGATGGGGGTAATTTTGCCCCCAGGGGACATTTGAAAATGCTGGAAACATTTTTTTGGTTTTCACAAGTATTATATTTTTGGGGGGTGCTACTGGCATCCACTAGGGAGAAGCCAGAGATGCTGCTAAACATCCTATAATATACAGGATAACCCCTCGACACCAAAGTATTATTCAACCCAAAAAGCCATTAGTGCTGAGGCTGGGAAACCTCTGAAAGCACCCATTTATCTTGTATCAGTATGTTTATTATAAACTATGCTTATCCAATCACTAAAGTAGGCCCCCTAAAACTTCTGCTAGGAGGTTCTTTGTAGGTCTAGATTAGTTATTGTCTTAGAAGTCATTAATGAATCCATCCATTATTCTTTTAGTATATTAAGACTCTAATGGAAGACGTGGGTGTTAGTTTATGGGAGCATACAGAAGTCATTCCCATATCATCAACTCTAACATGGCAACCAAAAATGCGTAAGAATGACTAAGTAAATTATTTTGAAATACGTGTATTGTCACATAATTCACAAATTTAAACTTGTCTTTTCCTGCTCAGACTACATGTAATCTAAATGAAAATTTGATTTTTTTTTGATTTACACAAATCTCTGTCTTGAATTTGAAATAGTTGCATGTATTTGAGAAAACAACTTTTAATAAAATCGAATAGTCTTATAGTTGGGTTTAAAATAATTATATGTTATGTAGCATATACTATTAGAAAATGAATGCACCTTAATGATAGAACCACAGTTATTATGATCATTTTTGCTATTTATTATTTAGTAACCTGATTACATTATCTAAACTCATTGTACACATTTCCAAAATGTACTTTGTGTTAAGTTACAAAATTAAAATTGAACAAAAAAACCAACACGTATAGACAAAGGAGAAAAGAAGTCTGTAAGTAATTTGTTAAGGCCTCCAAAAGCTGCTAGACCCTAGGACAGCTTTGCATTAATTAATATAGCTTTGCTTTAATGATATACATTTGTAATTATGCACTCTTAGGTATCTAAAAAATTTAATGTGTTTCAAATGAAAAAAATCCTGGCCTCACAACACCCTATATAAAATAATATTTACTTCTATTTATTATAAGTAAATATGAAAGCAAGCCAAGGTAAGCATTCTAAAATCTGGAAGGCAAATACAGCCTTTTACCTTTGCCTTTCAAAATTTTTTTCAAATGTCTCCTAGAAAGAAACAATTATTTTGTTACTATTAATGAAAGTCAAAAACAAACAAACAAACAAAAAACAAAACAAAACAACAACAAAGAACCCACCGCCAAGGCAAATTTTCTCCTACAGGGCAGAGCCAGTGATCAGAAGGCAAAACAGCAGCACAACCTAGGTTATCTAATCACTTCTACCACATAATCAGTGGCATTTTAGTCCTACTAAAAACCCCTTCCTCCCCACGTGTTTGAATATCTAGAATGGATTTTTATTTGTAAACTAAATTTAAGGTAATGAATGGAGATTACGAACTAGAACACCTAGTCGTTGATATATCTACCTTTGGTCTACAAAGAAACTTAAGACAGGGTAGGAAGACATAAAAGTAAACAAAAAGATAAAAATAATCAAGTTAAGATCAGTACTTAACCCTTCACAGCCTTTCTTCTGCATGCTCTTGCTCAGTATAATAATAAAACATAGGACTTTTTGACCTAATTCTGCTACTGGCTTTCTGAGTGAACTTAGAAAATCACTTAACTACTTGCTACCAGTTTCCTGTGCGCAGTGATAGCATCTGTACCATATGTCTTGTTTCTTCAAAGTGGAACATCATTTATCAGCCAGAGAAAGATTAAGCAAACAGCACATTCAATGCTTGCCCAACATGCAGTACTGCATGTGGTTTTTCACAAACACCAAGCTGTGTTCTCTAGAGTTCTATGAGTATAGCCATGTTCTGCCTTAGTCAAAATGACTGTATGGCATATTTGGTTCTTATCTGAGGAATGTCAGCCAGATTTTGGAGTAGGTGAAATTTGTTGAATTTTGTGCAGCATGCTTTAGAGGTAGATACATGTACAAAATGGATGTCTTACCTGAGAACCTTACAAATAAATGATAGCTTTTCAAGTGAATTCATTAGCTGAACTCCTGAAATTCTTTGAACTTTACATGTCATTTATAATAACATTTAAAAAACCATTATTTTCAGTTCTCCAAGTTTGTGACTTTTCTTTAGAGGTGCCTATCTTCTCACACACAGATGGCTACTAGCTTGCAATGCATCAGCAATATGAACTTAAGGAAAGTAAAAGGTTATCTCACTGGAAGTCGGTATCCGCTCAGGAGGATAATTAGAAGGATAGGCAATAATAAAGTCTCACATTGCTCACCAAATTTGTATGAGTAGCATACTTAGCTTCATACCCACATTTGGGGATAATATATGACTTGAGAAGTCTCCTTTTATAACACTAGGGCTAAAACCAAGAAGGAAGTACCTTTAAAAAGAATAAACTTCAGTTTTCAATGTATTATCCTGTTTGTCTAAGTCTCTTCACAAAGTGCCTACCAATGTGGCCATATTTGTCTCCAATTTCTAAGGCTCTGGTTTCCATTTTCTCTGAATCCTAGCAAACACTCCTTCTCACTGAGAATCCCTACAAACTTGTGAGAGATATGTTGTATAATAAAGAGTTTGATCTTGGTCCTGGTTCCTACCACGGAGCTTCTAAAACTCTTGAAATTTTCCAAATGATAGAAACGTCTTTGGTATTCATGAACTTTCTTATTCATGATGACACTTGAGTTTAAGCTAATGAAGTGACTCATGTTGAGCCTTTAGGAAAATCAGATTCAGAGCAGGTCACCAGAAAAATCCATTATGCAATTCCAGAGGTGGGATTTTTTTGTTACCACAACCTCCTCAGAGGGGAGGGAGCCTGGATAGTAAGTTCAATCATGTGGCAATTTATTTAACCAGTCATGTCTCTGTAATAAAAACCCAAGACAAACTTTGGACATGGAAGCTCAGTGGTGCATTTTGATTGGATTTGTGAAGACATTCATATGCCAGGAGAGTGACGCACCTAGATTCCACAAAGAGAAGGCATGGAACCTCTGCATTCAGGCCCCTCCAAGATTTGCCCTATATGTCACTTCACTTGGCTATTCCTAAATTGTATCCTTTGCTGTGTTCTGTGAATCATTCTAGTGAATTGTAAAACTTGAGGGAGTCATGGGAACACCTAACTTGCACTGCCATCTGCAGTCTTGTGAAGGATGAGCCTATGGCTTATGGGGTCTGCGCTAACTCCAGATAGCTAGTGCCAGAATTGAATTGCAGTATACCAGTTGGGGTTATAACAGCATGAGTGCTCTTGGGATTGTCACATGAACATCAAGAATAGATGAATGACCTGGTACATCTCTTGTACTTCTTCAGCCTCTCCCCTCTCCCTACTGCTTCTGGTGCTAGGAACATTCCAAAGATACCTCTCTTCTTGGAGATGCTGAGCTGTGCTGCCTGTTTGGGTTTAAGGGAGGACATACTGCTCTCCCCTTTGCTACTCGGTCCCAAGAACAGAACAGGTTCTCTTTAACAATGTGGACTTTTCCGAATGCTTAAGACTGATGGAGGGGTAGTGCAACCCAGAGGATCTAAGAATATTCTCATCTTCTGGACTGTTACCTAATGGCAAGGCCAATGGAAATGCCCTCAAGCAAGCTTGCTCTTCCATTGATCAAGCTCCAATCCTATGAGGTTCCAGAAAGATAGGAAGATTTCCTGCAAATTGCAGTATGAAGTTTGCCTCTCAAGTACTTATTTCTTACATGCATAGATCTTTTCTTAAAATGATTGGTAGTGGGACTCTTCACTCATTTCCTGCAGAGTGGTAAGGTGATACAGCCCCAGAAACATACAAAAAATTAGAATAGATATCTGGGTTCATCAGTCTAGATTTCCAAAGCAGAACATTCATTGCTCACTCAGGGCTGAACTGGGCCAATCTTAACCCAGATCTTTCTTTCCTATATCCTTCTTTCAGTTTCTAGTAAATTTCAGACCTTCAAGTTTCAAACAAGAATACAACAGAATAAGCAATATCCTATAGAATAAGCAATATCCTATAGGCTCAGATTAGTCTAAATTCAGAGCAAATAAACATTTTAAACTTACAAAGCCTGCAGAAGCTCTGCTAAACCTATATCCAATTCTCATTATCAAATAGAACGTTTACCTTCTTCAGATGAACATCTGTATTCGGTTCGGTGGTCACTTTAGGGTTTTTTCTCAAGGGCAATGTGCTGGTATTCTCTTCTTAGTTGTGTAAGTAAAAGTTCCACTCAAGTGCTTTTCTCAGAACAAAATAATTCTTTCCCAAAGAATTATTTTGAATTAAATTCTCACTCTGGGAAGTTTAAACTGCTTTCAGTATTGTTTAAATGATATTTGGTCTACTTGTTACATATATATTAATACATACATGGTTCAATAAACTGTAATCTAAGGAACATATTATAAGGAGCAACAACCTAATTACTGAATATGTCATCAAAATACATTGTGGTCATATGTATAAACATGATATATTTTACCCAATACAGCTGGATTATACCTAAATTTAAATGTCCCTTGCCCCTTAGATATTCTGCTTCCTATGCAGAAAAAATTGTTCCCACGCTCCAGGCTGGAAAAAAAAACAAAAAAACAAAAAAACCACCATCTGGATTTAAGGCCATTAATGCAGAAATAAGAGTTTGTTTTAAAATTGATCTTACCTCACAAAAAGAATAAACTTTAAAACTGCTCAATTTCCCTTTATTTATAGGTAAAAATGGACAACAATTTTACCTTTTAAACTCTCATATATTTTTATTAGTTGTTTATTTAACCAAGCACAGCAGCATTTCAATAACGTACATCTAAAATTTTACTGTTCATTTGCTTGCAACTGCAGACCCTGGAGGTTCTACATACCTGGCCCTGATCTTTTTCCACTTCATTTCTGATAAATAATTCTCGTCTATCTTTTCTGCCATCTCATTTGAAGCAAGGCCAATATTTTCTTATCTGCTTTCAGATGTTTATGTACATTTGATACGCATCTGCTTGTCCCTAGCATTAAAGTAATCGTATCTCTGCAGCATATTCTTTGCGTAACAATAATCTCACCAAACAACATTAATATACACATTCTGATGTACAGATATTATTAATAAAAATAACTGGCTAGTTCCTTTGTTCTTATTTGGTTAGGAACCAGGATATCTCCCGTGCTATGAATTCCATGTAACTTTAGTGACTATAATTTCAAAAAATTGTTTTATTCTTCAGTGAGAAAATTAGCAACGATGTTCCTTCCTATTTGGGAAGGAAGTAACAATATAGAATTTAGGCTTTGAGGGGAGAAATTTTTACTTCCTTTCCACCCACTTCCAAGTTCTCTTGTTCTCACGGTCAGACGGTGAGCCTGATTCTCAGTCTGAGAGTGGCAACATGGCTGATAGCAAAAGAATGTTTCTGTGATTCAGCAGTGGCTTACACCAGGCTACGTCTGTGGCAGTGGTGGGGCCCTTGAGGGAAAGGAAGAATGACCGCTCATGGTGGGGCCAGTTCCACCTCAGGACACCTAAGTTGTCCCTGCCTTCAGGGTAAGGCTCTGCCTGGGTGAGTCTCAGGTGTACTGCACTTGGGCAGAGAGGGGAACATTTGCAACAAGCAGGGAGACCAAATATGTGATGCTACCATTGACAAGAGCCTGCTGTCCCTCCAGCCACACTGCCTGATCCTCCTCCCCCATAACAGTCTCCAACACAGGAGTCCACCAGGCTGATGGACCAGTCCTTATAGAAAATACTGACAGAGCCAAATGGAACGTGGGCACCTCTGCTTATTTTTAAAACAAGCTATTTTATGTCACTCACTATCTTTGGCAATAAGCCAGAAAAGAAAAAAAGTATTACAAAAGTACATGGAGTGTTTTTATTGTATTTGTGATTCAAACAAACTCATACAATTCTAAAAGTCCCTCAAGAAAAAAGAGTTCACCCCTTTAAGGGGTTCAACTAAGTTTAGAAAAGAATATGGTCTCATGATTTTTTCTGAAGAAAATATTCATCTCCTTTGAGTTCTATCAACTCTATCTGTGTGTATATATACATAAATATGGATGTATATCTCTATCTATCTGTGTATATATATAAATATGGATGGGTATACATAATATATAAAAAGTATATATACATATATCTATTATATATTTTTATATTTCTCCTCAACTTATCAAAGTTTAGAAACCTGCATCCTTTCGCATCTTTCACTTTAAATAAATACCTGCATACATGTTCCATACTAATGATTCTCCTTTCAATTGTCACACTATGGGATAATCGCTGGCTATTTTTTCTCTAAATTATCAGTGAAATTGCACTTTCTCCTTTCAGAGAACCTGTCAATAATTTCCTAAATGTATGTGGTAGTTGTGTTTCCGTATGATATGATTTGCTGTGAGAAAGGAGAGAAGAGCTGCAGCCCATCCCTTTTAGTCTTCGCCAAAATGATGAAAAGAACCGCTTTCAGTTTTGCCTTGGGTCCTTGAATTTTTGCAACTTCTCTAATCATTTCTTATAAGGATTTTCATGACTTCAGTGAGTTTTGGGGCAAAATAACAATCCTGAAAGCTGTGCACAGTATCGGCCTCGCTTTGAAAATCCTAACTGCAAATGTCTCTGTCCAGCTAGTGAACCCCAGGAAGTATGAGGATATGAGGCAGCTTATCAGAGAAATGAGTGGGAGAGCATTTCCTTCTAGTGGCTGTGACAGCAGGGGTAATTCTGGGCGAAAAGGCCATAATGATAACATCCACAAAATGGCACACTGTTCTCTGAAATGCAAAATGAACATTCCCAAAAATGAAAAGACAACCAGCTGCAAACACCACAAACAAAACATACGAATTCACAAAACCATGGAGTTTTTTTTTTACTTGTCTTTTTTTTTTTTTTTTGTCCAATGCTTGAAAGAACAGTGTCAGAAAGAAGAAACAGGCAGTTTAAATTATGTTTCTTTTCTTTCTCTTCCTTAACAATTCTGTGAGAGAGCTACAAGAGGAAAGGCAACTTCTATTGCACAAGCCCTGGTTTTGTAAGAGAGGAGAAGTTGATGAATTAGCAGATAAGATTCTAAAAAGCGAAAATCAAGAGGAATAATTGAGATCTAGCTAATCCAGAGGCCATAAACACAAGTACAGGGATGCAGACATCCAGATGTTTTCCGTGAGTGAGGGGAAGGAAAGACCTACAATAGTTTGAAGAAAACAAGAGAACATATAGGAAGGTTATGAAAGGTATGTCTATCCAGGAAGGAGCTAGGGAAGACACAGGAGAGTTCCTTGCAGTTGACTGATTCCAAATAAGCCACTAACACATGAAGCATCGTGTCCAGGTTTGCTTTCTACTTCTAGGTCAGCCATGACCAGCGGTGAACCATCAATCACTCCCACTCAGAAAATGAAGTGTGAGTGATTGATTGTTCAAGGCTGAATTAGCCCTGCCTGATTCACAGGAAATCTTAATGGAATCTGGGAGCCCTGAACTGGAAACTTGGGTTTTGGCCTGGAAACAGACCCTAAACCTTGGGGCTAAGTCCAGGTGTGCCCTAGTCAATCCAAATCCACAACTTTGGTAGGAAAGCATTTGGATACCGTTTCACATATTGTCTGTTTTATTTTATTTTGAACACTTTTAAGATTTTCTTTCTGAAAAATATGATATAAATAATATGGCCTTTTCTTGTTATTTCTGGAGCATATTCTATTAATATTTTCATTAAGAATGTATGTACTTCTCTACCCCAATCTTAATAATAATTAGTCTCTATTTTAAGTGTCTATTTTTAGAAAATAGTTCTATTCACAGAAATATGATATAGAAAAATACACTTTTCAACAAATACACATTGAGCTGTGATGAAGTGTTCAGCACTTTGCTAGATGTTTATGCAGTCAATCCTAATTCAAACATGCTGAGGACTTCTTGCTCATTGCCAGACATAAATTTTCTTACCTATTCACAAATAATGAACACATTATTTCTCACCTTGAGAACATTAACATTGCATTGACAAGAATCAATAAAATAAAATAGATGGGTGTATTCCTTTAAGTAGTAAGAAACGGAAACTCATATCTCATTTTCATATAACATTATATAATAGCCAACAGAATATTGAGTATCAAACATTATTTATGTATGTAAGTCACGCAACCACACACACACATGACCTAAAAGAATGAACAATCCCAGGGTAATAATATTATACCATACAGCTGGTATAAACAAGAATATTGTTATTTCTGATATGTTGCTTAAAAACTATTCAGACCTGCTCTGCTGTGAGCAATCACCATCTGTATTTAAAAATGAAACTAGATCCTTTCTTGATTTTAATTATCTTATAATGCATAAGAGTACCTTTAATGTGCTGATATACTACAAGATAATAGACATTTCAACAGACTCATTTTCCCCTCCTAGATGATTTCCACCTCTCTTTATTATTATTTTTAACTCTGAAGCACATTTATTTTTGCTGAAATAGTAAATAGTTTAAACACAAGTTTGGTTTTTCAGACTTGCTCTCTCCATTAGGAAGAGGAAATGCTTGACATTTCTTAAACAGGACAATGGTGACAAGCTATATATGGCCTAAGCATGACAATCACTCCTCTCCTCTTGAACCTCTGACCCTTGAGGTTTACAGACCAGCTTGAGCTTGAATCTGAACTCTCTCAAGACCTGGTAAGAACATTTATTTTTAGTGGAGAGCCCCCTCATTCTTGGAATTCCTCCTTTCTCCAAGTCTAACAGAATCTCAGTTTAAGCCTCTGAGGAAATCGTAGGGAAATGTTTGAGAGCAGAATCTTAGTTGCTTGCGGGTTGTACTCTTTTTATTAGCAGTGGAGGTCCCTCCTTTGGTATTCATTCTATTTAGGTATAACATTACATCCATTTTAGCACACACTTTAAACAGAGAAATAATAAAGTAATAGATGTCAAGCAATTCAGATTACAGTCTGCACAGACAGCAAGCCCAGTCCAAACTCTACAGCACTTAGGGCTAGCCCAAATTTGCCATGCCTCTAACTAGGTTGTCCCAGGTTGCTCCTTGAGGAGTCAAATCTGGGACTGAAGAAGTATGAAATGTTTCCCTATCAAGCAGACAGGCTTTGACACAGCCAAAACACAATAATAAGTCTCCCTTATTGTTATTATTACTATTATTATTATTATTATTATTATTGAGACGGAGTCTCGCTCTGTCACCCGGGTTGGAGTGCAGTGGCGCGATCTCGGCTCACTGCAAGCTCCGCCTCCCGAGTTCACGCCATTCTCCTGCCTCAGCCTCCCGAGTAGCTGGGACTACAGGCGCCCGCCACCTCGCCCGACTAATTATTATTATTATTCTTATTTGTATTTTTAGTAGAGACGGGGTTTCACCATGTTGCCAGGATGGTCTCGATTTCCTGACCTCGTGATCTGCCCGCCTCGGTCTCCCAAAGTGCTGGGATTGCAGGCATGAGCTACCGCGCCCAGCCTCCCTTACTTCTAAGTATATTCAGCATTCATTTTGGTGCTTCAAGAGGACAGTGTATTTAATAAAAATAAGTTTGGGGACCAAATTACTAAGCATACATTGATGTGACAGGAAGCTCGTTTAGGAGAAATAATGTGCGTACGGAGTGCCTGAGCATGTCTTCAGGTCTGATTTAGTTGGAAAGAAAAGAAAGCCCTGTATTCCAGGAGTTGGCAGCTGTATGGGGCGTGATTTAAGGTTCCCTGAGCATCAAATCACTTGCATCTCTGTCTGGCTTTTCCACCTGAAATGCTTGCCATTTGTTTAATTAAAAGTTTCTTTATATATATTACAATACAGAGCTCTGAAGGAAGACAACATACTCACTTTGTTCTTCCATTCACCTTGATAATTTGAATTCATACTAACTAGCCAAGAGACCTGAGAGCGGGGTACCACAGTGAAGACTCAGAAGTCAAGTGCATGTTGTTGGTGGAAGGGTAAGGAAGTTTCACGGCATGTGCTTCTGTCAGAAAACACAGCAGTCATCATACCCAGAAGAAAGGTATTGAAATGTAAATGAAAGCAATAGGCAGAACAACTTTTTCTAGAACCATAAAATACCATATTTTAAAAATTTACACGTTAGATATGAAACTTAGACCAATTTTTTTTTTTTTTTTTTTTTTTTTTTTTTGGCTAGGATCTAGTTATTCTCACTTTGTTTCTGTGATTATCACCTGTCCCAATTACCCCTATTTTGTTTCTCATTAAACCCCCAATTGCATGCTGAGACTACAGATGCAGGAACAATCTGTTTACCTATCACACTTCCACTCAATGAGTCCACCATATTTCTGTCCTAAATCCTATGGTAAAGATGATATTTACCATACGTATTTCAGTGATGTTCTCCTGTTCCACGGGTTGCCTCTGAGATTCACAGTGTAGGAGGTGGTTGGGTGACATTTTTAAAAAAATTAATAGATAAGGCTGAGAAGGTTGTGCAATTGTAGGACAAGCTAGAAGATTTGGGAGCTGGAAAATGGTGATTTTAGAGACATCCCCCCACATTTATTTCTACTTTCACAGATTTTGTCTACCAAATAAGTATATTAATGTAAAGAACTGTGGAATGAGAGCAGAGATACAACTAGAAAGCTAGTACCTTTGAAACAATTTAATTGTAAAGACAAGGAAGCTCACCAAAATAATGTCTATGGTGTCCAGTGAAGTACTGATACAGCATTTGTGATGAAAGACTTTCTGTTTCCAGGCAAAATATGATTATAAAGCATCTCTTTTAATTTTTTTTTTCAATATTTGTGGAAGCTCAAGTCCAGATTTGAGAGTGACTTCATCTTGGGAACAGTTTCATCTGGGTTCATCAGTGATTAAGGACCAGTTAGTTTAAAAGTAGGGTCAGAAGCCGTGAATCCTAGGGAATATGAGGTGCAAACTTAGTAGAAAAGATGTTCTCTCTGAGCTATGTTTAAAACCATACAGTGGAAGACTGTAATGCCTGGATTATGAATAAATGTCAGAGAGAAATCCTACCACAAACACCCTCAACCATATTTTGCTATATCAAATGCCAAAGTTAATGTCCCAAGACAGTATGCTAAATGAATTCTATCTGAACACTAGTGGTGTGGGTTCCTGACCCAGTATGAGAGAGAGAGAGAGAGAGAGAGAGACAGAGAAAGGGAGAGAGAGAAAGAAAAAGAAGAAGGAGGAGGAAGAGAAGGAGAAAGAGAGAGAGAGAAAGAAAAAGAAGAAGGAGGAAGAGAAAGAGAAAGAGAAAGAGCAAAATAAGGAGAAAAGAGGAAATAAAATAGAGGCAGTTAATACCTTTTAATTAAGAGATCAGATTTTCTGTGTCCATGTGTCACCACTTAAGAGCATACGATGACCATTTAAAAGAGTACTCAATTGTGATGAGACAGATGCAACAGGGATATGTGGCATGCACAAGACAGCATGATGTCATGAAAATGACAAAAATGGTGGCTGGTGTTGTGACTCATTCACATTATAAAAGGAATAAAACCCTTGGTGTATTAGCACCCTAGAGGCCATTTCACTTTTTCTTATTGTTATGAAACAAGACCTTTATTTGTAGCTGGGCAGCAGCACCTCTTTGTGGTTACAGCACCATGGACTTAATGGCATGCTTACAGAATTCTACTTTCAATCAGTTCTATAAATACAGCCATGGGTTGGAGTATATGTAGCTTTTATAAACACATATGTGATCATCTTTATTATCAATCCACATCTTATTTTCCCCTTTCTTTAGACTTTAGCTTGATGACAATGATGGATATGAATTCCAAAGTGTTAGTTTCCTAATTTTTTTTCTTAGCCTAAAATAAATATATCTTAAGTACTTTCCTCCTTAGGCAATGTGTTTCTCATTTGCTGTGACACTAAGTGTATAGGTATGGCTGACCGCTAACCTGACATGTGCCTGTCACCAGGGACTGCTGGTTCTTTCATCTTCTTAATGGACATTTCTCCACAGATGTCTGTGGCCTACCTGACTATAATCCTTTAAATTTTAATTCACTTTACATTTAGCCTGGTCATAAATACCATTTAGGTACCAATACTCTGCTTTATGGAATCCCTAAGGTAGTGCTTTTATTTTAATGAGGCCATTTGCAACTTAAGAGCAAAAAAAAAATTCCATCTTTGATTGAATATATTTGTCAGTTTTATTCCCGATTGGCATTTTCATGGGAAAACTTGGATAAAACTAAGGGATGGCTGCTTACCAAGTGGGATAAAAGTTTCAGTATGTTTCTACTTTCAAAATTAACTGAATAAATAGTCTTTGAAATTCATTTTGAAAGCATTAAAGTAAATCATGGCTATAATCAAAAGTAAAATTCAGAATTAAGTTAGGTTACAAATGAAATTTCCACTAGCATTTTCTTTTCTACTTGAAAGGAAAAAATAAAGTGAGACCCCAGTTAATAAACTATCCAGGTAACTAATGGGCCAGCATAAAAATACGTGGAAGTGAGTGTAGTAGAATTTGTGCAAATCGTGGCTCATGATAAATTTTGTGATTTTATTGTCCCATTTTTACTTCAGTGCTAGTATTTTTACAAGTAGCACAGTATCCATGCCCCTCCCTCCCAAGCTCCACAGCATTTGGGAGCAGGTAAATTGCCACTGAGTTTTTAGTTGATTTCCAGTTTGGTATGAAAGACATTTTTTTCAAAAATCTCTAAGGATGATATGCATAGTTTTCTCCGATCACGATTCTGACTCTCTGCTCTAGTCCACATGCTATCCTGAGTGTTATTTACAGATGCCCTCTATATTCATAGAAACTAATTTCTATGCATATGACATCATAAATATTGTATTAGAATTTTGCTCTGCATAAGTTAATGATAATTGTGTAGTTTTATTTGGGGATGGGGACAACAGACAAATGTTTAATTTGAAAAACAACAATATTGAAATATTTTCTCAATATGGAAATAAAACCCTGACCATTTAAAATGCTGTAATAAGTACATTATTTTTTGGTTATGAGTTTAATAACCCTTTTCTCGTTTAGAAAAATAAAAGTGCAGCTCGCTGCCAGTGATTATTTAATTTTACATAAACACATTCTTTGAGGCTGAAGTAAATCTGACTGATTTTCAATGTGAAAATAAAATATAAAAACTGTTTTGGAGTTGTTTCTAAACAGAACATCAGAATTATATGAATCATCACAATTCTCTATTTCGCAAAATTCGGATTTGTCAAATAAATCCTTGCCTAACAACTGTTCGAGAATGATGTTAACATCATGCATAGGAATGTCAAAGTTTCTAGGCTTTGACATTTTCAATGATTAAGAATTAGTATATTTTGTAAATGGAAATACTACCACTAAAAACAGAATACTATAAATAGAATGATGTATTTTGTTTCCAAAGTCGATATGCTAGAGCGATGCAAAAATAATAATAAAAGTGACATATTTCATGGCAAATTTATCTGAGGGTAAATGCTGCAGCCACAAGCACTGCCAGTGAGTGGCGAGTATTCTTGGTGCAAATGGGGAAAGGGTTTTAATTGTTAGATTTTGTTTTCCATCTATGGTTTACAATATTCCTTAGATAAAATCATGGCAGTTATTTTCTTAAATAAGATGAATGGTAGTTCACCATTTAAAACAACAGAATAATGTTTTGTACAAAGGGTTTCACTTTCTCCTTTGATTTAGCCATTTCATCCAATTTTAAAATGTCATAATTATTTGACAAATATAAAAACTAAGGTGAAGGAAGATTACATAAATTTTAAATATCACATAGTGAGATATGAAGCTGGATTTGAAATCCATATAAATCAGAATTCTAACATTTTAAATTTAGTCTTATATACTGCCTCTGCACTGTCTGCTAAGTATATTTTTTGTTTTAGTTTTTTAAAAAATATTTAAGATAAGCTAGTATCTTAATAGAACTAAGCCAAGACCAAGTGTGCAAGTTGACATTCTAACATATCCCTAGTAATCTTTTTTTCAAAGGCACTGTATCTTTCAGAGGAAACCTATACCAGATGAAGTTGAGAAACAAGAGTGAACATTTTAGCTATTGCCTATGTAATTTGTTTCCAGATTTGAATATTTTCATCCTTAAAAATCATTTGCATGAATGAAACTCAACAAAAAAAAAATGTGAATTGCTAGTCTAAATCATATTTTATTACCAAAGTGGGCTTTTATAAAAGAAAATGGCATCACTATTGTCTTCTAATATACGGTGACACAAATGTTTCGACATTATGAGAAGAATCTTTAGTATTTTACTGTTTTATCAAGTAAGTAAAGCACTCAAGAGATTTTGCATGCATTGAGAAATAAGTCAATTTGTCATGGTCATCCAGGATGTCAATTACAAGCTATACATGGTAAATTTATGAGGAGATAAAGAAAGTTCTATAAAAATAAACATATCCATAAGTTATTTTTTAGATTTGGGAATACTGATACTCAAAAACCTATTTCCTATTCACTGTTACCTTCTTGCTTTTCCTTCCTTCTTCCTCTCCCTCGTTTCCTTTCCTCCATCCCTTCCTACCTCCCTCTCTCTCCCTCCCTTCCTCCCTCATCCCTTCCTTTACTTCCTTTCTTTTTTCCTTCTTACCTCCCTCCCTTCCTTCCTTCCTTCCTTCTTTCCTTCTTTCTTCCCTCCCTTCCCTCCTTCTTTCCCTCCCTTCCTTCCTTCTTTCCCCCCTTTCTTCCTCCCTTTCTTCCTTCTTTCTTCCCTTCCTTTTTTCCTCCTTTCCTTCTTTCCTTCCTTCCTTCCTTCTTTTCTTCCTTCCTTCCTTCTTTCCTACCTCCCTCCACTCTCTCCCTCCCTCCTATCTTCCTTCCTTCCTTTCTCCTTCCCTCCCTTCCATTCTTCATTCCTTCCTTCCTTCCTCCATCCCCTCCTTCCCTTTCTTCTTTCATCCCTTCCTTCCTTCCTTCCTTTCTCCCTCTCTTTCCTTCTTTCTTCCTTCCCCCCTCCTTCCTTTCTGCCTCCCTCCATCCCCTTCCTTCCTGCTTTCCTGCCTTCCTTCCTTTCATCATTCCATCCTCCCTCCCTCCCTTCCCTCCTCCCTTCCTTTCTTTCTCCCTTCCTCCCTTTCTTCCTTGTGCTAGCAGTTAGGATTTAATCTAACTACCTCTATTGTTAGAAAAACAAACAAACAAGAAAGGGTGGTGCCAAGACTCTTTGAAAGGCTTATATTTTTAATGAGTAAAAATACAAGCAATTTTTTTTTAAAGATCCAAGAGTCCTTTTCTTCTTAGAGTCTGAATAAAATCTTAGATCATAATTTTGTAGAGTCAAAAGTCTTGGTTAATATATTGAAGACTCAGCATATTCCTAGATACCTTTAAAAATAAGTGTTCCTTTTTCGTAAATTAAAGGCAAAAGGTTTGATGTGTACTTATTTTCCACAAAATGTATAGTAAGAAGAATATCAAATATTTATTGAGCGTATACTATTTGCCAAGCATTGTGCTAAATGCTTTTTTAAAATTGTCTCATTGATGCCTTGCAACTGTCATGATTGACAATATTATTTCTACATCATGCTTAATGTAGATGCCTATTATTAAGATATAGAGAAATTAAATTACAATAATTACCTGTGTTTCCATTAAATTACAAAGCCAAGACTACATCTCATGTTTCTATGTCTTATTTCAATAGTCCAAACTCGTGTATAGTCATGACTCCATACAAATTTTCCTAAGTAAAAGGAAGTTCTGGGCTCTACTCTCACCATTGCCATACCTGCCTCTTGATATCTGTTAGTTACTCAGGAGAAACCAGGCATCAATTGATGTATTTCTTATTTCTTAGTAGATATCTCAAAAACAACATTTCCAACATTTTATGGATTAAACACTAAGCTATTGATATGTGTGTGGTTTCAAAAAAAAAAAAAAAAAATCCTTTACTTCTCATTGCCTTTCCCATTCCAGTTGCTACACAGAAACTCTTACGCTTGGCTCTTCCTTCTCTTTTACACTATGTATCCAATCCATCAAGAAATACTGTTAACAGTACCTTTGAAACCCATGCAAAACCCAGCTACTTTCATCAACTAGACCACAGCCTGAGAACTAACACACCATCTTCTCTCACTCAAATGACTACAATCACTGCCTAAATCGTTCTTGTTGCTCCTTGTCCCCTTCAATCTATTCATACAGCAGCCAGAAAGATTGTTTTGAAACCTGACACACCATGCACTCCTCTTTTCAACATCTTCCCTTGCTTTCTGTATCACACAGGAAAAACTCTCATATCCTTCCTCTGTTCTCGAGTCTCCACATCGCAGATGCCTGCTCACTTCTGCTCAGTCCACTCTACCAACACTCTGGCCTATTGCTTGGTCTTTGATAACACCAGACAAGCTCCTGCCTCAGGGCCTTTGTACTTTCTGCTTCCCTTGTCTGGAAAGCACTTCCTCTGGGACCCATATGACTGGCTCTGTTATTTTCTCTGTTGCGTTAGGTAAATGTTGCCATTTCAACGAGTCCTTCTTTACCCTCATCCCTGACTCTTTCTATCTTCTTTCCTTGATTTATTTCAGGAGTTGGTGAACTTTGACTAGCAGGCCAAATCTTTACTGCTGCCTATTTTTATAAATAAAGTTTTGTTGGAACACAGCCACTCTCATTTATTTACATTTAGTCTATGCTTGCTTCTGTGCTACAAAGACAGAGGTGAGTAGTTGTGACATGGACCGTGTAGCCCCCAAAGCCTAAAATATTTACTAGCTATTGCTATTGAAAATTTTGCCAACGTCTGCATTTTTTATCGCTATGTAGCATACGATGCATTTTATTTGTTTATTTCATTATTGTGTCTCTTTTTACTTGAATGTAAACTCCTCCAGTACAGGAGTTTTCAACATTGTTTATTGTGGTACTCCCAGCACCTAGAACAATGTACGGAGAGCATATAGGGTGTTCAATAAATATTTGTGAATGCAGGAAGACTTGCTGACTGACATATTTTGACCTATACACTCATCTCATGTCTCTTAAAGATGTCAATGTTCTCTATAGCAACTCTCTGAGACACCTTAATCGAAAAAAGAAAATTTCATCTTGCTAATGAGAATAATATTTATGGTGATGCAGTGATTGTCGGCTATCAGCTTTGGATTGAGTTTAGTTCATAAAGATAACTTTACTCCACAGGAATTTGGGTTTTAAAAATTATACTCATGAACACATTTGATGAGAAAATGTGCTGTGTGTAACACTGTACAACAGTGAGGATAGAAGGTATGGGATATGTTCTTGCTGTATTCATTATTGAAAAAATATTTTGAAAGAGCTCGTGAGGTCTTTAAAAATTCCTAGTTGAAACATGCACCTGAAGTGTTATGGTTTATTCAGAGGAGTTCAGAATGTAAAATCAGAAGTAGGGTTAGAGCACTAGCTGTATCATATACCAGCTATACAAACCTGAGGTGGAGATTCTGAAAATATCCATCTTACAGGGTTATTTTGAGCATTAAATGAGATTAATATAATTTAACCTATTGTACAATAGATATTCAGTAAATGTAAGCTTCTTCATCTGGAAACTCTGAGCTAAGTTTATTAAAAAAACAACAAATGTTATAACTTTATGGGCTACCACTCTCCCAGGAAAAAATACCTGACGTGTATAAAATTGACTTTGTGCCTTTCTCACCATTGGTTCAGTGTTTGTTTTTTCCTGCATATTTCTCAACCTGGTTTCATAGAAATTTGAGGTGAGCTGACTTAAATTGGCTCATATTTTCCACTGACTAGCTGTGTAGCCTTAAGCGAGCTATTTAATATCTTTGAGATTCAATTTCTCCTCATCCTCCTTACCTAAAATGAGGATGATAATAATACGTACCTAACAGTGCTCTTATGAGGATTAAGGGATTATGTATGTAAAGTACTTAGCAGGGCATCTAGCATATTTTAAGTTCTTAATTTCCAATTCATCAAGGTTCTCCTCTGTCTCTCCTTTTAAGCTTTGCTTCCTATGGTCAGTCAATCATGTAGGGTGTGGTTATGCTACATAATTTTCAGGTTTCCTCAAAAATTTATCAAAAAAATCTACTAAAGAATATTGCAGAATTTGTAATACTCTATGTCCAGGACATTTACATTTTGTTGGAGTTTTGAAATCACCTTCCTCCTCCTACACACACACACACACACACACACACACACACACACGAAAACTTAAAGAAATTTGTCTTTGGTAATAAGCTCAAGACCCCCTTTCCCCCCAAAAAAAACAACAAAAACAAACAAGGGCAGAAAATCTTTTTTTAATCTTTCAAATGATGCCATGTAGATACTATGTAATTATCCTAGTTTTGACATAGTTGTCCCCTTTAAATATAGCTGTACTAGCATCCTGTCTTGCCCCTAGTATCAATTCAGTCTATAGATTTTTTGGAGGGGAGGGGAGAAAAAATGTCTAGGTTTCTTTTGTTTTATTCTCTGAACTGGAAAAGTAGTTGTGTTACTGTAAAAATCTGACATGCAGCTCAAGAAGAAAAAGGTGTCTGTTCCCATAACTCTACTCTGAGCTCTTACAATCAGTGTAAGTCTGCCTTTTTTTAGCATTGAAATTCACCATGTTTTTTTTTTTTTTTGCTTTTTTTCTTTTCTATTTGTTTTCTTTGCTGCTGCTGTATACAGGCAGAGTAAAGCTCTTCCCACACTGCATCTGAAAGTTCTTTCCTGCCATACCTAGCCACTTAAACAAGCACCACTTCTCTTTTTATTGGTTTATCACTTGCTCATTATTTTACCTTTATCTACATTCTTCTGCATTTCATCGGTGTCTTTGATCAGGCTGTACTCTGACCTATTTCTAGCTTGAAAAGGTTTTATTCACAGACTTTTCCCACCTTTCCTAACCTTTCTCAGAGTCAATTATTTTTCCAAAGGGTCAACAGCTATGGAATTCCCTATGCTAACTTCAAATAGTGACCTCTTTAAATAAACATTGCTAAAAGGAGTTGTTAAGCTGGGCTTAGTCAACCTTGTGAAGCAGTTGCAGTTTATCTTTCTCTTCCTTCTCTTCTATAAGAATATGACTATCCTATATTTCATTGTCCTAGGGCTTGGCTTTAGCTGGTTGACATCAATGCTTAAAAGTTGAGTTAATACGGGTCTTCATAGTCTTCATTTCCCACTCTCTCTCTCTCTCTCTCTCATTACTAGCATTTTCACTTACTTTATTTTAAGAATTGAAAAATATTTTTAAAAATATATCTTTGAAATTGAGATAAATCTTAGAGTTGATGAAATGCCACAGTTAAATTGGCAATATATTTTTTCTTTAACTGTACATATAATAGTGACAGGTTTTATAGTTGATGACATCTCTTAGATTCAGTGAAGTCAGAAATAAGTAAGTCCTAGAAAGCACAAGACATTGATTGGTGAGAGTCAATCGCTAACAGTGGAATTTCAGGCACAATTGAATCGTAATGGGAGTGTTAATTTTGGCCAGGGAGTAACAACCTTACTTTCTCCAGACTCTATTCTGCAGGTGACGGCTGACTCCAGCTATAAACCAGCTGGCCCTAACTCCAAAAGAAGCAACTCAGAATTTAACTGATGCAAGCAGCTTGCATTGCAGGGATGGAAAGGCTGACATTATTTCCATAGGAAAAGTTTCTGCTATTTAGGAATATGCTAAAATAGTTTAAAGGAATGTAAATGAAGAGGAAGAATGAGTATAGAGTGTGTTCCAGGGGGACTCGCTTTGCTTAGTTTAGCAACAGGTCAGCAGGATTTGTAAAATCTTTTAAATGAAAAGCTATACAGAGCTTTTACACTTATTCCTAGCATTAATTCTTTCTTCCTTATGACTATTGCATGAAGTTTCTCTTCATAAAGCAGAAGTGTGACACTTTGTCAATGTAAATGGGATAAAATAACATGCACAATCTGTTCAGTTTTTTGTCATTAAACTACTTGATTTAATCATCATATAGCCTGTGTCCTCTATTTGTTTTCTAGTTATTCATTCATGACTTGGAAATCTAGGAGAAGTATTTCCACTTGTGCAAAAATGACACTGCTATGTCTTGCATCTGACATGGGTTTAACTGACCATGTACCTTTAGAAATCGTTGGGCTCTAGGGACTACATGCTTGCAATAGGAAGAATTTGCCACTAGAGTGTAATCTTGCAAATTAGCAGCAGAACAGAAGCCCACTTCTCTTCCCAGTGAATTCTGTAGTCGGAAGACAAAAATAAAGTTTTTTTTTTTCTAAAATTATAACCACATATTTCTACTAAAATACAAGTAATTTATATTATCTTATTAGTCAATTATTGTATTGCTGTAAAGAAATAACTGAGACTGGGTAATTTATAAAGAAAAGAGGTTTATTTGGCTCACAGTCCTGCTGGCTATACAGGAAGCATAGGACCAGCATCTGCATCTGGTGAGGGCCTCAGGAAGCTTCTAATTATGGCAGAAGGTGAAGGGGGTACAGTTATGTCACATGGTAAGAGTAGGAGCAAGGGAGAGAAGAGGAAGTTCCAGGCTCTTATAAATAACCAGATTCATGTGAACTCAGAGTGAGAACACACTCATTACCATGAGGACAGCAGCAAATTATTCATGAGGGATCCACCATCATGACCAAACACGTCCCACCAGGCCCCACCTCCAACATTGACAATCACATTTCAACATGAGATTTGGAGGGGACAAATACCTAAACCATATCAATTATTAAAGTTTAATTATTTAAAATCATGAATCAAAATTAGAATATTGGTTAAACTGTAGACTGTTACTTTCCAGACAATGATAAAATATTTATGAATCCTATCTTAGAGAGGAGGTCAACATTCTCTGAATTTTTAAATCTTCTCCAATTATTTCTGCCGAGGTTGATTGATGGACCACATTTGGATATGATTAGACTTGATGACGTTTATGGTTTCTGATTTTTTTTCAGATCTGAAAATATCTTTATTTTTTTAAAAAATAGATTCCAGGCAGGTTAAAAAGTAACAATAAAGGGTATCAATGCAGAATTGTAGTCATTCAAAGCATTCGAGAAATATGGGAGTATAAATATCTGGAAACCGTCTCTTAGTTTTCAAAACAAAAGGTGTAAGTCATTCCTAACTAATTTGAGCTTTATAGCATTTTTCCAGATATAAAGGGGAAAAGCAGTTAACATTTGAAAGTCCTGAAAGTTTTTTATTTGGTTCATTACATTAGACTGTTTACCTTTGATCAAATTCCTTCTTTTTTACTATTTTATTTTTATTTTTTTTTGAAACGGAGTCTTGCTCTGTCAGCCAGACTGTAGTTCAGTGGTGCAATCTTGGCTTTCTGCAACCTCTGCCTCCTGGGTTCAAGAGATATTCGTGCCTCAGTCTCCCGAGTAGCTGGGACTACAGGCGTGTGCCACGACGCCCTGCTAATTTTTGTATTTTTAGTGGAGATGCGGTTTCGCCATGCTTACCAGGCTGGTCTCAAACTCCTGACCTCAGGTGATCCACCTGACTCGGCCTCCCAAAGTGCTAGGATTACAGGTGTGAGCCACCTTGCATGGCCTAATTTCTTCTTTTTAAAACACAGATAAAAATATTATACAAGTCCACTGTTAAAATAGACAACATGTTGCAAATTAATTCTGGTACGTATTCCAAAAAAGCTTAGAAAATAAAGGTGTTAAAGTTGCTTTGGAATATGTTTAATAGTCATCTCCTCTGCTGACAGCTTCTTTATATGTTGGATGCAACAGTATGGTATGTTCAAATTGCACTGTGTATGATCCTTTAGTGTCACACAATGGTGGATACAATTTCCAAGTCACAGATTCTTCGGAGCCCTCAAGAATTTCCTTTCTCCCAAGCAATCCAGCCATCTGTGGCAGAGGGTGAGGGTGCCAAAATTTTCACTGATGACATTTGACAATTGTTTTGTTCTTGGAAACCTTATTGGTACATGTCCAACATCAAAATTTTTCATGTAATGTGAACATCCCATATCATCGTGAAATCTTTTCCTGTACTATCAAAGGTTTCCATTGCATACACTTCCTTTCCTCCATTCTTGTTGCCTCTCCTCCTTTCGCAATGGACGCTGTTTTCCTGGAATGTATTCTGTATTTCCCAATTGAGTGTCCATTTAGATTATGGATTGGTTTCACTTGTTATGTCTTCCCATCTATTTCGACTTCATAGGACTCCATAACTTTTTGGATGCCCTCACCAACATCACACAGATGAACATCTATTCCAGCATACTTCATTCCAGTACTAGTAGCATCTTTTACAGATTTTAATAATGTATCATAATTGGGATTAAAAGTGACATTAAGACCACAGTCAATAGTCAATATTCCTACCACTTATACCGATTCCAAAATCTATTTTAGAGATGTCATCCTACTGTATTAGTGTTGGGTCACCAGCAATGGGAGTATAATGGGCAGCACAATTATTGAGAGAACATCCAGCAGGAAATGCCAGGCCTGCATGTAATCCATTCTCTTTATTAGATTGTGTGAACAGTTTTCCAACTTTTCACAGATTTCTATCATCCCAGGCTTGATCCAGCTCATTACATATTTTCTAACTTGTTGATGTGCTTCTGCAGCTTCTCAAAAGTCATTCCAAATATCTTCACTAGCCTAATATAACACTTTCTTTTCTTCACTCATAATTCTCCATCCATCTTGTGTGGGTGGGTATTCACATTCTTGTCCTTTAGGAAATACACTATTAGGATACAGTCACTTATTGGAACTGAGGGAGGGTCTGTTTGAATTTTGGTTCTCTCTTGTTTTCTTCTTCTTCTTCTTCTTCTTCTTCTTCTTCTTCTTCTTCTTCTTCTTCTTCTTCTTCTTCTTCTTCTTCTTCTTCTTTCTTTCTTTGTTTCTTTCTTTCTTTCTAGTTGCTCCATCTCCATTACCATCTCTATCTTCATCATCATCATCTCTTTCTTTCTCTTCCAAACGCTTGTCTTTGCAATTGTCTTGTTCCTTCATCCACTGAGGCTCTTAATACTTTATCCGTTTCCTGCTGCCCTGCCGCAACCCCTTTACTCTTCCTTTTCTTCCATCTGTTTTTCTTGGCTGCTTCCTCAGCTGTAGAGACAGCTTCCTCCTCCCTGTCGTCTGGATCCAGGTTGCCATTCAGGTGACTCCCAGAGGAGGCAGGTGGCTCCCGAAGATTGCTGCCTCCTCCATGCCTGCCATGTTGCCTGAAAGGTTCCTCTGAATTTTAAGGGTAAATGTTTTCTAATCACTTGAATTTAATATTGTCTCTAAGTGTATCCTCTATATTCTAAGATTTGATGCAATGTACAAAGAACCTCTTGCTTGAATCAGAAACATTCCAGTACCTTTCACTTAACTTTGAAAATCAATGTTAGCTATTATGCAAGTTTTAGTGACAGTATATCTTTCTATGAACAAACCAGAACTTAACACTTCTGTCTATGAATTTGAAGTTATGGTTGTTCATGCTAAAGAAAAGCAAGGTGCTAGAATAACAATTTAAAACTCCCTTTTAGTTAAATTCTCTCTGTTTACTTAATATTTTTCTCTAACAATAGACTCACGGAACTAAATCCCTAAGTTGCTGTTGAAATCTTTTTTTAAAAAAACACATAACACTTTGTATTAATCATAGTTACACAAACAGTATAGTATTTTCTACACATGCAGTCTAAACCTTAGGTTGATTGGACAAGACCTTTGAGAAATGCTTAGCTGAGTCACAATTATTTACAGGAACCTAAACCTAAGAAGAGTTGAACCCATTTTTTAAAAATTTGTGTTAGCATCACCAAATATTTCTTTCTGGGTGGTCCAGGATCACATTTTCTCCTCAGGTACATTAGCTGTTCGACATTGGCTAACACCAAACAGCATCTAGGGCCAAGTGGAAGAATTAAGTAATACATAAAAGAAATCAGTGGTTTCCAAAATTTGCCATAACCACCATCTATGCTTTGTCTTAACATATATCTGTCTTCTCTGTGTACTACTGATTTCACCCACGCTTTAGGCTATTTTAATCTCTTGCCTTCTCAGACTACCATGGTCTTCACATTTGTAGCTTGTCCCCTCTCTTTTAGATTCCATTTGATCTTGTTGTGTAGGAAACCTAAGTTAGTAATGTAAACCAGAAGATTCAGGTAAAATCTCACTAGCTAGTCAGCCACTGCATTTAAAAAGTTTATGCTTTCAGTTATGGCATTCTGTTGCTTTCACTTACAAATTCTGCAACAATTCCTAGAGATTTTCAAATTTATCAAAAAAATACCCAATGATTAGTCAACAGTGTGAATCATGAACAGCATTCTTTATTAAGACTAAAATAAGCCAGGTATGGTGGCTTATATCCATAATCCCAACACTTTGAAAGGCTGAGGTGGGCAGATTTCTTGAGCTCAGGAATTCGAGACAAGCCTGGGAAACATGGTGAAAATCCATCTCTACAAAAAATACAAAAATTAGCTGGGCATGATGGCATGTGCCTGTAGTCCCAGCTACTCAGGATGCTGAGGTGGGAGGATCACTTGAGCTCAGGAGTTGGAAATAGCAGTGAGCTGAGATTGTACCACTGCACTCCAGTCTGGGTGATAAGAACCAGAATCTGATTCAAAATTAAAAATTTAAAAAAAAAACTAAATTTACAGAAATTACAGTCTAAGTGATATATACAGCACTATAAAGATAAAAAGCATTCATCTGAATGTCACCTTACGGGACTTATAAACTAATTCAATATATTTTTAAAAGAGTTCGCATATTCATTTGTATTTGATCACTAATTTCACAATATACAAAGAAGACTATTGATTCATCAAGAATCTAAGGCCTTTGGGCACAATTTTTAATTCTTCTCAAAATATTTTCTCCTGAAGTCTTAATGACATCCAGTTTCTGCTCCAGGATATGGCAAGCTAGAAGGAGTATTGCTTCTACACTTATGGAAACAAAAAGGCTAGAAAAATTGTAAACCCACAACTTTTCTTGGACCCATTCAAAAGTTGAGATTACAAAACAATCAATTAACCAGAAAACTGGGGAGAGACGGGTGAAGAGAGACAGGATATATGCATTTGCTTTGCTAAGGTGGATGTCACCTGGACACCACTAAGAGTTCAGAATAACTGATAAATTGGAGGCAGAGTGCCAAGTGCAGACTGGTAGAGAGGGTGAAGCCTCTAAGGTCCACAGATATGGGAGAAGGAGACTCCCACACACCAGCAGCCTTTTTATCTATGAAGCCCAGTAGGTGTTAACAGGAAGGTATGGGAGTGAGGGGATCAGAGAAGTGAATCCGGAGACAACTTTTTTCATGTAGGACTGGTGGACAGGAAGAACAGGCATGATAAATGAGCTGGAGGTATGGGGGTGAGAGGATCGGAAAGGTGAGTCAAGAGACAGCTTATTTTATTTAGGACTGGTGGACAGGAAAAGCAGGCATGAAAAATGAGCTGGAGGTAATGATCCTGTATGGAACCAAAGCTTTAATCTACAGGAAAGACAACAAAACCCATTGGTCATAGGCCACTGATACAAGCCTATGGCACCTGACAAAGAGAACAAGAAAAACAAAAAGTAGCAGAAATATGTTCTTAGCAAGAACTATAGCTGGAAAAAGAGCAGTAACATTTTGAGGGCCAAATCACTGAGACCCAGGGATTTTTCCCAACTTAACTACCCACCACCAAGCTAAAAAGCACCAAGTAAGGTGATAATGGAATACTGCTGGTTAAGTTGCAAGTGACAGATACACTCTGTGGTACAGCATGAAAGGGAAGGCTAATGGGGAAGGTGGAGTAGAGATTGAGAAAAAAGATTTTGGAAAGCCAGCCGCCATTGCAAGCACACAGTATATTGCTAGAGGAATTTGAAGACTGTGATCTACTAAAGACAAACATAGCAAGGACAATTTCAACACTGAACAACTCCTGGCTAGTTAACACAATCCTATATACGAAAAAGATATGCTTATTTAAAAGCCTAAACTCTAAGTACTTGAGTCTATGCTCTCCTATACAAAATACATGGTTTTCTACAAAAAAAATTATGAAGAATACGGAAAATCAACACACGCGCACACACACACACACACACCCCACAATGTAATCAACAGAACCACCAGATTCAGATATGGTGCAGATGTTGAAACCATCTGACTGAGAATTTCAAATTACTATGATTAATATATTATACACTCTAAGGGAAAAGATGGACACATTTAACGTTATATAGCCAGTTTTATCAAAAAGAGGGAAAGCAAAAGGAAGAAACAAATGAAAATTGTAGAAATGCACAGCATAGTAATAAAGCATGTATTTGATTGACTTATTAGTAGACTTGACAGAGTGAAAAAAATATTCAGTGAACTTGAACATAGGTCAATAGGAATTGCTTCAACTGAAACACAGAAAAAAAGTGGGAAAAATAAACACAAACAATAAACAGAGAAAAAAGCATCCATGAGCTGTCAGACGAAATCAAGTAATCTAACAATTGCCTAACTGGGATTCTAGAAGGAGAATCAGGAGAGAATGGAGCAGAGAAACGTTTGAAAAAAATAATGGAGCCGGGCGTGGTGGCTCACGCCTGTAATCCCAGCACTTTGGGAGGCTGAGGCAGGCGGATCACAAGGTCAGCAGATTGAGACCATCCTGGCTAACATGGTGATACCCCATTTCTACTAAAAAATACAAAAGCTTAGCCGGGCATGGTGGCGGGCGCCTGTAGTCCCAGCTCTTCAGAAGGCTCAGTCAGCAGAATGGCGTGAACCTGGGAGGCGGAGCTTGCACTGAGATGAGATCGCCACTGCACTCCAGCCTGGGCAACAGAGCGAGACTCTATCTCAAAAAAAAAAAAAAAAAAGACCAAGAATTTCTGACATTAATAATAGACACCAAAGCATAGATCCAGGAAACTCAAAGAACATCAAACAGAGTAAATGACTCCCCTTAAGGAATGAGACCTGGTGGGACAGGGTGGTGAACACACACATGTGTATCGTATTATATTAATGCTGCAAACAAAAGACAAAAAGAAAACCCTTAAAACAACCTGAAGGGGAAAAAAGACAAATTACAGGGAAACGAATATATTATAGCTGATTTCTCATCAAACACTGAGAAAAAAAAATACCGTCTTTCCATAATTCTTTACCCATTAAAAATATATTTTGAAAATGAAGTATAAATATGGGCTTTGTAAGACAAACAAAATCAGATAATTCGAGAAGATCTACACAGCAAGAAATGTTAAAAGAAATTCAATGGGCAGAAGGAATGCGCTATCAGATTGAAATGTGAATCTTCTAAGAAAATGAAGAGCACTGGTAAAGAATAAATGAAAATAAATTAATTTTAAAATTTGCTCTAAAAGATAACTTAATGGCTAAAGAAAAATACAAGCAACATATTGTCTTTATGGAGTGTCTAAAAGAAAATGTACGATCTCAATAGCTCAAAGAATGGGGGAAGAATTGGACATACACAGTTATGAGGTCCTTAAACTACTTGTCAAATAGTATATGATTTTATTTAAAATAAGATTCTGATTAATTGAAAGTATATATCAAAAGCACAGATCACTGGACTGTGAAAAAGTATAAATAATTTAATAATGGAGATAAAAATTGGTTATCATAAAATGTATTATTAACACAAGATAAATCAGAAAAAGAGGGAAAAAATAGCAAAAACAGATAGAACAAATAAAACACCATGTGGCAAAATGGTAGATCTTTATCTCCTAGGATTTTTATTGTATTTTCCTCTAGAGTCACTCTGAAAAGTCTTAATTCATATACATAAATAGAGTGATTTGTGAATAATCCTACTGGGAAGCAAGGGGCATTTATAATATAGGTATAGCTGTGTTTTCTCTGCAGGAAACTTACGGATTTTTTTATACAAAGCTTGTGGCTTTATCTTTACAAAAACAAATGCGTGAATACAATCATTAATTCATCAAGTATTCGTCGAGCATCTTTATTTATTTATTTATTTATTTTCTGAGATGGAGTCTTGCTCTGTTGCCCAGGCTGGAGTGCAGTGGTGCAATCTCGGCTCACTGCAACCTCTGCCTCCCAGGATCAAGTGATTCTCCTGCCTCAGCCTCCTGAGCAGCTGGGATTACAGGTGCCCACCACCATGCCAAACTAAGTTTTGTATTTTTTTTTTTTTTTTAGTAAAGATAGGGTTTCACCAGTTCGGCCACGCTGGCCTCGAACTCCTGACCTCAGGTGATCCACCCTCCTTGGCCTCCCAAAGTGCTGGGATTACAGGCCTGAGCCACCATGCCCAGCCGATCATCTTCTTTATGCTAAGGACTGTGAGTACAATGTTGAACAAAACAGGTACAGATCTAGTACTGTTCTTCCAGTACTGGCAAACTTACAAGTTCTTGATAGGTCAGTAGCTGTTCCCCAAATTGCCTTCAAAGATCTGTCATTTTAAACAGCTTCCTTGTGATATAATAAATACATTCCTCTTAGAATATTTTATTTTCATGCTTTTTGTACTTCTAAGAATAAAATCTTTGAAATATATCTGTAGGGAAAAAATATAATGGACAATTTCTATTGTCTACTCAACATTCATTGTCTCCTTACACCTTCCTAAGAGACCTGGAATGTTCTTCAGGAACCCATTCCTCCCTCATACTACCTGTGTGATTCAGGGAAGACTGATTCTGTTTCTAACTCAGATACCACCCTTGATCAAGCTAAATTATTAATAATAATCTAATCCCCGTTCCACACTCGATCAAGCCAGTGATCGATTCAGGAACTCAAATTTAATCCAGTCAGCACAGAGCATTCCAGCCTTTGGTTATTTTTATTCTGTGAGTTGACCCAAGACATGATACAGCTCAAACACACTGGAAGAGAGGCGTTTTATTCCACAAATAGAAGAGTGGCTTTTCCTCTCTCCTACTGCATGAAGACTAGGAAATGGACTGTCCTGAACGGTACTGAAAATCATGTTTTTCACAAAAAGAGAGGCCAGCTGGAGAACAAAGTTATACATATACAAGAGTTGACCTGGAAGAAGCACAAGGGAACTGAGTTGGAATCCTCATTTTAATTTTCTCTCTCAGGACTTCCAGTTATGTGAGAGTCACTTAACTCAATAAATATTTATTGAGCACCTACTTTGTGTCAGATATTCTTCTACTAGGAATACAGTATGAACAGTAGAGCTGTGTTCACAGAGCTTATGTTCATGTGAGCACAGAAAATCAGTAAGAAAATAAATAAACATAGAATAGGTCAGATGTTAAGAAATGCTATTATTTGTTATTTTTGATTGATACTCTATAACTTTTAGTGACTCCAAATAAACATATGGGGTCATTTCCTTTAGCCTCTTTTCTCAGGAATCCTGCCCCCAAATTGCCATCCATTTCACTTTAGTAGCCCTGGACTGCTAAATGTTATGGTGATCCTGATATTCAACACATATTTCTTTTCTCTTTAGAATTACCTTTTGTCTGTTGTCCCATATCTAAAACCACCTGCCTCATGCATTTTTGGTTGCAGGAAAAGTCCAGTACAAATCTCATGAGCGTGAGTGCAAAGAGACCTGAGTTTTCATAGTGAATAGGAGTTTAGAAAGATGAATAATTCACATATAAGGAATCATCCATCTGTAGATATCGAAAGATGAAATATATATACACATATGTACTTTTTAAGTTGGCATATAATATATAGTGATCAGATGAGGGTAATTAGCATATCAATAATCTCAAACATGTATCATTTCTTTGTGTTGGGGACATTCAATATCCTCCTTCAAGCTATTTGAGACTATCTAATACCTTGTTAACTGTAGCCATCCTACAATATTACAGAACACTAGAATTTATTCCTCCTAGCTGTAATTTTGTATCCTTTAACAAATATCTTCCTACTCCTCCTTTGCCTGACCCTTGATGTGAGATCAACGTTTATTTTTGCTTCCACGTATGAGTGAGAACATGCAGTGTTTAACTTTCTTTTCCTGGTTCATTTCACTTAACATAATGTCATCCAGTCCCGCAGTCCCATCCGTGTTGCTCCAAATGATAGGATTTTTTTTTTTTTTTTTTTTTTTTTTTTTTTGAGAAGGGATCTCACTCTGTTGCTCAGGCTGAGTGCAGTGGTACAACCATAACTCATGGGAGCCTCAAACTCCCGGGCTCAAGTGATCCACTCACCTCAGCCTACTATGTAGCTGGAACCACCAATGTATCACCAAGTCTGGCTAATTTTTTAAATTTCTTGTAGAGATGGTGTCTCGCTTTGTTGCCCAGGCTGTTCTCAAACTCCTGGCCTCAAGTGTTTTGCCTGCTTTGGCCTCTCAAATTTCTGGGATTACAGGTGTGAGCCACCACACTCTGATCTGACCTTATCTTTTTATTTATTTGTTTATTTATTTTATGACTGCATAGCATTTTACTGTGTATGTGTACCACATTTTCTTTATCCATTCATCTGTTATGGGACACCTGGTTTGATTCCGTATCTTGGCTATTGTGAATAGTGCTGCAATACACATGGGAGTGCAGATGTCTCCCTGATATAATGATTTCCTTTTCTTTGGATAAATTCCTAGTGGTGGGATTGCTGGATCATATGGTAGTTCTGTTTGTGGTTTCTGAGGAACCTCCACACTATTCATAGTGGCTGTTTCAGTTTATATTCCCACCAACGGTGTATAAGCGTTCCCTTTTTTTCTATATCCTCACTAGCATTTGCTAGTTTTTGTCTTTTTGATAATAGCTACCCTAACTAGGGAGTTAAGTGTGATTTGAAAAGGAGGACAGATTGTTTCTGAGGGTTATAACTAAATACAGATGTGTCTAGAGGGGAAGGCAAAAGTTACATCATGAAGGGAGGGATAGCTAAATAAACATGTTCTTCCATATCTTCCCTTTCCTAACTTTTCCCTTATTATACTCACAGTTTCTATGGATTATTTTCCATTGCATATCCCCACTATAATATAAGGTTGCTGAGAATGAGACCATAACTGACTTGCTCATTGTTGCATTTCCAGTTCCTGGATCATAGTAGGCACTCAAAAAAATGTGTCGAATAGGCTATGTCTGTGTATGGTTGTGTATAGGTTAAATGTATTTATGTGTGTGTGTGTATATATATATGTGTGTGTTTGTGTGTGTGTATATACATATATATATGTGGGGTTGTTTCATGCATTAAACAATGTAAAACATTACTGACGATATGAAGGTAAAACTTAGGAACTCTTATTAGGTGGTTTATTTATGAAAGCATATTTATTCTTTCAGGAAAATAATATATTACTAAGTGTATTTAGTTATTTCATTAAAAGTTTCAAATTTTGGCCTCCACATTAAAACTATCTTGGGGCAAAAGTTCAAATGAATTGTAATTAAGTCAAATAAAAACAAGCATAAATATCCAATATATGTTATATCAGTGGAACACCCATTTTAGAAAATAGCTAGTGTAACCCCCATGGTAAGTTAGCATCCTGGAGACCATCAAAAAATAACCTTGTGAAGAAATCATAGTTTGTGAAAACAAATAGCTATGGTGTGAGAAAGAAGCATCCATTGAAAAGTAATTTTCGTAATCTTTGCCTGCCATTGAAAAATTATTGTTACTTCCCTAGACAAAATATGTGGTTTTGCCATGTGTTTTCAAGCACAATATGAATGTGTGAGAGATGTTTCAAAACAGCCACCTGGAACAAACATAGTAAAATGACCAATCAGGAAACACAGAAGCTTCAATGGAAAAAATAATACATATTTTAATTCTCCCCAAGTTTGCATTTATAAATATTTGTCAGAGGTTGTATTCACCAAAATAAATAACCAAACTTCTAAGATATCCCAGCTCACTTGAATTTAAATATGTTTTGCACACAGTTAAATTTTTACCTAGCTTCTCCAAAGTAACACTTATAGGTTCCCTGCTGTTTTTTATGTAAAAGTATGTAGGATATTGAAATGCAGTCACCTCTCAATCAATTGCATGTGAAATACTCTTCTTGTGAATTCTACATAGCACATTTAAATTGCATAAAACTTTATCTTCCACAAATATTTATGGTGCTTTTTACAGGTTGTAAGCACTAAAAACAAAGTTATTGAGTAAAGGCCTCTCCCATGTCTTTTGTTAAAATAAACATTATTTTATATTTTGACACAAGAAAAGTCTTGGCAAGCATTTTTTTCCTGAGAATTTGAGGTAAATGTGTCAAAATCACATGGACAAAATAGCTTTCCATAATAAGTTAAACTGATGAGTTTCATTCCTTGTTCCTGTAAAGATATTTTCACACTGTGAGGGGACAGAAAGCAGGTTTCAGGATAAAATAATTTAGGAAGACATATTAGAGTTAGAGGTCAGTGCATGTAAGTAAAATGTAATAACTTTAGCTAAATTAAGTAGATATTTTAAAGGGGATGTTGGTGAGGAATTACTTACTGGCACATACGGGAATTTTATAATGCAAAGATAAGAAATACATCAAGTCCCTTTAGAAAGACTAGAGCCCGGTGTATAGTAATACATAAAAACACCATCAGAATGTAGGGAATGTTTTGTTGTGCTCTATGACTTCTCTCTCTCTCTCTCTCTCTCTCTCTCTCTCTCTCTCTCTCTCATCTTTTTATCTTTCTTTTTCTGCAGATTGGTTGTCTCCGCTTCTTACTATGTGTGTTAAAGTACACTACACTATGATCTCAAATTTTTTACATCCTCTGCGCAAAAGATCCACCCCAACTGAAACTAGAATTTCTTGGTTTGATTTATAAATTCTGGCAAAAAGAATCTGATTGGCTCCTCTTAAGGCAATTTTCCACCTACATTTTGACTCCTAATGTAATCATTAATTTTGAAGTACTCTATTTACTTGCCTTATATTTAGTGATTCTATAAGACTCAATTATGAATAACTCTTTTATTTACAATTATGACATGGTTCACTACATTGCTTGCATCATCTACAGCATATCACAAATGTCTATCACACAACAATGTTAACTTAAAATGTTTGAGAAACTGGTAATAAATTACGTCAACAGAGCCATGAAAGCATGAACCTTTGAGAAAGGAAGGCCTGAGTTATCCTATCAAGCAAACATCCCAAACATTGAATGAGGACAAAGATAACATTAAGTTGGTAAGTAGAAGGAGAAAGGATAAATATCAACTCTAGCATAGTGACTGAAAAAAAATAGTGCACATTTTCTTCCTTCTTCCTTCAATTAAATTGCTCCTATTTTTTATGTGTTAGTGAATGATAAAATTGCAATTTAATTTTTAGAATATATGACCAGATAAGATTGTGACTGAACTAGAAAAGAAATTGATATTGACCTGTGTAAAATATGACAAACAAGGGGACTTCATATCATCCATTTATGGAAGCGATGAGAACATTCTCATTTAGACAGTAGATAGTTTTAGCATATTAAGCAGAAGCAAAAACACTCTTATTATTTTGTGGTATGATAGTTAATTGTGCATAAAAGTGTGAAGTGGACACTTTGAAGCATATACCTTCTTATAGAAGGTATTGCCTTAAGAATGCAGAAGCAAAATCTCTTTCCATATTTTTGCTCTCATTTAGTGTGGCAGACACTTTAACTGTTTGTGTAGTTTTTTCTTCACTAAAACAAACAAACAAACAAACAAAAACAAACAAACAAAAACATGGTGTCTAGAGTCAAGGGAGCAGTCAAGCAGATGCTGACTCTAACGAAACAAACCTAAGGCAAATGAAATATAAAGAATGATGGTTCCAAAGAATGGAAAGACCCTGGTCATTTGATGAAAAAGTTGAGCCACTAGGTCAATCCTGGGAGAGTGTATTTCTAGACTTCTTACAGGAGGTAATAAAGCACAAATTATTTCTGTTATTTTGGGTTAAGAATTTTGATTCTTGAGTCCAAACCTATTCTAAGTTATACAAATAATAATTCCCCACTCAAACTGGTTTCCACATTACACTTCTAATTGATAATTACCTTATTACTGCAACCTTCCCTGACAACCCAATGTATTTAGGAAGCCTTACCTGACACTCTCCATAGAAGCTTTATTTATTAACAGTCAAAAACTAGAAAAAAAAATTTTAAAAATCAAGTGTTTTGAATTACCCAAATTTCCCCTGCCAAAATCATTAACGCTCCTTAATTACAAAGGGAAAAGCAGTACTTTCACGGTGTCTAACGGGAGCAACCCCTTAATCAAGTGATCAAATCCTGGGACCAGTGGGCATCACATGCTCCCTGGGAAGAGCATGCTATCACTCCTGTGGAGGTCCTGCCACAAATCATGGTTTGAATGTAACGATATGAAACATCAAAGGAATGTAAATTCAATTACAAATAAACTTTCTGTTCTTCTCAAAAAGATCAAGGTCAAGATAGAGACTGAGGGAAAGAGTCTGAAGAGATATGGCAACAAACTGCAACAAGTGATCCAGAGTAGACCTTGAGCTGTGGAAAAAAACAAATGCAGCACATTTTTAGGATTATTGACGCAATTTGAATACAAATTGTGGATCAGATCATAGAACTGTATGATCCTGTGTGAAGGAATTAATACATTCAATGATGTTAATGTAAACAGGCACCACATCTCCAAGTTATTGTCAAATGTTTCTGAACAAACTTTTTTGAAATTGCATGAAAATAAAAGTTAAAACACCACACACACATACACACAGACATGCTTTAGCTCAAATACCATTTTTCTTTATCTCTCAGTCTGACATAGATGTTTTGTCTCCCACAATACCCTGTACATACCACTACCTTAGCATCTTTCATGCTATATGATAATCATTGATTTGTCTCCTTTCCTATGAGAAGCAAAACTATTCAAGGGCAGAAACTGTCATATTTGATTTTGAATCTTAAGTTATGGCACACAGCTTGTTATAGTTGTGAACCCAATAAGTGCTTATTGAGTAAGCATAAATAGATATATACATTTGCAGAAATATACATTCCATGTGAAGAAGGAACATTATTATTAATAAAATAATTTGCAAATCTGCAATATTATGCATTTGTTAAATCATCTGTCTAACTATAATTTAAGGTGAACCTTTGACTAATTTTAGAAGACCCAATGTTCTAAGCTAAAATACTTTTAATATTCAGATTGTTATAAATACAAATTTGCACACCAGTGATTCCTTAGACATATTTGAAAACAGAAAAAATGTTGTAAACAAAACAAAAAGATGGTGTACAAATCTTAGGACAGCCTACCACTCAAATATCATTGCTTCAATATCAGTGCATCACTTAGTAGGAAGAGAAAATAATTGCTTTACCTTTCTGCCTTTTTTAAAGTTTATTATCTCATCCCATCTTGGTCTTGTTTTCTCTTGTCCAGCTTTAGGCACATTATACGTAGTCGTCTTGTCCCATTAACTAATTTCTGCCAGGTTTGTCTTGTAGGAAAAGTATACTGTGCTCAAATCTTCGTGTTTTTTTTTAATTGTTTACTTTAGGTTTTATAGTTTGGGTCTCTTACCACAAGAAGCAGTATGTGAGAAGAAAATTATGATTCCCCATTCCTAATTTTATCTTCCATATAGGGGAAGAATGTCTCTCTATGCTTTTCCTCCCTTTACCCCAGATGCAAGCACTTCAGTTGAGGATTAAAGTCAGCCTACTCTAATAGGTTCCAAGCCTATTCCTCTTGGAAACTTTTTTCTCTTCAAGGAGAAACACAGACTATCTCTACCTCCTGTGGCTGACTTTTCTCTACCAACTTTATTCTGGCTGGCCCCAGGTGAGTAATTCAACCTAAATTCAATGGTCAGTAGGTAGGTTCAAATAACTGACTCTAAATAAAGGCCTCCCATCTGGTCTCCTAGTAGATAAGGTGATACTTTGACTTCCTCTCCATTCCTTTATTTCTCTATTAGTTTTAAGAACTCTATTGCATGAGAGGGGTGATACTTATTGGATAAATCCTTAGACTCCAACACATGAGAATGTGACAGATGTTGTACATTTTTAGCTCTAATAAAGTTTGGTGACAGAATCATCCCGACTGATCTTCTATAACTTCTCTAAACAGTATATTGTGGGTTACTTGTTAAGAATGGGCTCCTTTATAGAAAAGGAAGCTAAAGAGAAGGATGTCAGTGTCAAGGCACATCCAAGTACTAGTGTGAAGCAAATCTACCCAGGTTCTACATAAAACTAACTTTATTATGGCATTGTCAGATATTATTCTTCTTGAGATCTATAGCTGAGAAATTCTTATTTTTATCAAGATGCAAATGAGATAAAAATCCCCGAGGAGAAGCTGTACTTCCAGGCCTTCTTCAGGATTCCTAGAACTATAATATCCCACAAATAGAGTTTTCCATGGTATATTCCCAGAAAGTTTAATATGGATCACATAAAAGTAGTTGGAATACTGAGAAATACTGGGTTATACAGTATAAATCAGGCTTATCTCTTACAAACTATTATTATATAAATGAATGCTGTAAATCTCTGAGGCATGAAGATGGTATGCACTGTTCCTGTTCACTTTGGAAGTTTCCTCCTAAGAGATTTGCCTCACTTGTAATTACCAGGAGTAAAGAGAGAGGCTGACTGCCTTGCTGTTTCCGGCAGGAGCACATGGCGTATATATAACTTTCACTGGAGGGACTTCAGAGCCAGGGTGCGGACCTTGGCTTTGCCTAGCTAGGAGTACTATTTTATCAGTTTTCCCAGGAATGGTCAGGCTCTAGAGGACTCATTAATGCTAAATAAACTTACAGGAAACAGATTTATAAACCAGAATGCCAATTTATTCACTTACACAGAACAACACGCTGCACTATGTAACAGAATACTTGCATCAGCTGGCAAGTATATGCTCTTTCCCAGTAAAAAAAAAAAAAAAAAAAAGTCTTCTTGGGAAATCAAAATAAGATCAGATGGTTTTTGTAGATCAGATGGTTTTTGTGGTGGGTCAAAAGGTGAAACAAAGGGAGTTGGATGATATTAGGGAATATTATGTTCACGTAGTGGTAGATGAGGTGGCCTTCTGCATTTCAGGTTTATACCTGCTGAACAGTGAAAAGCAGTATCACCAAACTGGCTGACTACCCTTTGAGTTATTGCTAAATAAGCACGGACAGATTTTAGTATTTACTTAAAAAAGAAACAATGTTTCTTATCGCTTAACATAAGATTCTGTTATTTCAATGTAATGGTTATTTCACACAATTAATTACTTTCTAGCTTATCTATCATTACTTACATTCTTGATTACTGTCTCCCTTATAAAATATTGGAAAGAAAATGTCATGGCTCTCTTACTGAATTTTACAAGACTTATTCATCTTATCAAGACATGTAAAGTCGCTTCTTAGAGAGGGTTGCTTCTACAAATGGCTAATCTCATCTGTGTTGTGTTGAATGAGATCAGCTTCAATATTCAATGTAATGAGTATTGAAGGGCTCTTTCTACTTAAGAAGCATGATATCAAATACACACTACATAACTAAAATAATCTCTTTATTCCTGCTGTTGAGATTTTACACCAAAAATGTTTTGTTTCTTTTTAAAGGGAGTATAGCTAAGGTATACTCAATTGCAAACTCAGACCTGTTTGAAAGATGGTCATATTCAATATAGAACATACTTATAAGGTGTCTTATATGTCCAGGCATTGTGGTTGGCATGGTGACTTAAAGGTGAATACAATTCAGAATGCAATTTCAAGGCTATATTTAAGGTATTAAATATGGATCAGAACTTATTCTAAGGTTGAACAAATGACCATATAGCCTATTATCCACTCATTTCAGAGGGTATGAGAAATAAATTGGCTTACTTTAAAAAAGTTTTCCTCACGACTGGTTGATTCTTCACTTCCTACCGTTAATATCTTATCCTTTTATAGTACAATGTACTTTGTCTTGAGTGTAAATTTTCCTGAAAGAATTTACCCTGCTATGGGCTATGTGAAAGTTGAAACAAAGATAATAGAAAGTGAGATCCTTGACTCCACAAGACACAGACTAGAGAAACATTGCACTAAAAGTCATGAAACACAGTATTTTCTGAACCTAGCTCTCTGCCATGTCACCTTGGATGAGTCATTTATCCTGTGTGGATTTCGATTTCCTTATCTTAATAGGATGGTTATAAATTCAAATGACCATTGCTGGAGGGTAGATATCCAAGTGATTGAACTGGGCTGAAGTTAAGAGATTAAAAAGTTATGGGGGATTCTGGCTTATTAAAGAAACAAAGATAAATCCAGAGCCTGACAAATTTGTCAGTTATCGGGGGAAAATCCCACCACAATATTTAACCATGGATTCTTTTCTATTTCCCTAAGCATCTCAGCTGGTTTGAGAAATAAAGGGAAAGAGTACAAGAGAAAGAAATTTTAAAACTGGGTGTCCAGGGGAGACATCACACGTCGGCAGGTTCCGTGATGCTCCCTAAGCCATAAAAGCAGCAAGTTTTTATTAGTGATTTTCAAAAGGGGAGAGAGTGCATGAATAGGGTGTGGGTCACAGAGATCACATGCTTCACAGGGCAATAGAATATCACAAAGCAAGTGGAGGCAGGGTGAGACAGAGGACCACAGGATGGGGTGAAATTAAAATTGCTAATGAAGTTTCTGGCACACATTGTCATTGACAACATCTTATCAGGAGACAGCGTTTGAGAGCAAACAAACTGTCTGACCAAAATTTATTAGGCGGGAATTTCTTCATCCTAATAAGCCTGGGAGCACTACAGGAGACTGGGGTTTATTTCATCCCTTCAGCTTCGACCATAAAAGGCGGCTGCCTCAAGGGGGCCGTCTATAGACCTACCCTCAGGGCACATTCTCTTTCTCAGGGATGTTCCTTGCTGAGAAAAAGAATTCAGCGATATTTCTCCTATTTGCCTTTGAAAGAAGAGAACTATGGCTCTGTTCTGTCCGGCTCACCAGCAGTCAGACTCCAAGTCTTATCTCCCTTGTTCCCTGAAGATTGCTGTTATCCTGTTCTTTTTTCAAGGTGCCCAGATTTCATATTGTTCAAACACACATGCTCTACAAACAATTTGTGCAGTTAACGCAATCATCACAGGATTCTGAGGAGACATACATCCTCCTCAATTTACGAAGATGACGGGATTAAGAGATTAAAGTAAAGACAGGCATAGGAAATCACAAGGGTATTGATTGGGAAAGTGATAAGTGTCCATGAAATCTTCACAATTTATGTTCAGAGACTGCAGTAAAGACAGGCATAAGAAATTATAAAAGTATTAATTTGGGGAACTAATAAATGTCCGTGAAGCCTTCACAATTTATGTTCTTCTGCCATGGCTTCAGCCGGTCCCTCCATTCAGGGTCCCTGACTTCCTGCAACTGTTGGTGGTTGACTTAGTTGTAACACTCATTGGGTATCATATTTAGTAACATTTTCTATACTCCTGGGAGTAGGTTGGTAGGTTAAGCATAATCATGTTGTGATGGTTAATTTTATGTATGAACTTGATTCATCATGGTGTATCCAGATTAAACATTATTTCTGGGTGTGTCTGGGAGAGTGTTTCTGGATAAGATTAACATTTGAATTTGTGGACTCATTACAACAGATTGCCCTCCCCAATGTGGGTGGCCATCATCCAATCAATTCAGGACCTCAGTGGAATTAAAAAGTGGAAGGAGGAACTTGATTCTTTTTTCCTGACTCACTGGTTGAGCTGGGATATCTCATCTCATCTTCTCCAGCCCTCAAAGTGGAATTTACACCATCAAGTCCCCTGGTTCTCAGACATTCCAATTCCAACTGAATCATACAACTGGCTTTCCTGGTTCTCCACCTTGCAGGGAGCAGATTGTGAGACTTATAACCTCTATAATCACAAAAACCAATTTCTCATAATAAATATCTCTCTCTCTCTCTCTCTCTCTCTCTCTCTCTCTGTCTCCTGTTCTGTTTCTCTGAAGAACCCTGATTAATAAAAATGGGTACTCTATATGCTTTAGGACTTTGTCCAATATTACATGGTAAAATTGTGAAAGAAATGAGAAAGGGTTAGAGAACACAAAACCAGAGAGGTTTAGATCTCAAGATACTTTAGTGGTCCGAAAGTATTTTGCCTTACATTGTAGAAGGGAGAACTAAGGCCTAGAGTAAATTACTCACTAATTTAGGTTTCTTAATTCTGGTCTGGGTGGAGACCAACAGCCTAGACTCTTACTGGGTCTCTTTTTCCAACACTCTGCTATCTCCTGTTAAGACACGGATGTAGAGAATTGTAGGAAATCTAATGATTGTCTAGTTCAATCTCTTCAATTTTTTTATATTACAGCTGCCAATAACCCAGCAACAGAGCTGTAGCTACAAACAAAGTATACTCAGAAGCAGCAGGTATTTATATTTCACATATTTGATACATTTTTTTTTTACTTTATGTAAGAAATGATACAAATGAAAGCAATAGTCCTGAAGTCTAAATATTCTGAACAACTGTAATTTAATTTTAAATATGTTCCACATGTAATATAAACTCCCAATTATGAAATATTGTGTTTAGTATGTCCAAACATTCAAGATGTGGGATGAAGACTTTAATCTTGTTTCTTCTATTCAAATTCTGATTCTATCACTGAGAAGCAATCATTAGAAGAGGTCATGCTTATGTTATTATACAATTTCATCTCTTAATAAACACACATTTATTTCTCTATTTATATGTAAAAGCGTATTATGTCAGCCATATACTTCTCTTAATTCTGCTGATAGAATATACATCAAAATTCTCATAAGTTTACTGGTTTTGAGAACAACACTAATTCTTGTATGCTGTGCAAGCCATTGCTATTTCAAGCTTTTTCCATTGGTGTCTCTATTTTTTGACAAATGTACTATTTGATCATTGTTAAATGTGCTAAAATTATTTCATGAAATCTTGTATAGCTGCAGGTTGTTCAGAATAGGAGATAATAATCTTTTGTTCATCATGATGGAAAGGTTCTGTGATCATGGAGATAGCTATCAATATTCACATTTGTCATGGAATTATTCACCTTTGAGAGGCTACCCAAATTTTTTTCATAAGGATATAACTGCTAAAAATATAATAGAAAAGGACAGTGGTTTGCTACCAGTGAGTACTTCTGAAAGGTAATATGAAGTCCAGATGGTCATCCACCTGTGGACATAAAACAACTAAGCAAACAAGCTCCTGAGTAGTCAATATAGTCATTTTACTGAAGTAAATAAACAAGTCCTATAAAGTCTATCTCAAAATGTAACATTTGCCTTTACTTGCGTATTTTCAGCCTAGATATAGGGGTTAAATTGTTAATGCTTTACTTTCACTTCCTTAGATTTTTTTTTTGATCAAACTTTGCTTTTTCTCTCCCTGGGGAACAACAAATGGACAGCTTTCCTCTCTTGTACTCCTCCTTCCATTACCATCACAGCAGAATGCATCTGAGACTGTAATAATTCAGTGATGAAATACAAAATGTCGCAATGCCATCTCTCTTAAAGTGAACTGAGATTTTGTTATGCCATTTTAGGTGCACTAATAGCAACTCAAGTCCCATGGAGTATCCTAATGTGAATTTAATGAGCTGATAGCATATAAATGACAGTACTGTGAGGGTGAAGGTGACATAACCTTTTTCTTCCTATTTGATGTTTGTCTTTGAAAAACTACAGATCTGTTCAAAATGCACTGCATTATTACTAAGTGGCACATCACTCACCAAAGAAGCTACTATTGTTTTAGCGTTTAAGAACATTTTTTTCTCTTACTGGAACAAGCACCGAGAGCAATTTTTTAATCATTAGGATAATAAAAATCTGAATAGTCTTTTCTCTGAACAAACACAAATTATGTAGTGTTCTGGTGTCTATTTTGCCATGGGCTGATTGTCTCCAGTGACAAATATTTGAACATCACAGTCAGTGATGTAGCACTACTAAATTGGACTTTAAAATAGTAAAACTATCCTTCATGGTATGAGGTATTATTTGAGGATGTTATCAAGATAGTACTTACGGAACCTTTGCCAATTACAATTGATTCCTCAGTTTAGTTCAGACTTCCAGGATGGTCCTTTGGTTGTGAAAATCCAGGTAACCAAGTTAAATTGAAAGTACCATGATCTGTCCCAGGAACATACTGCAAATGGAACAAGGGGAAAGAGTTTCCACATTTTTTAAAATAGAAGAAAATAAAAATAACTGAATATCTCTGATGGTGATCAGTAAGCATGAATATAGAAATACTTTGTAAAAGTTCAGTGGAATTTATATTCTAGAAGTACTTGGTATATATCAGAGCATGCTGGTGGGTTTTAAGATGGAATGTGGGTCAAAGATTGACAAATAATGAATAAGAATGAAAGACCTGTATACCCATGTGTCTCTAGAATGAACATCGTTGATATTCCTCTCATTTAAAAAGAAAATATACACCTCAAATATTTTTTACAACTCTTTGAAATTTTTAAGTGCATTTCCTTAATTTATCAATGAAGAAAATGGAATCAAAGGTATTGCATTACTTTCTGAAGTCTCAAGACTAGTTTGAACAACAGAGCCAAGCAAGATTAGAACACTGAACTTCTGATTCTCTGCTCATTTTTCACGGCTCCTTCAAGACATGATAAAGACATGAAATATATGTGACTTTTAGTATTTGTCATTCATGCAGGTCTAAATAAATAACATGGAATCTGATCTGAATTGAAGTTGACATGTTAAACTATGAGGTTAAACATCTTTTAGCAAAATCTATCACAACTCAAGAAGTCTTATACAATTAGCTCTCCAAACAGAAATATACTATGGATTGTGTTTTATGAATATAAAAATTAAGCAGCTTAAGAGTCTCGAAAGTTTGGATTTTGGCAAAGTTCAAAAATCTTTTGGTTGCCAGGTGACAAAGCAAAACATATCACATATGCCTAACAACGAACATGTACATATTTTGTCTTTCCAAGGTTTCTAGGGCTGGTCAGGCATAGTGATGCATTACTGCTGAAGGAGCTTCCAGCAGGGACAAATGTTTATCTGCTTCAAAAAGCATTTTCTTAATCCTTAACAAAAACAACCCAATATTTCTCATCGTTTAATGATTGAGTAAAAGTTGATGCTACCCAAGAGAGATTGTGTTCCACTTTATATTTGTACTGTCTCAAGAACAGTGTTTACTAAATGAGAATCACTAATTATAACATGGTGGCACGTAATTAAATATATGCAAGTATTTTTTTTTTTTAATTCCCCCACCATGGACTGTAAAAGCATTGTAATGTTGGGTGTATCTATTGCCATTAAAATATCAAATTATTTCTGTTACTTTTAGAAATAATATTAAAGTCTGAGTATTATGTTGCATTTTACATATATTTTAAATGTATTTTCTAAGCTTAAAAAATCTCTTTGAGGCAAAAGACCAGTCAAAACATATTTTATTATATTTAATGCTTGGCAAAAATAAAAAGGTAGACTGACGTGTTATTCACAGGCAAATTCCAAAGAGGATATTAATTACAAAATAAATCAATGCTTACTGAAGAACAATTATAACCTCTGCTCACTTAAAAGTCAACAGCTGATTTATTGGTTACTCATGGCAATGCAATTTTAGGAAAAGTGAAACAAAAGTTATATTTGACTTTTTAAAAGCACCTAGGTTTAAATTTCTATTTTTTTAATATTTAGACCAAAATGGAATTAAAATGTAGTAATGCAAAGAAAAGAGTAACCATTATGAAAGATTTGAAAAAAGAGCAACGCTGGCATTTTCTTGAGTCTTTTTTTTTTCTTACAATTATTTTAAACTGTTTTCTGTAGATATGACATTTTTGTCATGGGCCATAGCACATTTCTAGGTTCATTCTACACTCAGTATGAAAAATTATCTTTAATAATTTTATAGGACAATATTTTAACAACACTATATTGATTTCAAAAAATGAATTATTAAGTGTTAAAATTTGTAAGAGTAAGCATTCTGTTAATCCCTAATAGTAATGCTCAGTATTTTACAATAGATTAATGACCTGAAAAGTATGAATCAAACTGCTGATATTCCTTAAAATCCATGTTAAGTTGGTTCTCAAGGAGATTTTCCTGATAATTTGGACCAAATGTACTGTCATGGTGCTTTGTTAGATAGATTTTATTTAAATACTTTGAACAAATGCTTATTTTGTTTTCAGAATAAAACAAATAATCCAATGCAGAGAAATATACTCTAAAAGGTAAACATCTTCCATAATTCTACCTCATGAAAAGACCCTTTGTCAACAAGTGTATGCATATTCCTTCAATTTTTATTTTTTCTGTATACATTAACAATTTTCTAATTTTTATGTGAAATGAGATTATACTTTTCATATTGTTCTTCAATACACTTTTCTTCACATAGCAATGTATTCAATATATCTGACTTATTTCTTAAGATAAGCTTAAGAAATTAATATATCTACATATATTCATATATCATATCTATATGATGAATTACTTTAATCAGCCTCATTGATGGACATGGGTATTTAAAAATTGGTAATATAGCACATAAAAATGCAATACACTTTTATATACGTACATATATTGTGGAGGCATTTTTACAGAATAAATTCCTGGAAGAAGCAATGCTGGGTCAAAGCATATGTAGAGATTCAATTTTGGATTTATTGTCAAGTTTCTCTCCAAAAGAGTTGTAATCACTTGTTCTCCAAGTGACAGTTTATGAAAGCAACTACAATTACATCAACTCTGGATGTTTTCAAACTTTAAAATATTGTTAATCTGAAGTTTGTTAGAATAACAGTTTTTAAAAATGTTCAATTTATTTGTTTATTACTGAGACGAGTTACTTTTCACCTGTGCCTTGTCTGTTCGTAATATTTTTCAGTGAATTCCTATTGATATTATGCAAATTAATTTTTTTGTTGGTCTGTAGTAGCTCTTTATATAAAACGGCTATATGAGTCTGGCAATTACATATAAAGCAATTATTTCATCCCAATATATCATTTGGGTTGTAACATTTTTTATGAGTTGAAAATTTCCAAAATTTTTGTTTAGTCAAATGTATCTTTTTTTTTTATCATATTATATTTTTATTTATTCTCTTTGACATATCCTAACCATTTCTAAGTAACAGGGATTTCAGCAAAAATTCAAGTGAGGATTATCACCAGTCAGGACCAAAATCTCAAGTGGCTGAGATGAGTATGTGTTATAGCTAACATTTCTTATACTTTAATGGGGTGGATCTCTGTTAATGTTGTATTTCTTTAACCTAAATTGTCACAAAAATAAAATAAACCTTTGTTTTCAAGAGTCTGACGGCAACACACTCAGTGAGCCTGGCTGACGTTATTAATCATGGAGAAAATTTCTGTGAGGAACAAAGGCAGCCACTGGTGCTTTTAACTGGATATGTATTCTGGGTACTGCAGGGTGGGGTTTTGTTTGTTTGTTTTAGTGTTAACTAAGTGGAAATCCTAGTTATTATTTCACCAATTGGCCCTTGTTGACAGTTGTCTGATACCTGACCTAGTGCTGACGGCTATAGATTTATTTCTTAAAAATACCTGTGCTGTTCTGCAGGAGGATTCTGCTGCCTTTGCAAATCCCATAGAATCTCAGGCAACTTTCAAAGTAGCTCAGGACTCTGAGGAAGACAGGGAATAAAGCTTGGTGGTTCTCAATTCGAAAGGAGATAGATTTTAATTTAATTTTAGAACCTGTGGTTAAAGCGCGGTACAAAACCTAAGAAAAAAAATAGTTTTCCTCTTTTAGACTGGAAATAGAATGTCAAAAAGTGCAAGAAAAGTCCTTTCCCACTGCAACACAATATAAAAGTGTTATACCTCTTTTCACATCTTCTAAACTATGTATTAAGTATCTACATTATTCAAGGGATTATGCCAAGCATCGTATAAAATACAAAGAATGCAATGAAGTAAGGATTATTAGTAGTAGCAGTATTTTTTCAAGGAGATTTTTATACAACTAAACATATGGGCAAAAATAAAATCAAAAACCAAAAGCAGCAGGTAATATAAAAAGAAGATAGGTAAAGTTTGATAGAAGTTTTTAGGAAGAAAGTCTTATTCTTATTAAATGTAAACATCAAACCCTTGTGTGAAAGAAGTGACAATTTCACCAAGTCTTGATGAATAAGAGATTGTTAGGTGTGAAAATATATAAGAAACAGAATCACATGGAGAGGAAAAGGTTCGAGTTAAAATAAAAATAAAAATAAAAATAAAAAAACAAAAACAAAAATACAAACAAACAAAAAACTGCTCAGTGCCAGACTCCTTTGACCTCAGACAAAACAGCATCAATAGTTAAAAGTTCCTCACCATTAGAGTTGACACAATGTCTTAATATCATTAGATTGTTCTTATCTCTTCATTCATTCATACACACACACACACACACAAAATTTATATAAGTTTACATAAATATATATAGATAAATGTAGGGATATATTTTTATAAATAAATTGAAATAAGTACTTATATAAATGTACATGTACTCATATTTTTTCAACTCTTGGCTACAACCATGTGTACGAAAGTATTTGAGTAAATTTCTGAAATATGAATGAGAGCTAAACCAGTTGACTTTTATCTGTGATGCCCAGAGTTTGATTTTTTTCTTGTGTTAATGGCTGTTCTTATCATGCAAATAAGATGTCTGATAAACGACAGGCTATAAGACTACATTTTTTCATATATGATTTTATCATATATGCTATTTATTTAGAGGTTTTATGATCCCTTCTGAGGCAAGTGTTTGGATAAGGGTTGGATTAGATTATGAGGGAAAAAAGAATCCACCACCTTTGATTTTCTGCTTATAGATCTGGGTGGAAAGTATGTATAAAAATCAGCACTATTTTTGCTTCTGGGTTCTAATAGGCCCAACATAGCAGAATCCTCACAAGGATAGCCTGAAACATAGAAAAAAATCAATCAAATATTTCAGCGTATGTTCTTTAAAGTACTGTGCAGGAAAGATAGTCATTTTTATCTGATAGCTGCCAGTAGCGGCCCTTCCAAGGACTGTGACCTGAAGCCTAAACAGAGTATATGAAGCTGATTCTTCTGAACAACCAAGTGATGTGCACCATCAGCTTTACATTCACAAGGTGCACAGGTTATCTCTGAGAAAAATATGTGTATCAGAAAATGGGCATGGTTTGTCCGTATAAATCCCATGTGTACAATAGAAGTCAAGATGACACACATCAATGGAGAGTGTGTTTGCTGTTTGCCTCCAACCAAGGCCTATCCTTCTCTGTGGTTCAGCATTTGTGACCACGTCTTAGGTGTCATGAATAAGTAGATAGTAACATCCTATTAAAATGACTCATTCTGATCAATGAAATAAGTGGGAGACAACCTTATGAAGCTCACTTCTGTGTCTCAGAGACCAGGTGTATGTAGTCAGGGATATGGTTTAAATGACCTTTCAATGAGCCTTTAAGCCTGATTATTCTGTCTTTCAAATATGTAGCAATCACTATCCCACAAGAGCTAGATGGAAAGAATCTCATTCCTTAAAATCAGAATATGCCAAATATCATTGGCACTAACTTCCATTAACATTCATTTTACCTTAAAAGGAGAAACGCTAAGAGGAATGCAAATGGCTTAGATAAAAAGAACAAATCTCACGTGGTTTTCTCAAAAAAGAGACAGATTGGGAAACCCTCAAGAAAACAAAACTTGAGCCATAGAAGCAAATGGTCACTGCAGCAAAACTCAATAAATTCAAGCATTGTGTATACAAGCGGATTGAGTGGCTTTGGAAACCACACCTCCGTCAGTTTATACACATGGATCTGGTCCTGCTGTTACTAGTCAGATTTTAAGCTTTGATTTATGCAGCTTGTGGTATTTGAAGTTTTACTTGACTTTGGATCCATCTTTTTTCCTTTTTCCTTTTTATTTGTTTGCAGTGACAGTATTGTGTCCAAAAATACACACCAGAATTTTATTTATATGTACTTGTAATGTCATTTTATAAATCTTACATATTTAGTATAACTTGGGTGTTCTGAATCAGTGTTAGGCTGAAACAATATGTAAGTCTGTGTAACCTGCAATTATAAGAAATATAGTTACAGGAAAGAAGTGTGGTTGTTTTTTTTGTTTTTTTTGTTTGTTTGTTTTTTTCCTCAGTCTTTTCTGGGAACTCCATATAACTTGTTTATTTACCCCACATTTGATTTATAACAAATTAAATGAATTATCATCATTCCTCAAAACGCAATTATTCCCACAGGTCACAGATCTAAATATGCCATAAGAAGTTCAAGTTATAAGGGACTAAGCTCTTTAGTGCTGTCCAAGTCCTGTAGTTGACAGATGAAAGAAGTAACCTCAGAGAGGTTGGTTAAGTGATTTGCACAAAATAGTGTAATTTGTTAATTCTCAAGCTGAATTTACTTACTCTATCTTATGGCCCCTAATCCAGGTTTCTTTTCACTGCAATGTATGTCATGCCAAAAAACCTCAATGTTCTAAATTTAATACTTCCCTTACATTGAGGATAACAAATTTGAACATCAAGGAGCCTGAAGTACCTAATGAGCTGGTTTCTGTGGGACAGGATTGAATCTATTAATTCTACATTTTGTTTTTACCAGCCCCCTCACAATAGTCATTCATCTTAAACACCAAACCAAACAAGAGGGGAAAGAAGAAGAGGAGGGAAAGATAAAATTTTAGTTTTCCAATGGACCAGGTGCTTTAAATATCACAGTAGAAAATATATCTCCCCTTGTGACATTATGAAATTAGGGCAATGGTTGATCTGGGATTTGGAACTCAAATAACAGTACTGAAAACATTTTTAAATTTATTATTATTTTGATTTTACATTACATTATACTGTATCACCTTAATAGGAGATGCTTTATATTTAGGTACCAGTTGCATAATAGCTACCTTTGTAATGGATGATATTGCAGGACCAATCAAGGTCACGGCTTGCCCAGGAACCAAGGTCAGATGCATATAATCAGTTAAGTTCTTGAATGTTAATGCATTTCTTTTTAGATAACGTGGAAGATCTTTTAACATTTTTGAATTGTGACACTGGAAATACATTTTGATTTTGAAGTAAGATAATGATGTATATGCATACATTCTGGTCTTCAAAGCAAATACACACTTAACTACTTAATATGTCTTTACAGGTATAATTTTCATTAAGTTCCATTTTCTGCATTATGGGATAAAATATTCAAATTCTGAGAGAAACACACCAAGTCTCTCACTGATGGTTTTCAATACTAGCTGCTTATTAGAATTATTTTGGGAGCTTTAAAAAGTACTGATGCTTGGGGGCTACCCTCAAAGATTTTGAATTAATTAGTCTGGGGTGTTGCTTGAGTACTAGCAAATAATAATAATTTAAAAAATCCCGGGAGATTGTAATTATAGGCAAGGTTAGGAACTACTGTCATAGATGTTTTCATGGCCATGTCTTTAGTGTTATCTGTCCCTGTCTGCTCCTGCCCAATTGACCTGGAGATATGGAAGCCTCTACAATCAGATTCTGTGGGGATGTCCTCTGTGCCTTAAGAGAAACTGATGGGCCAGGAGCAGTGGCTCACACCTATAATTACAACACTCTGGGAGACTGAGGTGGGAGAATTGCTTGAGCCAAGGAGTTTGACACCAACCTGGGCAGCATAGCAAGACTTTATCCATACAAAAAATAATAAAATAATAAATAATAAATTTAGTTGGGCATGGTGGCATGCACTTGTAGTCCCAGCTACTCCTCAGGAGGCTGAGAAGGGAGGATCACTTGAGCCTGGGAGGTCAAGGCTGCAGTGAGTCATAGTCATGCCACTGACTCCAGCCTGGGTGACAGAGTGAGACCCTGTCTCGAGAAAAATAGACAGAGAGAGAGAAAGAGAGAAACTGAAGGGCAGTTTATTAAAAAGGTAAGTGGGATATTGTAAAGACAGGGCTGAGATTCTTCCCTTTTCTGAATATTCCCAGAAGTAACAGAAATGTCAGAAGTGTTTGAACCAGAGTAACTCCATCTTGAGTAGGGGGTGGGTAAAATAAGGCTGAGACCAGCTGGGCTGCATTCTCAGTAAGTTAGGCATTCTAAGTCACAGAATGAGATAGGAGGTTGGCAGAAGATACAGGTCATAAAGACCTTGCTGATAAAACAGGTTGCAGTAAAGAAGCTGGTCAAAACTTACCAAAACCAAGATGGCAAGGAGAGTGACCTCTGGTTGTGCTCACTACTCATTATATGCTTATTATAATGCATTAGCATGCTAAGTGACACTCTTACCAGTGTCATGACAGTTTACAGATGCCATAGCAACATCAGGAAGTTACCATATATTGTCTTAAAAGGGGAGAAACCTTCACTTCCAGGAATTGCCCACCCATTTCCTGGAAAACTCATGAATAATACACCCCTTGTTTAGCATATAATCAAGAAATAACCATAAAAAATGAACAACCAGCAGCCCTCCTGCTCTACCTATGGAATAGCCATTCTTTTATTCTTTTATTCCTTTACTTTCTTTTATTTATTTATTTATTTTTTGAGACAAAGTCTTGCTCTGTCGCCCAGGCTGGAGTGCAGTGCTGCAATCTTGGCTCACTGCAACCTCTGCCTCCCAGTTTCAAGCGATTCTCCTGCCTCACCCTCCCAAGTAGCTGGGACCACAGCGCATGCCACCACGCCCAGTTAATTTTTTGTATTTTTAACAGAAACGGGATTTCACCATATTAGCCAGGATAGTCTTGATCTCCTGACCTCGCGATCCACCTGCCTCAGCCTCTCAAAGTGCTGGGATTACAGGCATGAGCCACCGTGCCTGGCCTATTCCTTTACCTTTTAAATAAACTTGCTTTCACTTTATGGATTCACCTCAAATTCTTTATTGTGTGAGATCCAAGAACCCTCTCTTGGGGTCTAGATCGAGACCCCTTTCCGGTAATAGAAACACAGCAAAAGTATCCTCTCTCCAGAGGTCTAAAAAAATTTAGATAAAAAAATTATTATGCAACCATCCTTGAGGTACGATGGCAAAGGAACAGTCAAGCTTCCCTAGCTTAGTATGCATAGTCTATTCACCACTCTTCCAACCCCTTTAGCTTTATTTATTTACTTGAATGGGCATGATGGCCTCGGAGCTCCATTTGCTTCTATGCTCAGCATCCCAGTACTCTCAGGAACTATGCTAAATACATTAAAAGTCAGCCACACCCAAGGCTAATTGATGTCTCTTTTCCATGAAAGTTTCAGCTCCATTTCTGTGGTTTGGTGTCATAGGGATCCCTTCATTTCCCATCTTTTAGGAGTCACTCACACTAGAATGAAGGTAGAAGAATTCAATGTCTTTCACTACTGTTCATCTCCTCACTTTCTTTTCTTTGTCTTTTTCTCTCTTAGTCAAGGAGTTATTTTCATTTGGAAACTTCAACGTCTATTGTGTGTGCTCTGACCTTCTAAGGTACATTCCTGTATAGCCCTGTGTCACCATCACAAGATACTCTCATTTGTATTTTTCCATTTGCAATTTCATATTCATGCACTGTCTTGGCCCTGAAAAGTTGAAGCCATATTTCTGACAATTCAGGAAAGTAACTTACTAATTGCATGGTGTGCTGGATGCATTGTCTTCACCACTGGGCTTTTTGTTTGCTTTAAGCATCTGATTGGTTAGAGGAATCATCTGTAAAGCTTATTAAAAATACAGTCTTACCTTAGACCCACTTGGGACCGGGAGCTCACATTGTACAAAGCCCCATGTTCAGTGGCCTAGTGAACGAGACTTGGTCTTTAGAGCCATGTAGTTCAAAACTCAGCTGATTACCTTGCCAAGCCTCAGTTTTCTTTTTTATTACATCTCAAAATAGAGATTAATATGGAGGAATTTGTAAAGATAAAATGAAATTGTCTATATAATGAGCACAGTACAAAGTAAGAACGCAATTATTTTCTTTCTCCTTTCCTTACAGCTTGTAATTAATCACAGTATTTATAGATATGTATAAACAAGAACAGTCCAGTTTGAAAACCAATTTTTTTTGTTACTTTTTTATTCTTCCGTCTTCAGAATATGTCTCCACTTTCCAAAGCTGCAAGATAAAAAAAGAATCATTGAGTTTCCTGTACTGAGATTATAATTCACATTCAATTTGTAGCCATCTAGTCAAAAAAGTGCAAAATCACCTCTTGGTCTTCTCTGCTTTGCCCTATCTTTCTTCAAATGGAAGGGAATGTGCTGTGCTCACCCATTTCGCTGAAATTGACCCAAGGGAGAGAAATTTCCCTTGCCTTTGTCGTTAGAAACCTGTTGCTTTTTTATACTCTATAGATGCACTGGTTCCATGACTTCACTTTTACTAGGGTCAATTGGGTTTACATTCAGATTGCATTACAAAGCTGTGAATGATAACACAGATAAAGGAGAAAGCGACAGTCATTAGGCTCTTTTGAACTCAAATTTGCGTGAAAGAAAAAAATAAGAAACAATATTTCTAGACAGAAGGTATCGTAGAGTGAGATGTGGAGACTATCTATGTCTATTTCACCCAAGAACTCGCCTTCGGATTTGCACAACCATAACAATTGACCTCTCAGTTGAGTGTTTTTGAAATATTTTACCAGGAGGACTATAACCAGTGTATCTAATAGTTTGGTAGTCATATCTTGAGTAACTAGTTGATTCGTTGACATGTCTGAAGACTTGGAGTTCTGCTTTAAAACACAGTTACACTCATCACTGACAAGTTCAGCTGAGTAGAATTAATCTGGAAAATATATATATATAATCTTTTCTCTTTCCTTCACAAAGGATAAACCAGAAAGCTCAAGAAATCAATGAGTAATGGGAGGCATTTACAAAATAAAAACTAATTAGAGGCAAAATGTGACTCTGAGAAATAATAGAGTAATTGGAAAGTACTTGTTAAAGTAGGCAGGCTACTGTAGAATGGCAAATAAATATGAACATCTACAAAACAAATGTTAACCAGAGAGAGAATAATTTCCATCCTTCTGAAAAAACAAAGGAGTTATTTTGAGACAACAATTCAGAGAGGGAAAGCAGAAAACCATTCCTGGAAAAGGCAGGTATTGAGCTAAAAATCTGACATAGTAACTAGCTTCCCCACTTTTCTATCCTCTGCCAAGTCCTTTTGACTTTCTTTTTTTTTTTTTCTTTCTTGACATATTTTTCCTATCAAGTCTGCCTTGGACCTAGTTTTCTTTTTCCTTCCCAACCAAGTGATCTAACTGCATTTTGAAGTTTGATTATCTGTGTCAAGTTATGTCATAACTAGTAATAATCCAGAGTCAGGATGCATGTATAGGTTGTATTATTATATACTGTTAACCATCTCAGGAAGTATATGTAATGACTCCTGGATTATAAAGATTTTGTATTTACCACCACTCCAATGTGTCCATAGTTATCTTTTGGTTACAAAGTTCCTGTCCCTCTCCAAGTCGCTGCCAACACCTCTGCTCTCTCAGTGAAGTCAGAGCTTCTGCCATTCATCTTTTCAATCTCCATATTAATTTATTTTTAAATAGCTATGGAATTAAGATATGATACCAGCTTATAGCCTCCAATCTCACTTTGAATAAAGTCCCCAAATCTTTAGCATGTCCTTCCTACCTTGGTTCTTTATAATCTCCCCACTTACCCTCAATCCTCTTCAGCCACACTAGTCTACTTGCTCTTCCAGAAATACGCCAAGTTCACTCCCTCCTCAGGCCCTGGCACTTGTTTTGCTCTATGCTTTGAAACTCTTGCCTAATACGTTGTTCAGATGTCTCCTTAAACATCCTCTCTAAATGGCCCTCTCAGACCACCTTATCTGAAACAGCACCACAATCACTTTTATCATCTCACTCTGTTCTCTTTTCCTTCTTGATTCCTATCAATCTGACATCCAATTTGTTTTATTTGTTGACATTTTATTTTTACTCCCTCCATGGTGAGCATGTAAGCTCTTTGAAAGTAGGGACCCTGACAATTTTCTTCATGTCTCTTTCTCTATATTTATAACGGTGCTTGGAATATGGTAGGGTTCAGAATATAGACTGAATGGATAAATGAATGAATAAATGAATGAAACACCTTCTACTGCATTCTGAGATGTTTGGGAGCAGTGAACAAACAGCACATAAAATAAACTACCTTGGCCACTGCTGTGACTCATATCTGTAATCTCAGCACTTTGGAAGGCAGAGGCGGGTGGATCAGGAGGTCAGGAGTTCGAAATCAGCCTGGCCAACATGGTGAAACCCAATCTCTACTAAAAATACACAAATTGGTTGGGCGTGGTGGTGTAATCCCAGTTACTCAAGGAGCTGAGGCAGGAGAATCATTTGAACCCAGGAGGCGGAGGTTGCAGAGCAGAGATCATGCCATTGCACTCCAGTCTGGGCGACAGGGCAAGACTCTGTCTCAAATAAACAAACAAACAAACAAACTCCCTTATATATGACCAATATTTAACATAATTCTATAAAAGAGAATGAACGAACAAATGAATGAATACAATAGCTATTTGATTAACTAGAAAACGTTTTGGTTTTTTTTTGTAGACGGAGTTTCACTCTTGTTGCCCAGGTTGGAGTGCAGTGGCACCATCTCAGCTCAACACAACATCTGCCTCCTGGGTTTAAGCGTTTTTCCTGCCTCAACCTCCGAAATAGCTGGGATTACAGGCATGTGCCACTGCGTCCGGCTAAGTTTGCATTTTTAGTAGAGATGAAGTTTTTCCATGTTGGTCAGGCTGGTCTCGAACTCCCAACCTCAGGTGATCCACCCGCCTTGGCCTCCCAAAGTGCTGGGATTACAGGCATGAGCCACTGCACTGGCCTAACTAGAAATTCTTATTCTCTATGTGCAATTTAGTGTATTCGAGAGATTTTCTATAAGTGTTAGTAACACAGAGGAACAATGAGGGAGTACCATTGCTGGGGTTTCTGGATTACAAATAAGATTTTTAATTTCTACATGATAATTTTTTTACAGAAACGGCCAACAGATATGCGTGTAGCAGCCTGAAGAATGACCAATACCGTTGCAAGTAAAGGGGAATGACAGCTGTGTTTCATGAGCCCTGGAATTTCTACTAAATTATGTGATATTCTGGGGCTTTTCCATTTCTTTGGGGTGAAGTGAGTCGAATCCTGATCCAATCTTACTTTTGGAAAGTTTGTTATTTTTCAGTCAGACAAGCCATACATTATCATTACATACCAATAAGATATTTGTATGTTCTATTATATTCTAAACATTTTAGAATTATAGGAGTCATTAGGTCATGCAACATTTGCTATATTTCTTTATAATCTCAATCCTGTTTATTGAAATAAAGTATGATTGCATATGTATTGTTAATGGGAGTTTGTCCTTGTTGAAAAATAATGATACATTTAAACTTTTTGCTTGAAATTTTGTACTAAAGAAAAGTTTAAGGATATCTTGTTCATTATTCTACAGAATAACTAATACCTAAAGACAAAAGAAAAAAATAACTTTGAGAGGAAGACATTTGGTATTACAAAAGCCTTTTGATATTTGATTCTGAAATCACTAGTTGTCTGAGTCAAAAAAAAAAAAAAAAAAGGTTGGGGAGTATGGAAATCCAATCTTGTATACTAAGATTCAGTTCAAAGCTAACAGCTTACTACTCTAAATTGCCTTTAAATTCACTAATATTCTTGAGACTGATTTTATGAGTGTGTTAGTTCGCAGTAATTCATGTGGTGTTTATACTACCAATATGTACCCTACTTGATCTCTGACTCTTCCAGAAACTACCACCAATAGATTATCCATACGTTACATATTCATGGTTATCAGTGCATCATTTGGACTTGATGGATTTCTCTTTCTTAGCCGTTTAAAATTGTAAGGCAGTGTTTATAGGCTCTGGACACTCTGAATGAGGAAACACATTCCATTAACTGTAATCAGAATAATACTTTTTGTCAGGTGTTACTATTTGTCACTGACCTCATCTTTATAGGCCAGTTCATTGCATGGTCTGAATTTCAACTCCAGTGTCATGCTTGCTATTTGCAAAATGCTGTGCAGAACTTCTCTTCTTGCCTGTGGACAGCAAAGTTAAACTGAAATAAGAAACTTGACAAAGATTTCAAGAAGCAAGATGATGTGAGTATGTGTGTGTGCAAGTGTATGTATGTATTTTGAGATCTAAAGATAACCAGAACCCTTCAAACATAAATCAAGGAGTGAATGATTTGCATGGCAAACCAACATTTAGATTACAGGAAAGAAAGAAAGAAACATGTCAGTATTTTCATTTGTCCCATTCAAATCTGATCTCTTAGGAGCTGTATTAGAGCGCAATTTGTTCAAATATATATGTTTTATGATTTGTTGTATTTGCAAATTCTAGTTAAAATATTTAGTTTGTACCCATGTAGACTGGATTATTTCTGTGAATTTGGGCTCCACTTATATGACTTTTCCTTTTTTGTGGGACAGTTAGCTGATTAGATTTCTAACATACCTTTCATTTTCATTTTCTCTTACCTCTTGGGTTTATCTCCACCTCTTACATTTTAATGTATCAGCAAGTATAATTATTTAAGTTTGAAGTTCAAATAAATGTAAAGTTTAAATGTTTATCATTTTTTCCTTTATAAAGCTTCTTTTTTCTATTTTTTTTTTTAATATCCCTGAAAGGTTAAAGGATTTGGGTTAGTGTCATATGACTGGTTATTGATAAATATAGAACTCCAGACCTGGAAGGATGCATGAGGTTCAGCATAAGCTGCAACACTTGTTATTGAACTACTATATTTGATATATACTGTTTTATTTAACAAAAACAATAATATGATATTGATTTTATAGCTTTTTCATATGTATTTCTAAAAGATCCACCAAGCAAACACTAAGATCTAATTCTCAAACCACATATATGTTATTTTCAGCTGTGGTTAGAGATCCAAATATGAAAATGGGGCAGTAAGACCCACAGTAGATGTCATAAAGAAATCTAATAGAATTAGCCTTAGCTATTCTGTCTTTTGTAATAACTTGAGATGGCAATTATTTTTGCCTTACATCAAGTTACTACAATTCAAGTATTATTGAATTACAATATATGTTTAAATAAAAATGGTAAATCTTCAAGCTTATTACAAGGGCAGTATATTATAGAATTGAACTAGATGCTAATACATAACAGCATTTGCTTTATATGCCATATGATTTATATTTACATCTCAGAAATGAATTCCACAATCATCTTATATTAATCAAGACTCAAAAAAGTGTCCTAAATCTCCCAATAGTTTTCCTCTTTTTGAAAATGGATAGGTATATTGAGAAGATTGTAGGGTTCACAGTCGTTTCTTGCTTTTCACAAAAATCTTGCTTTTCAATAAGCAACGAAAGCTTAAAAGAGGGAAATATAACAAAAATAAAAACAAGCCAGAAAAAAAACAAGGCAAGAAAAAAAGAAAAGCATAGTTGTTTGGCATATCTGGCACCTGATGATCAAGGCAAGTGATCCTAAAAAAGTTTTGAGGAAACAATTGTGCAATATTAGAATTTTAAAAATCAAAACAATCTTGAATAAGTACACAATCCATCTTGTAGTCTTTATTTTCCCCTGAAGAAACATGGTGAATGGGATTAGCTTTCTTAAATAAACTAATCCTATTTCAGGGAAATGTCGTTTTCCATGTGAAAACACCTGCACACTTCTAACTTCTGCCTGAAAGTTTTCTCATTGTGTGCTGTGTTTACTTGTTCCTCAGTGGGGTTTGCTGATGCTAATGGACTCACAGCAGTGCATCCTACTTCAGTTATTACAGGTCTAATTCAGTCATTAACATTTCATTAATGGAAGGGCCTCCTAGCTGCCTGTGAGGCTGTGCAGATATTGATGAGCCTCTGCTAAAAGAAACAAGTCTTTAAGGTGGACTGCTGCTTTAGACACGGAGTGCCTTAGTGAAGTTTTGTTGGGAGAAGCGTGAATTGTTTTCTTAGGGTTTAGCTAAGTCCCAGGTTAAAACACAATGGAGAATGACAAGAGTTTTGTCCCTTACCTTCAGGGATTCCACAGCATTTAACACATTGAGCACACATTTTATTTTAGAATGAGTGGTTAACTAATAATGTCGTCCAAAACAAAGCACTGTGCATGTGCCCCGTGTAAGAAATCAGAAATCATTTTCCCATAGTAATTTAAACGTTGCTGTTTTTTGTTACAGGAAGTGCAAACTTGAAGAAGTGGCTTAATGAAGATGTCATTTAATGTCTAGTTTCCCAGCATCCACTGTCACCGTAGTAAAGCATCCTGAGCTTAATGCCTTCAGTCACTTTTTATACTTTCTCTCCTCTATCGACTCCGATCAGGCTTCAAACCTCAATTGCCAGGGAAACTAGTGATTTCTATGTTGCTAAACCAGATGGTCATTTAAGCTGGCATTGGTTACTTGATCTTTCAGCAATATTTAATACAGAACCAACTCTTATTTCTTTCCGTGGGCTCCATCATCCCATACTCTCTTAACATTTTACCTGCTACTTTTCGCAGCCTTCTTTGCTAGTTTTCTCTCTTCTGCTCAACAATTACAGGTTGACACGCACCTCCTGTTCAATTCCTCAGTGACTCAGTCCAACCCAATGGCTTTAATACCATTTCTGTGCATAAGATTTTAAAATCTAAGCTTTTTGCCCCAACTTCATTTTGCAGTCCTAGGAAAGTTGAGAAGTGGTTTCCATTCTAGCTTCTTCACTAATTTTCTGTTACATTAAGTCAAAGAACTTCCCTTAACTTCTACTGTCTTTTCTATAAAATAAAGTTGTTGAACTATATGATCTCTAAGGTCTCTTCAAGCTCTAAAATTCTGTGACTAGGAATCTGAGCTTTGTATAAACAGGACAATCAGATCTAAGAGTATGAACTGTATCCCCAGCTCTCCTATTAAACAAATTGTTATCTTCCTGTGCAACTGAGAATTGAAATATATTGTATCATACCAATTTCTAATGCAAGTACTTTGTGAAAATTACTAATTTGATACCACAATTATGCTTGCAATGTAAGATTATTAAGCACAGCCATATTGCTTATAACTGTACATGGAACTTATATTGTTGCAATAAAGTGTGTTTAAATTCCATTACATAACCTTATTGTATTCTTTGATAGCATCCACAATTTTAATAGGAAAAAAATAAGCAGGCAATCAAATGATTGTGAGTAACTGCAAATTCTATTCTGATGCTTAAAAGGAGTAACTAGTGAGTTTCCTATAAGCACCTTTAGACCGTGTTTATGGTCAGTATATTCTAAGCATAGCAACAACCATAAGTATGATTAGGGTTGGGTCTGGGTCACTTCAAAACACTTTGAATAAGATTATTCATAAAAATATACTCTATGAGAATGTAGATTCTGCTTCATAAATAGGACTTTCATATTTTTGTTTGTTTTGCATGATATTTTAAGACACTTTAAATTTCAGTTGTCTAGGATTATGCTGTTGAGTTATAGGAAAAATATAAAAGCATGAACTTAATTTATTTGATAAAGCTAAATATGAGGAAAGTAAAGACTTTACAAAATTATACAAAGAGGCAATCCAGAGTAAATTGGTTAATGTGTTTCCCACAGAAAATTTTAACAGTGTTAAGGATGTAAATGGTGCTCATTTAACACAGGAGAAAATATGTATATAATTTCTAGGCTAAATGGCCAAAGTTTTATTTAAACTTTTTAAAGTTTTTTTAAAACTTTTTTTAAAATTTAATAATAACAAAGATATAAATCACAAATTGAAAAATGATGAGCAGAATAAACAGAGCTAAAGAGTGTGATGAAATGTTATAACTCTCTTCTTTGTAGCTGTCCCTCTGACCTTATTTTGATGTTCTCATCCTTTAAAAGCTTTTATTCCTTTAAAATAATAGAATTCCAAATTCCCAGTCTCCAAAGGAATAAATGTACCTCATTTCAAAAATGGGAATACCTCAGTGCCACTCAACTTTTAGTTTTATGCTGTATATAGAGAAACCCATGTAAAAGAAAATTAATTAGAAATTATGTTAAATGTGTTTATAATTAAAATCATAGTCATCTCAGCAAAGAAAAAAATTATAGATTATTTCCTCAATAAAATAATAATAAATAGTCATATGAATCAATGCACAACACAAATCTGTAATATTTGATTTTTTCTGTCAACTCATAATTTTAATTAATTTTTACTTATTTACTTGAAATATAATACCTTCCCACAGTTTTCTTTCCTCTGACAGGATCTTGTAATGAACCTTCAAAGCAGTCAAGAATGCTCTGTCATGCATGTGTTTTGACAAGTATCTAAATCCAGTATGTGTCCAAGGCCTATTTTACTAGTACTATGAAGAGAATATGAAAGTGAATCACAAGGAAATTTCAGTTTCCTAAATCAGTTCAATCTGATGCAATATGGTCAACTCTCTCCTACGATAATTTATTTACAACTCTCTTAATTTTCAATAATTATATGAAGAACCATAATCCATCTCTCAGTTTCTTTTGCTCAAGAGCTGGTAGCCATGTCTCCATCATACATTTAGCTTTTTTGTGTAGATGCCCTAAATTTGTCTAGCTGCCTCAGATTCTCCTATTGTCAATGCCATTCTAAAATTCTGGAGAAGGAAACATTACTGTGCTGTCACTTTGTAAGGCATTTCTTGCTATTTGTAGAACACATGAGAAAAATTGTTGAATACATTTTCTCTTTTACTAACCTTTCTACTACTGATCCTCTACTTTAGAAATGTAGGTTTTTATGATCTACAGAAGCAATTGGTCTTACATTTGATCTCCACATACCTTTTCAGATAAATAGCATCAGTTCCCTGTCATTCATGATATGATTCAGCCAGATTGTACTACTGGCTATGTCTGTCAAGAATGTGACATGTTCTCTCCCTCTGCCTGGTCATGTAATGGCAGTTAACTCTGCAACTCTTCTTGAATACTCGTGTCTAGTTGACAAGCTCTTACTTGTTACCTTTCCCTCTACCATCTTTTCTCTCTGTGATTTCAAAGCATTAGTTATACCCTCTCTTTATATTATGTAAAACATTGCATTAAGATTTTTTATTTGTATGTGTACTATGTACTTCCCTGAACAAACTAAAAACACAATTTAAGATGAAGGATGAAGGAAGGACTTTTTTTCCCTTTGATGCCTCTACTGCCAAGAATATTACTTGGTTTGTATTTGGAGTTTGGATATACAAGTTGCTTGTCATGAGAATTTCCTTATTTATTGATTAGATTGTGGACTTAGTGACTATTTAGTGCTAAAGATGGAATTGTGTCCCCCAGCCCCAACCTGAAAATCTCATGTGTTTAAGACATGATCACCAATGGGATGGCATTGGAGATGGGGGCTAATTAGGTTGAGATGAGGTTCATGAGGGTGGGAACCTGATGTTGGGATTAGTGACCTTTAAGAAGAGACATCAGAGAGGTGACTCTTTTCCTCTCCTTTTGCACACTGTGGGAGGACACAAGGAAAAGGTGACTATCTGCAAGTCAGGAAGAAGGCTGTCACCAGAGCCCAAATATGCTGCCACCCTGATCTTAAACTTCAACAGTTCAGAAATATGAGAAAATACCTATCTGTGGTTTAAGGCACCTAGTGTGTGGCACTTTATTACGGCAGTCTACCCCCACATTTTCCTATTAAAATCTAGTATTTCACTAACTAAAGCTGACTGTCAGGAAACATACCAAATTTTGGGTAGCCAATGAAACACTACTGTTTTTTTCAATTGTATAATTGAAACTATTCATATCTTTAATTTCTCTAATTTATTTCCCCCACTTTTATAGATTTTCCTGCAATAAACCTTTACTTGTATATAAAATATAATAGAGACGCCAAGATAGATTCAACCACTAATGGTTTTGGCATCAATATTGTAAGGGGGGGTGGTTCACAATTGGAGAAATGATTAGTCGAAATTTCTCTCCTGTTACCTATAAGGAAGTCAGTGGGGGTTTACTGGGTGGTCCAGTGTTATTTCCACTTGGAAAGAAAATTATTCTTATCTTCTATGGACAATTAACTTACGCCTGAAGAATGTGAGTTGATTTACCTTCACCATATTCACTTTGTAGCACTGAAGATGTTATTAGTGGTCATAAAATTACTTAATTCTGTCTGTGCAGATTATTTAATTAAATGATCCTTGGAGCCAGAAATGCTGCAGGTTAACTATATGCTGTGTGAGAAAATATTTCTTTTTATTTGGTCTACATTTATTGCCCTTTAAATTCAATAAGGGTCCCTCTGCTCTCATATTTCACACTTGGGTGAGTAGGAGGGAGTGGTCAACCGTCATTTGACTCTGAAGGTCGAACTCAGCTCTTCACATACAACTGGTCTCTTCCCAAAATACAAATCTCATTCATTTTGTATTTTAAAATACAAACTTTCTCTTCTCCCTTATCCCAGTTATTTTTAATATTTTCCTCACGTTTCCCTAGCGATATCACAGGTTTAAGTAAATGTCTTCCTAAAAACATTGGGAAATAATCATCCAGGAAGAGCGGCAATCCCTGGAGCTATGAAATAGATTCCACACAGGAAGTAGACATGATACCTTGTTAATCACCTCAGCTGTGCCTGGAGTGAGTCAGAGGGAACAGGTGGAGTCATCAGGTGTTAGGATTTCCTGTTTGATTCCCACATGGGTGTTTCTCCAGATTCACTCTGCGTGGCCTGTGAGTTCTGTCCAGTTAAAAATTCTTGCCTAGCATATAATACAATACTTGCCTTACGTTTGTTCTCAAAACTGATTAAACAAACAACAAAAAAATGAAGAGCAGAGGGAAAGAATGTTCATTACATAGCCTTCCTATTTAAGAAATAATTGAACATTTATATTTGACATAGAAGAAGTCATGTTCATAGGACACTAGAGCAGAAATGTGGGCTGTGTTCATTTAAAATTCTGACTAGTCTTTTGAAATTATATTTATTCATTTGTTAGGCTTTTTGAGATCTGAAGAAACAATCCATGAACTTATCTCAATGGATTATACGAAAAGATTAGACTGGAAAAGTGATCACCTGAAAGAAAATTCCAATGAATAAAAGAAACAACAGCCTGAATCTATCCCTGCAAAAGGCAGTGCTCTACCAGAAGAGTGGTAGTCTTATTTAATATGGCTCAGTAGCTAAAAATCCCATATTATGGAGCTAAGCAGTGTTGGTTGAAAAGTCTAGTCCTACCTAATATATTGGGCAAATCACTTATCGTTTCTGTGTCTCAGTTTACAATTTAAATGTGTTGATTTTACTATTACTTACTGTGTAGGATTGTGAGGATGATAATGTTGATATTAATAATGTTCTTAATATGGCATCTGGCACAAACCAAAACCTATTCCCCCTTGATGTTCCAAATGATGTTGCTTTTAAAGATGAAGAGTATAAATCTTTTGAGATGTTATGTTAGTTATCTATTGCTGCTTAACAAATATCTCACATTTTTATATAAATGTTGTGTTTTATATAACAATGACTTCTTTATTCCTACATATGTATTAGTGGGTTGGGGATTCTGCTTATCACTGCTGGGCTTCATTGGGACCTTCTGGACTCCCACATATATCTGTGATTAGCTGTTTTGTAGTATAGGGGCTGGGTGATCTACGGGGTTGTTGGATTGGATAAGTTGACACTGTGCCACCTGGTTTCTCATCCTCTATATGCTACTTCAGGCTTGATCTGATAGGGCAGGCTTCCAAGGGAGTAAGTAAAAATGTACAATACAAACAATTTTTTTAGGCCTTTGCTTGTGTGAAGCCTGCTAACAATCTTTTGACTAAAGCAAATCACATGTCTATGTGCCGTTGATGCGATAGGCAAATAGACACCAACCCTTTTAATAGGAATTGCAAAGATACAGAGCAAAGTGTATGGATAAAGGAATAGATAATGTATTCGGGTCATCAAGCCTATCCATTTGCCACAACTATATGCTCAATATCTAGGATTATGTTAAAAAATGCAATTCATTGAACTAGTTCAATACTGTCCTTCAACAACTCTCAGATTTCATTTTACTTCCCAGCCATGAACATGCATTTATAAACTCTGTTAGGTTTGGAATCTTGAGAAGAAAGAGAAGTAGAGAACAAAGGAAAAATGTATGAGGGATTGGTATGAGTTGTAAAACAAAACAGTTTTTAAATCTTGTTCAGAAGTAAAGTGGTGGAATTATCTAGGAAAAAGAATTTCTGTCATATCACTTTTATACACCACCCTAATAATATATATACCAGAAGCAGTAAACCTCATAAAAACATAACAGTCACTTAATCATTTACCAAGACTGCCTCTTTGCATTATCCCATCTCATTAAAATTTTCAATATTGCTTTTCATAGTACCTTTGTGATTTAAAAATGAGTCTAACTTCTGGTATCTCACATGGTCAGAAGGCCACAATACTGTACTTGGTTTACCAATTACAGTAATAACTGAATAAATGGAAGTATGGATGAATGGTTTTGTGGGATTCTGGAATGGTTATTTAAGTCATTTATATTTGGGTTTATTCCGCTATAATATTTCTGATTTAAAACTCCAGGAGGCTGTGGGATTATTAGGAAGGTTTACATTTAGTTTTGATCTTTTACACGAATTTTTACTCACAGTTTCTTGCTTTATTTTACTTTTATTTTTTAAGTTTTATATTTATTCTATTATTATGGTTTCACTCTCTAATTACACCTTTTCCAGTTGTGCTCAAACTAACATTCTACCCTCCCCTCTCTGTAGAGTGTGTCAGACTTTACCATATTGACTGTGAGGCATCATCTACTTGCACAGAAACAAGGAGGAATCTGTTGGATTCTCTTTGAGCTGCACCTACAAACATATTGAGCAAGGTCGTTTAGCAGCAGGTTTCAATCTTTAACTCTCACATTCAGAAGCAGTAACACCACATTTTGAAGATAAAGGGTTTAATTTCCAAAGACTTTCATGATTCCCAGTCTTCTTGGCTACAGATTTACATGAAACTCCCTTCTTATGACTTAGAACATAACTTTCAGCAAAATCGAAGTGTAGAAGAATAAAACGTTTAAAGATAAAAATAGGCAAAGAAATATGTATGTGAAGGTACATATACCTTCACATATATGGTTTTAGGAGAAGAGAGGAGATGTTAGGATAACATTGAAGTTTATTAAAATCCTCATTTTGAATTAGTGCCAAACTCCTTGGTTGAAATTACAGTCACTGTTGTTACCTATTTTAAGGGAAGAACAATCTGGAAAAAGTAAGGGTTCAGTAACTAAATTGGAATTTTGTCCCCTTGGCTTCCCAGTACTTAAACTTAGAGAAGTAAGAGTCTGTTTTTAAAGCTATTGTTCCAAATAAAATCTTTTCTGTCCTCCTAAGAGTGTCTATTTTTACTATACTACTGTTTTTATTGTAATGCACTCACATTTTGTACTCTATAACATAGTATTTTTGCCCATTGAAAAATAAAAGAAAATATTCTCATTCTAGGCTCAGCTAGAATGTGTTTAGAGATTATATCCAAACCTGGCACACACTTAGCACTAACAGTTTCCTTTTTTCATCTGAATTCTCCTGGGAGAAACGTAAATGGCAATGGCTACAGCAGCAGTTGGAGCTAATGTACTGATGGCTACGGGAACCGTTACAACAGAGAGCCCCTCAGCTAGAACATTCCATTCAAAGGCCATTTCTGGAGAAAAATGGGCATTTCAGGGAAGACAATTATTAGACAGAAACTGGATTATAGCCACTGTAAAAACAAAGAAGAAAATATGCTAGTTAAATGATGTTGTGTCTTTCCTTCAGAAAACTTGATACAGCTATATTAATTTGTGTGCCTGTATTTGTGTATGCATGTACATTTACAAAGCGCACACATAGATATATGTTGAAAACGAATGCATTTCTATACATAGATAGACCCTGTAAGTCTTTTTCCTCATCTATTAAAAAAAAGGAAATTTAAAGTATCTATCCAAAGTAATTGTGTAGATTAAATGCATTAATACTTGAATCTGATAAACTAACTCTAGAACAGTACCTATCAGTGTCTGACATATAGTAAATGCTCAATAAATATTCGTTGTTATATTTTTATTGTTAATATCATTATATTTAAATATGTTTGGAATTAACAAAATTAACATCTGATTTATGATTTTATAATTAATTCAAATTTGCAATCTCTTGAGTACTACTTTCACTTTATTTAAAACAGGATTTGGTAAAGTAAAACATACTGGAAAATAGGTCCACATCTTGAAAAATGTATAAATGAAGTTTTATTTCTACTGCGTAGCAATAATAGTAATAATATCTAGATCATTATGCTGTTTTTGTTATGTTTTTTTAAATTCATAATTGTATTTAAGAGACACAGGAAAAAAATCTTTTGACTCATTTTGAATGCTTTCACACCTGATACTATAAAGCCATAATAATTCTCATAAGTTCATCCAGAAGTTATAAAATTGACAACTTTATGATTGTTGCATTCATCCATTTTATTTTTATTTTATTTTATTTTATTTTATTTTTATTTTTATTTTTTTATTTTTAGACGGAGTCTCGCTGTCTCGCTGTTTTGCCCAGGCTGGAGAGCAGTGGCTGGATCTCAGCTCACTGCAAGCTCCACGTCCCGGGTTCACGCCATTCTCCTGCCTCAGCCTCCCGAGTAGCTGGGACTACCGGCGCCCACCACCACAACCGGCTAATTTTGTTTCTGTATTTTTAGTAGAGACGGGGTTTCACCGTGATAGCCAGGATGGTCTCGATCTCCTGACCTCGTAATCCACCCGCCTCGGCCTCCCAAAGTGCTGGGATTACAGGCGTGAGCCATCACGCCAGGCCGCATTCATCCATTTTAAAAGCATTTCAATAATAACTCAATAAAGAATACCAAAAGTTTTGACAGATGTCAGTTGAATACTAGTGACATTAACAGTAAAAGAGAAGAGAGCTCACTAATTACTGGAAATGAGAAGAGAGCTAAGGGGACTGTTATGCAGAAGAAATCAAACAGGAAATAATTGTGATTTATCATTTCATAGACTCATAATACAAAGGGAGCTGATCAGAAAGTAGGCTAGAAGAATTTTGTGGCAGATCTTTAAAAGATCAACATTTCCTCAAAGTAAACATCTTCTAGAGATCTGTCTGTATGGAAGATAATGCCATAAAAAAAAAAAGGCTAACCTTCAAATTGTACAGTAACTTTTTATTTACTCAAACAACAAATTTGTAATAATCAGGTAATAATTTAATAAAATAAAATAAAACAAATTTGTATTTACCTGAAAATCTTTCCCTTGAAATGTATGCCTATAATTAGCCATGCATTTGTTAGTCTGAATTTCCAAAATATCTTTAATTTACCTGAACATTCTCCCAGAGGTTGACAAAGTTTAAATTTTTCTATCATACACAAACATAGTATTATCATACTCAAAATAAGAGATGAGTTTAAAAAAAAAAAAAAACTGTGGCTATAATATGTATATGTTCTTCCTTGTACTTAGAGCTCCCTTCAGTGTGTTTGGGTTATCTTGCCCCTTTCCCTTACCACAACATTGTAGAAAATATTTCTTTATGAGAGAAAAGGCTCATCTCTTACATATGAGTAGAAAATAAACAAAAATATTATTTCATTTTCTGCTAGATTTCCTTGGAAGTATGTTCCAGCCACTATGGCTGCATAGTAAATTATCCTAAAACATGCGGTCTAAGACGACCACTTATACTCTCGGTCAGAAATTATACAGAGCAGAGCACGAATGTCTGTTTTTCCTCTACTGCATGATGATGTCTGAAGCCTTAGCAGGAAAACTGGGAGACTCAGTGCTGAAAGAATCATCTGGAGGTTCACTCCCTCAGTCACATTGCTGATGGGCAGTCCATGCTGGCTGTCAGTTATGGGGCTCATTTCCTCTCTGTACGGGAGTCTCCCGGTATGTGCGAAGTTGAGTTCCAAGGGTGAGGATCCTGAAGAGAGTAAGAAAGGGAAAAGCCAGATTGCCCTTGAGGATCAGTCCTTGGAAGTCACGTGGCATCACTTGCGCGGCATTCTGTTGTTGTGTCAACCGCAAAGCCCTGACCATTTTCAAAGGGAGAGGAAATAGACTCGACTTTTTGAAGAGGAGTGGCAAGGTACTAGAAAAGTATGTTGGACTGAAAATATTGCTGTGGCTACTTTTGAGAAATACTATCTGCCACTGAGACCTTAGGTATTTAGGAAGAATGTGACAGTGGGTAATTCTTTATATGCAATGTCAGATTCTTACTGTTTGTGAAGCTAGGGCCCAAACAAGCCCCATCTTCTGATATAGATATAACTCAACAAACACTAAGTACCTTTCAAGAACAAGACATTATGCTGCATAATTTAGGAAATACAAATAACTTATTATTTAAGAATGCAAAAAGCATATATGTGAATAGGTAAAATACAAAATGTTGAATTTTGGTGAGGTTGGGAGACAGAAAGATTACTGCCAGGGAATCTGGAAGTTTTACCTTGATATGAATCTTGACATGTAAGTAGGATTGATCGAGTAGAGAGAAGAAACAACATTTCTGCTAAAGAAAAGAGCTGGAGGAATAGTTGCACGGTGAGGTAAAAAGGTATATTGAGATGATTCATTGGTCTAATATTAGAAGTGGAGAGGAAATGGTTACAAGGTGGCATGGTAAGGGGAGTCAAAAAAACAACTAGAATATTTGGATTGGATCATGGAGGCTGTCACTGTCTAGAGGCAATGGAGCAATTTAAAATTAGTTTTGAGCAGGAAAATTATAATCAGAATTATACTTTAGGAAGGATCCTCTTCTAGAACTACAAAGCTAGGGAAGATAAAGGAAGTGACAGGGAGGCAATAGGGAAAATATCTTCAAACATAAGACAGGGAGCAGTAAGAGCCTGGGTTAGAATAGATCCAGAGGTTACCAAAGAACATTTTGACATAAGGGCTTTCCTAAGGTAGAAATGACTGGACAGAATGTATAATAGGCAAATGATTGTGTATTAAATATAGTGAAGAGACAACACCCTATTTTAAAACCAGGAACACCTGGAGGCTGATGAAGGCAATAATAGAACAGAAAACATGAATGGATATGGAGGTGGTTTTTGGGTATGTGGCGGTTATAAGGAGTTTACAGTATCGGTGCATAGTTTCCAGAAGATAGGTGGAAATCTAGAGCTTAGAAAAGCCTGAACTATAGGTGAAATAATATTAAGCAATCAATCATGAACTAAACTACCTGATAAAAGAGAAAGGAAACAGAGAAAGTGTTCACAGCTGAATCTTACCGGACTCATTGAGTGGTACGAAGGAAGAGAAAGAGAAGTCAGTAAATAGGCAGCCAAGAGGGGATCCAGGAACAACACAGACAAAAAGAAAGAAGAGCACCTTTTCAACATTGAAGGAATCCATGATGTCAAGTGTCAGAGATTACTGTCTGCAAGAATGGAGAAGGGCTGAAAAGATTTTATGCAACACTTCAACAGCAGTGGTCCTTTCCCAGGAATGATTTTGCATCTCCCCCTGGGATATTTGGAAATCTCTGGAGACATTTTTAATTTTTATGACTGGAGGTGCCACTGACAGTAAGTGGATAGAGGTAAGCATCCACAAAGTACAGGATACATCCACAACAAAACATCATCTGCCCCAAGATTTTAATAGTGCCATGGTAGAGAAATTCTGCTCCAGCTCCTAATGAGCACAGTTGACTGTAAAAGTAAGATTTCCATCTTTTTTCAAATTCTGTATCACTTTTCAAAATTAGAAAGGGCGGGTCCTCAGAATGCCACAATTTTTATGGTACCTCATAATTTCAAAAATGGGCCCAAGACTCATTTTTCCTTTTAAGGCTAAGTAATAGCAACAGATCCTATATGTTTCCAACAGTAAATGTCAGGTCTACTTAAGAATCATGAACTGGCTCTATTTACCTTGTCTAATTCAATATGGATTTTTCAATGTGCAGCTTGAAAGCTGGCCTACTGTAGGCTTGTATGTTACAGGTTAATGTTCATTTTAAATGCATTAAAAATTACTTAAATACATCTTAAAGCCTTTTGCTAAGGTCTATGAATGAAATATAAAGAATTCAGCAAAATGTGTATTTGTTTTCAACTTTGCTCTCTAAGGCAGTTATATTTTTAGAGTAACAAGAAAATAAAAGATGTTTGTGGGAAAAAATTCCTTGTGGGAAAACCTGACATTCTGATAACAGTGATATTTTTACCCAAATGCACACCTTAAAAATAATTTCAGAGAGGTGTAGTTCTTCTCTCAACAGTGACCAATTTTTAAAGGACCAAATATCACTTGTTTCATCTTCATATGAAGCAAACTTCTTAAATTTACTACCTGCACAATCAAATATATTTCAGAGGATGTTGATTTATTTATGTAAAAAGCAAGATAGTACAAAGTGGCATTGGGGAATTATTTCCCTTCTGCCCTGGGCCTTTGAATCATAGGCTACATCATGCTGCTCAGCTGTTGACTCTGGACAGAGTCCAGAACAGCACAGTCCTGTGGAAGATGCCAGAAAGATGCACCTCCCTATAGCAAATGAAGTAAGAATTATCTTCTCTACAAACTCCAGAGGATAGCAGAATGATTTGTATTGCAGTTGATATGCAGAACATTCGTCTTTAATTTTCGTTGTTGGTCAGGGGCCCTTTTAGTTCACAAGATGGCATATTGCTCTTCTAGGAAGTAAAAGGAAGAAAAGCTCTTAGAGAATGCTTGTGCCCATCTTTGCTGACTGGCTCCTAACATATTTAAGCACACAATGATTACTTCTTCAATCAGCATTGCTTAGTTGTCCTTGTGGAGAGAGAGGGACAAAGATGATAGCAAAAGAAAGACAAAATTAATTTCTTCTGCCAAGGCACTTGGCATGCCAGAAATAAACCACTATTCTGCCTGTCCTTTTAGGAGCATCTTGTTAGTTGAGACTACCCAGGTAATAAAATCAGTGTGTGCCTCGTTTTCTGTGGTGAGAGCAGCAGCGTGCTTCCATTTCCAGAACTTGCTCACGGTTTTGACAGCCAGTGGAGTTGTTGTTTGCTGTATTCACGTCCTAGGGCTAGGGAAGTTGCCAGGTATTGCAGCTGTGCAGAAGTACGGAGGCTCATTTTACAGAAGAGACTTCTCATGGAATTCTGTAGAAATTTCATAATAGAGAAATGGTTGGCACTTTGGGAAGAAGAATTTGTTTTAAATTTTCTTGGCAAAGCTCCTCCATGACAATAAAGTTCTCAGAAAGCGGTGCCTACTAGGGCTCAAGTCATTCCAGAGCCCAATCCTTTGAAAGGTAATCATAGCCATTTTATTAAGATGTGCACTTCTCCCCAGTTTGGGTGATCTGACCAGGAATGGGTGAATTTATTGTTTAGCTCACTTTAATGAAGTTCATTGAAGAGTAAAATATCCAATTACTGGTTTGCAAGAAAATTCAAGTAGTTACTGGTTTACAGGTAAATTCGAGGAGTCCATCAACCATGGTTGAACCATGCTGGATTCATTTATGAAGGATGAATTATGCATTAAGTTTAGACCATCAAAAGAAATAATGTACAGTCAAGTACAATATAAGGAGAGATATTTTGGGAGGTATTTATAAAAATGAGTTATGTAAACACTAAGTCAGAATAGAATAATATTCCGATAAGTCAATTTTATTGCTGGTGATTATGGGGTCATATGAAGATTGAAATTGAAGACAGTTTTGTGATAAGAAATGCAACAACGTAGAATCAATCTCTCCTGGAGTTTTGGGATCTGGTTTTACTTTTTGGGATTTACCACTCTTTATAATCTTTTTTAGCTATAACATGAGAAAAAATATCCTTGCGTATGTGAAACATTTTTACACCTTGACTAAGATCTCAAGCTCACATCATACAAGGGAGTGGGTCTATACAGTCATGTGGCATATGTGTTCAATAAATGGTAGTGATTCAAGCCCTTATTAATTTCTTTTCATAGAGCAAGAACAACATGAACAAGCTTGTGTTCAATAAAGCTTTAACTATTAATGTTTATTACTAAATTAATTTCTACTGTAACTCCCATTCACATACTCCTCCTCATTCCCTAATCTCAAGCAAATTTTAAAAAGGAATTTCTTTATTTGAGATGAAATTGATGATTCATACATGTATAAATTATACATCAGATAACATATATAGCCATAGTCTTACTTTCCTAATCTTTAAGACACCTGTAAACTAAAGGACATTTGTAATATTTGCTTTTTGTTTAAATAATTTATAATATAAGATATTGATGTGATTACTGAATTGTATTCTAGAAACTCCGAGTACCCACAATAAAGCTAGAAATGGAAAAGTTAGAGAAAGATTATGGGCAGAAATTTGAAGCAAACCAATGACTATGAAAAGACAGTCTTTACCTCTTTCATTTTCCCTTAATCAAAATTCTTTCATAACTACAGCTAATTTCAAGATTCTCATTAAAAAGATATCTAATGGGAAGAAACCTGGGAAAGATATTATCAATGATCGATTCCCGAAGTCCACTTTAAACCCAGCAGCCTTCCTCTCTTCTACTGTAAAGTGCAGCATTCCCTAATGGCCAACGAGGTTAAGATCCAAAAATCCAAGTGGTGGTTTGGGATTTAAAAATCATTTTCTCCTTTATAACACTGACGGATTATTAGGATCTACTATCTTCTATGTACTGTGCCCCAACACTGGGGATATAAGGGTAAGCCAGATACAATTCTTGCCCTCAAGGAATTCATGATCATCTCAGAGAGACATAAACATCAGCAGATGGATAATATTTTATTTACCAGAATTCCTGGAGTGATAGGGAAGGCAGGCCAGCATGGCAGGACAACTTACAGAAGAGAAGTCAGAGTGGTGAAATAAACTGTCCTGGTCCTCCAGTATCTATATGTTCATAAATTGGGTGGGGCACATAGTAGGAAGGTAGGCTACAGAAGGAATTGAGGTAGAACAGCTCAGTATGATGCTGAAGACTGAGGAAGTCATACAATGTGTTTCTCTTTGGAGCTCCTTATACCTTCAGAAAAGGTCCTAAACTTACGGGAAGCTGAGTATGCTTGAATTTCTATGGGAAGACATAGATCCCTGAGGCTACATTTGGAAGCTAGGTGTGATGCACATGGAATGATGCAGCCTGCAGGGGGCTGTGGAATGGAGCAGAACCTCTGGTAGGGGAACAGGATCCATTAGGGTATCATGTGCTCAGAACCCTGATAAAGAAAATACAAAATGCCATTGGACTGCTATAAAAAACACTGTAAGTGGGGAGGGGATCAATCTCAGAGAAGCTTTGTGGAATGAAAAAGGGATGAGATGAATCTTAAAGACAAGGAGCTTTTAAGAATAGATTAGGCATTCTAAGCAGAAAAGTAGAAAGAGGGAAATCAACAGCATGGGATGATTGGATAATTACCATTTGTTTTCAGCAGGGAGAATTTTGGAGATAGGATCTAGATTATAGGAGGCCTTGTGTACATTGTCAGGGAGCTTGAACTCTATCTCTCAGGCTGTATAAGACAGGCTGGATGCTTTTAAACAAGGGATTGATTTGTTTTTATAGTGGGCTTGGGCTTGCAGTTCAGTCCACAAAACTTGTGTACGCCTCAATATGCCTGAAGCCTAGGACTGGTGATGGTACATCAATCAAGTGCAGCAAACAAACATCATGATTTCAACAAATCTCATCATCCCCCAAAGGCCTCAATAAGTTCCTGTCATCAAAGTCATTCCAGCAGCTGTGTTGTGTAAACAATGTGTCTATGGCAAAATAATTTGGAGTTCAACAGTAATCCTTCCCACTCTGCAGTAGGATGGGAGCATTCAATGCACTGTTCTCCTCTACTCCAGCACATTTTTGGTAGTAGAAATAGGAGTAGTTCCAACAGTTTAAGACATGGCTACAGTCAGTCAGAGGCTGGTGGATTTGGATGGTTCTAAATAAGGATATCAGAAGTGAGTTGCAAGATGCAGGCTTTTCTGCCAGTGGTTCCCCTGTGCATTCAAAAAAAAAGTTGTGTGAAAATCAAAAGAGTTGGAGTATATTCTCTTCTATATACTAGTACTGCTTGAAGCACAACCATTGGTTTATTCCTGGGGTTACATATGTTCCTGTGAATATTCTTGTGCATTTATATTTTTCTTATTAGTATTAAGAAAACTGATAACTAAAAGTCACATTATTTTGTGATATCTTTCCTCGCCCATCCTAAGGGTCATGACAGTACTCATATAGCAAAACACAGATTAACAAGAGAAAAGCACAACACATTTATTTAATCAAAGTTTTATGTGACACAAGGGGCTTCAGAAAAGTGTTTATTTTTGTGTTTACATTCCATAAAGAATGAACAGCTGTGTAGAAACGTGATTGGATCAAAGAATATGACCTAATGGTAATAGATTAAGGGAGGGTTCTTAGCTAACACCTGACTTCAGACGCTTCTTGGACTCTCTGTGTAGCATTCCTTCCCCTTAGATGTGGGGCAGGACCCCTTTGAAAAAAAGTGCCTTATAAACTACTTTCAGAAAAGGTAGGTCAGAGAAGTTCTTTACAGCCAGCTCTGACACAGAAAAGCAAGGGAAGGTCAGAGTAATTATCTTGCTTCTGATGATTCAGTCCTTCAGTTCAAAGTACTTTGAGGCAGCACTTTCTGAGCCCCCACACTCACATTTCACTTATATTTGGCTTCCTTAACATTAGTGTTATATTCTGAGAGCTTTAAAAAAAAAAAAAAGTGTGTGTGTGTTTGTGTGTGTGTGTGTGTGTGTAGTTTCACTTTTCTAGAGAATAGCAAGGCAGGGCCCATGGAAAGAAAGGGATCTTGCACAGAGAAAGCTGCTAAGAAGATGACTGGCTACAGAGTGGACTGATAGGGAGGAGTCAAGATGAAGGAGGAGGAGTCAAGACGAAGGAGGGGTAGTGGCTGTCTTGGTGTGACTTCCATTCAAACTCCCTTTTCACGCTCATTGTCATGAGCTTTATGCCAGCATTCAAGGATTTCATCTAATATGTATTCTCAGTTCTACTATAGAGCTTTCTGTATAGCTGCACTCAATACATTTTAAAACGAAAATAAATAGATTGAACTTGCTTTGAGATGAAAGCCAAAGGAGGAGGGGAGGGCAGATGGAGGGAATTTAGAGGCAAGAGTTATTTAAGACCAATAAGAGGGCAGATGAGCTGGTTATTTTCCATTTGCTCCTCCAGATTCATTCTTGGCCTTCCTTTGCCCTGCTCTGTGACTGGAAGTTGCTTTTATGGACTGCCCACAGGTTTTTGTTGTTTTAGTTGTTCTTATTGTTGTTCTGTGCTTTCAGTGATTTGAGATGAATGGCAGATACACAGGCATGAGGGACTGGAAGAGAAACTAGGTTATTTATTTTTTGCTGGTGTCAGGGAGAGTGTTCTTCCATGGCCCCTTCTGTCTTTAGACTCCAGTAACACCATCCCCTCCCTTTTCTTCTCCAGGCTTAGAAGTAGTGATGGCATCCTATAGTTCAAATATATCAAGTGTCTCAAACATCTCTAGCTGGTTGCCTTCATTCTGGACTTTCTATTAAACTGCTCTGAATGTACTATATTGCCTTACTCTGTTTATGTGCTGCAATAACAAAATACTTCAGACCGGGTAATTTATTAAGAATAGAAATTCATTTTCTCATAGTTCTGGAGCCTGGGAAATCTGCTATCAAGGTGGTGGCAATTTCAGTTGTCGGATGAGGGCTGCTCTCTGCTTCCAAGATGGTGCCTTATGGCTGCATCTTCTGGAGGGAAAAACACAGTATCCTCACAGGGCAGAAGCTGGAAAAGCAGCTTGCCTTATCCTGTGCGAAGCTTGTTTTATAATGGCCTTAATTCTATTTACAAAGGGAGGAGCTCTTGTGACCCAATAACCTTGGAAAGTACCCACCACTCAATACTATCACATTGGCAACACCTGAAATTGTGGAGCGGGGTTAGGGGTGGGGGTGGGGTTGGAGGGGGTGGATCACACTCAAATTGTAGCACATCTGTTTCTTGCTAGGAGCCTCATTGATAGAGCAGAGAATTCTGAACCACAAGGAAATGGAGGAGAAACATGTGACAGAGCTTCAGAAAAGAACTTCACACTTGTGTAGAAAACACTTCAATATGTCTACAGTAAAAAGAAAAAATTATATACATATATATTTTTTAATATATGAACCGTTCTCCTAATGGATACAAGCAGCACATATCCCCAAGTCTGTCCATTAATATAAAATGAACAGGAGTATTTTTCCAGCTGTCTGAAATTATCCGTTTATTTTTAATTCCATAAGCCTAAGGAAGGGCAAAGAGAGCACACTGGGGGAAGATGGAGTCACTGCAGCCACCTCCAAAACTAATCTTGAAAGCTTGGTATGCAGCACAGGACCAGGGGAAATACAATCAATACATGGACCAGCGCTTTCTGTTGATTCACAGACTTGAAAAGAAGAAAAGAGAAAATAAAAAGCTTTAATAGCTCAAAAGTGACTTAATGCAAAATATTAACATACCACGAAACACATGCTCTGATAGAATTGAGGCAATCTTTTTAAGCTTTCTGTACTTGGCTGTCAGAGTCAGCATCCAGACCTTCCTGAAATATGTGGAGAAATCATTAACATCAGAAGCACATTTAAGGCTTGATGTTCCCTTTATTTTTGAAGCGCAGGTCCTAAGCTCAGAACGTGGGAATCAGAAATGTTTTCCATTCACTTTGGCTATAAACAAAGCAGATTAACTTGGTGAATAATGTATACTCTTAATTCAGTATTTATTTCATAGATATTTAGACTCTCGAAAACATTGCTATTTTCATTTTGAAATAGTTACTTGGAGTTTGCCATTCCTAATATCTGTCAGAAAACAGACTAAAGAACTCTCTAGTCTCACATATTAAAGACCTGTAACTTTGTCATTCTTCATATACACAAAGTGGGGGATCATATTTTACGTAAAGCTGTATTATGGTAATTTGTAATGGTGTAATATAAAATATTAATGAATTCTCAGTTTTCATAAAAAAGTTGAAATAATGTAATTTTATGTTTATTCCTATGGGAAAATTAGTTTTAAATAATGTGAATTTCAAATGATGTGACATCTTCAAGGAAGCACTCTTTGCATAAAATATGACTGTACTTAAGTGTCTTGCTTTGCAGGACTAACTTATCTTTTATTAGGCATATTGATAGGCAAGTTGTGTAAGTTCAGAAACTATTCACCAACAGATTCCAAAGTAGAAGGCATCACAAGAAATGTAGAAGCTGTCCACATTCCAAGTAATAAATCACCAGGATTCAAGTTCACTTACCAAGCTTACCTAAGTCATATTAAATGGCTGGAAGAAATTAGATTGATAATTTGGAGTAAACATCTTCAAAAACTATTGGGAAAGATCTTGTTCTGGATGAATGGGACTTATTTGCTTAATTGTTTGAAGTGCAGGGCTACTCCGATGACACAGTTAAAATGCTTTGCAGCAGGATAGGGCTGTCAGCTTTCGCAAGGTCAGCAGTTTCTTTCCAGGCAGACATCTCCAAACTACGTGCCACTGGGAGTCAAAAGTAACTATTTGAGGGCTTGGGTAGCAAAACAACGACCAATCCAAGCAAGTTCTCAACATACGAATCAGTTGCATTCCAAAATCACATTTGTCAATTTTTGTCTATAGAACTTAATTCTCATTTCCCCCCCAAAAATTGCTATATATTTTGAGAATCTTTCACAGTGGTTCAGTTATTCGACCTACATCAGGTCCAATATTAATTATACTGTAACTCACATTCCCAATGCCTCATTATGGAAAACAAGTAAGTGCTGTTAAAGTCCAATGAAGAAAAGCACCTTAATATTCTGCACTTTGTGTCTCCGCCTACATAATGCATGCAATAGGATGTTAAAATGGGAATTTCTGCCATGGCACCAAGCCTCCATACTGTATTACAAAGGAGATGTTAGACCATATGCAGAATTTCAAAATAGAAAGCCTTTTGCTGTCTCAGAGCTCTTTCCCATCCAATGAGAGATGAAAGGGTCAAGTAAGTGGATATTAGGGAAAGGTGTGTGTAGAGCTTTTTTTTAAGGGAACAGCTGATGGGGTGTGAGCTCTGTTCCATACTCATATAGCTTGGATATTGTCCCCACTCAAATCTCATGTTGAACTGCAGTCCCCAATGCTGGAGACAAGGCCTGGTGGGAGGTGTTTGGGTCATGGGGACAGACCACGCATAGCTTGGTGCTGTTTTCCTGATAGTGAGTTCTTGCGAGATCTAGTTGTCTAAAAGTGCATGGCACCTCCCGGCCACCCCACCGCCTCTCTCTTGCTCCTGTTTTTGCCATGTGACATGCCTGTTCCCCCGTCACTTTCTGCCATAAGTAAAAGCTTCCTGACGTCTTCCCAGAAGCGGGTGCTGGCACTATGCTTCCTGTACAGCCTGCAGAACCATGAGCCAATTAAATCTCTTTCCTTACACTTACTCAATCTCAGGTATTTCTTTGTAGCAATGCAAGGGCAGCCTAACACACAGACCTTCTCTCTGGTGTTTTCAGGGGACAGTTCCGGCATCTCTCTGAATGCTCATTGAAAGGGCAGCAGTAACACCACCCAGAGAGCAAAGACTGTGGTCCCTCGGTTAGGGACCTAGCAGATAAGTTCCTGAGTCATAGCTAGAAAAGTAAAGTATCCTGTGGCATAGAGGAGAGTGATGCTTCAGTGAGGAACTGTACCCTCATCCTAAAAGCAGGCAAAGTACATGAAGCTTGATTAAAATTAAATAAAATGGAAAATGTAGTTCCTCAGTCACAGTAGCACATCTGAAATGCTCAACAGCCACATGTGTGTTAGACAGCGTGGACACTGAACATAACCATCATCATAGAAATTTCTATTGAATATCCCTGCTCTAGACCCTGAGAAGCAATATTGTCAGGAACAGAAAGTAAAGATTCCCTGTGAGAAATTCTGGGGATGATGCTGGGTTGGGCCAGCCTCCAATTTCCATTCCTCGTTTTCTGAATTCATGGAAATTTTCTACTTGAAGCAACTTAGAGCATACAACATTCTGGAAGATTACGTCCCATCCTAAACATGCAACAGCTTCAAGTGGACTCCTCAACTGTACCTTCAAAAGATTGATTAGCAGATTCTGGGTGGTGTCAGGTATGCTAGGGCCATAGTCATATGCCCATTGCTATAAAGTGGATCTGTTTTACAACGCAGTGTTCTGTACGTTTCTGTGTTAGTGGGATCAGTCACTGTCTAAACTCTTGGTTAGTGGTGCCAGCTGAGGCAGGTAATGAAAACCTGTAATATGTGCAGTCCGTGTCAAGATTATGTATTGGCCTTCCTGCAGCAGAAAGAGTTAAAAATAACTCATTTACCACCAAATAGCAAGTTAGACTCCTGAAAGGCTGATGCTATAATGGGAGCTCAGAGTCTGTCTCTGGTGCTGGAGTCTACTCATTGTCCAGAGATCAGCCTCAGTGAGTTGGAGCCCAAGTTTTGAGCCCATGCACATCCTCCATTGCTACCACCATGGTTACTCTGTTTATGCTCTCATTTTGCCAGCTAGGGATAGAGGCCGGCTGAGTTATTCTGTCTAGGTGGTTATTTTTAAATATTTTTCTTTGGAATCCCTTCTACTGAGCATTAACACGTAATACAATAATTTTTACATTCGTGTTTATTTCATAGGTCCATGTCTCTGCCACTTCCTCAGATCTTGCACAAATCTTCCAATATTTTTCTTTCTGAGTGTCTTACCAACTAAACAAAACATTGTTACTCACTACTGATTTTATATGTAGTCTTATCACGAACCACTTCCCCTTCTACACAAAACAAATGATTAGGTATGCCAGCCAAAGCTCTGTAGTTTGGGAAGAATTTTTCTCACCAATTTGTTCCAGGGCTGCTCCTGTGCAGGGAAGTAATGCCCCAGCAATCCATTTTCCGTTTATATTAACATATGAAGCTGATCCATCCTGGGATTACTTTGTCCTGTCAGCCAGTCAAAAGGGTGGCTCGTCATACAGTCATAGGCATGAGCTGAAGGAGAGAACAATTGGCACAGGGGAGCTTGATGTGGGGGATTCCAGGCCACTGCTCATGCCGCTGTTTTGTGCCTCTGGCCCTTCTTATGCTTGATCCTCCCTGTTACACTGACATCTTATGATGGGTTGTTGTTAAGCCCACCCAGTCTTATCACTCTTTGGTTGGACAAAACCCAGCTCATGATGCATAGCTCTGACCACATGGCCATGTGATCCCTCAGGAACAGCCTCTCAATCCCGGCCAAGACTCAGTATAGGCTGGGACCTGTTTTTTGAATGATGTGTAGTACTTCTTACAGACGACACGTTTCTTCTCAAGAAACCTGGGTCTTAAAGTTGAGGGCCTCTTATTGGGACTTGCTATAAACACTATACTGTAATTTTCATAGTTCCTCCAGGACCATGAGGTTTGCCAGATTATATGGCCCAAGGAGCAAGATGGCTTGCACTTTGGCATACACTTGTTCAAGGGCTCTTTCCTGTTCTGGACCCAATTCAAATTTGGCTGCCCTCCAAGTCACCAGGTAAAAGGGTAAAATGAGTATTTCCAGCTGTCAATTATGCTGCTGTCAAAACCCAAAAAAAGCCTACTAACCCTTGTGCTTACTTCTTAGTGAAGGTGTAAAATACAGTCTTTTGTCCTTCACTTTAGAAAGTAGGTCTAGGCATACTGCACTCAATGAAATTCCTGCAGCTTTAATTTCACCCCATGGAATGCGTGTGCCACACCAAGGTCTCCACTGTATTCTCTGCTTCTTGGTTATCCAGTCTAATTAATCTGATACCACTGATACAGTGGACTAGGCATAGAGTTAAATTAGGCCTGAAGAAAAGCTGAAATGCATACTGCTGCCATCCCACATAAATATGAACTGCTTTTGATCCTCCTTTCTCATAGTGATGGAAACAAATGCATATGCCAGATAAGTGGTCACCCATCTTGTAGTGTAGTCAATTGGCTCTAGCAAAGATGTTATAGTCAGTGAAGCAGTTCCAGTTGGGGCTACAACTTGGTTATATTTGTAGTAGTTGACTTTCCTCTCCTAGTTTTTGCTTGTTTGTGTAAAACAGAATTTTAAGTTACATAGTGATATGATTGGAACTACAAGGCATGCATCCCTTAAGTAATTAGAGGTGGTTTTAATCTCGGCATTCTACCCGAGATTCAATATTCCTTGTGTTTTACTATATTGATTAAAGTTGGGTGGCAGTTTCAGAGGCTTCCACTGTGCCTTGCCCACTGTGATGGCTCTTATCTTATAGGTCAGGAAGCAATATGGAGGTTTTCCTGACTATCTGGTATGTATATTCCAATTGTACATTTGGACCACAGTAGGAAGCACTTAGTAGGTGTATGGACAGAGTAGGCCCATTGTGATCTGAGCTTGGGTTTATTACCTGAAAGTTGTATGCTCCTACAACACATAGAAACTATGGCAATGCTTCAGGTCCCTATGTATTATTGTCAACTTAGACCCTGTGTCCAATAGTGCTTGAAATGTCTGGATATTTAGATCATGTACTTGAGACTAGGTGGCAATCTCTTCTTGCTTTGTTGGCCAAAGAGCAGTCAGGTGGATGAAAGTGACTGTTCCCTCCTCTTCAGCCTCCTGCCCACCCACTGGTCAAGGTGTTAACTAGCAGGGACATGACATATGATGGGAGCTAGGTGCCAGGTGCTTGGGGCATGTTCTTTATCCCTCAGCCCTCCAAAGTACAGTTGGCCTCTTGTGTGTTCCTGCTCTCCCCATTTTCCTCCTCTCCACCACAATGAGGCAGGGGTCTAAGGTGGGTTCTGGCCCTGCTCTTATAAACAGGCACGCTAAGGAGGTGAGTCTGTGGAGAGAGAGCTCCTGTCCACACCCCTACCCTCCCGCCTGCCTGACCCCTGTACCCCAGGGCAGCAGAGGAAGCACGCTTGTTGGTTTCAAATACACTGTTCTGTTTGCAATGCCTTGTCTGTGTATTTCCTTCATCCTGGTCTTGGCTTTATTGAACATCAGGTTTTTAGCATGTTTTTTAGCATGTTAAATTGATAACATGTCAAAAGTAACAAATAAAGAAAAAAGAATTATTACTATACAGACTTGCTATGGGATAGCAAGATCTTTCCTCATGTGGCACCTGACCTCTTCTTTAGTCAGTCAGTTAGCTTGTGAGCTTCTGGCCGTACATGATATATCCACTTTAGCATTCACACTTCTCTGAATTTTTTTATTTCCAATCCCCACCACCTTGTTTCTATGGTAGTCAGCATTTGTGTTTCACTGTGTATGGACCATTGATTTTTCCAAGTGTCTAAGAAACATTCTAGTAACGTATTAGTATCATCTCTCTGAGTCCTTGCCAGGATGTTAAATGCTATATCATGGAAGAGTGCTCTTATATGGATAAACTCTCTCTTATCCAACTTTGTATTTCATCCCTTTTAATCCAGCATCTTTAATATCTTGTCTCACACATACTCTCTAGGCTGTTGTTAATATATGTTGGCTAAGACCCTCAGCTGCAGGTCCCAGCATTTCTCAGCATTTCCCTGGATAGTATATTATTTGTGGTCTGTTGTTCAGGAGAAAAAATGGTGGTAGATGCTTAAAAAAAAAAAAAAGAGAGAATATATTATAATGCAAAGAACAGGTCTCTACATTATCTTCATCAAGAGAGGTGGGCTAGCTTTTAATAGGGATACAGAGCTACTTCTGCAGAATGTACAGGAAGAGCAAAGGTTTCAAAATGCTGGAGTGCATTAATCCAGATGTAACAATCCCAAATCTCAGAATCCCACTCCTTTAAACCACTACTTGAATCATGGTGTAGCAGACGTTCTGTGATTGAAAATTTCACCTTCTCTGGAGATCTGCTACCTATATTAGTAAGTGTTGGGCCTGATGCTTGGCTTTTTCTACCACCTGGCTATCAGGAATAACTCTATTTTTATATGATGCCAAAGTGTTTTGACATTCACATTTTGTTTTACATTGTCAATAATCATTCTCAGACTATTCGTTGACTTATAGTAGAAGGAAACCCAATGGAAAAATAATATAATTTATTCAAAAATGCCAATGTGTAATTTGCACGTGTATTTAAATAGACTTCTTAATCTCAGCACTAAAGACACATTTATTCCTTGTGGTGGGGCTGTCCTGAATTTTCTGGGATATTTAGCAGCATTGCTGGCATCTATTCAATAGATGCCAGTGGCACTCCCCTCCTCCTTGTAAGAACCAAAAATGTCCCTAGATATGTCTCTGATTGAATATCACTGATTTAAAGTCATGTTCAGGTGTCGGTTTGGTTTAAGATGATTATACAGAGAAGAAATTATTTCTAAAGTAGGCCAATCCTGGGTGCATGACATTTGGGGATGTAATTTATTTTATTTAATTGAAAATTAAATACTGAAAGAATGAGGAGTTAAGAGAGATCACATTAAAAAGGGAAAGCCTAGATGATTTATCTAATGGGGAAAATTAATCACAGTGTTAAGTATGTGTAGGTAACATAAAATCATATTTTTTTCTTGTTTCCTGACTTGTCCATGAGAGAAGAAAAAATAGAAAATTGTATGATTAATAAAAAATTAGAATGAAATATTTTAGTCTTCGGAAAGAAGATTAAGACTTCTGAGGAAAAAAGCCCTGAAGTCTTTGAGAATTACAGAAACTTGGTTCTCTCAAACTTTGGAATACCTTTCTGAGTATAACTGAATGACTGGGTCTTTGCTGTTGGATAACATCTAGTAACATGTGTTTAAAAATTTCATACAGGCAGGCACAGTGTTTAGCAAACATAGGGGTAAATAAGCCATGCCCCCTACCCTCAATAATAGTACAGTCTAGAGCAGTGATTCTCAACTTGGCCATCCATTAGAATAAAGTGGAAAGGTTCCCAAAGTACTGTTGCTCAGATGGTACCTCAGACCAATTAAATCATAATTTCAGCTTAAACGAGAGTGTAGGCATCAGTATTCTTAAAGCTTCTCAAGTGGTTTTAATTTGTAGCCAAGATTGAAAGAGAAATTTATAAACACACAAGTAAGATGAAACATGATAACTAATATAAAATAGAAGTAAATATCTGATGATATTGAGGCACTGAGAAATCAATTCCAAGAAGTCAATTTATAGAAGTTTCATAGATTTAAATATCATCCCTATTGCAAAAGAGATAGAAATAGAAGATATAATTTTTACTAAGGTATACAAAAATGCTGGATAAGTAAATTTTAAGACTGTGTTAAAGTACCACCCTTGACAGATGAGAAAAAATGAATAAAATAGTCTTTGGTACCAATCTGCTGTGAGTCCATAGAGCCGTTTATACTATCTAAGAAGATTTTAACGTTATATTGAAAATTCCAGATGAGTTGTTCTAAATAAGAAAAGAGAAAATAAAAGTTCAACAGAATGATGTTTGATTATAATTACTGTATACTGTAGGTCATTCAGATTATTAGCCTGGAAGTACATATTCATTAAATCCTTATAAAACTATGCAAATACCAGGTATTCCAATATACGGTAGTAATTAATTTTATGGCCAAAGTGGGTAATCATACCTGCTCTCGATTTTTCCTGATCAAAATAATCTTGTATCCGCTTTGTGGTGTGGAAATCCAGCTTCCCAAATAATAATTTATTCGTATAATTCAGTGATCTAGTTTAGGAACTATTTGGATCAGTTTCTAATGAATTTTGCAATTTAATCCCATACATTATGCAAAAAAAATTCCCACTCTTTTGAATAAAATATAATTGTTTCCTGAATTGTCATGTACAGAGTAAATACTATGACTATCACACACAGTATGCAGAGAGTTGGGATATTGTTAGTCCACAACACATTTGTCTTCAGACATTTACTATAGCTCAGTCTTGAACTACATCAATGCTCCTGTTGAAAGTATAGCTTAGAGAATCTATATTTAAGACAGGATGGCCGAGACACTCACTATTTACTTCACTTTTTATTTCTAAGCTGTTTAAAAAACCATTTTAGAAGCAGAAATCCATATGCCTGGACATATTAGCCTACTTCCCAAGAATAAAACATTCAAATAAAATGGTCACATAAAGTACATTCTTGTCTATTCTGAAAAAACACTATCAAAGAAATTTTCCATTATGTTGTTCAGTGTTGCTCACGTAAAGATCATTTATAAGTAACTTTCAGAATTAAGTTTTTGAGAAGTTAAATTTCTATTATCACAGACAACTGTATATTTTACTATCAGACAAGGACAAGATTATAAAAGTCAAATTACTCATCTCCTTTCATTTCAATACCGTAACCATTTATAACATTCTATGTTTGTGATATTTTGGGCTTCCTTTTACATTTTTTAAAAATATTTTTATTTCTAGAAAATGTTAAGCAGAATTTGTGGCTCAATTACAATAACTATATAATGCTAAGTTTTTGAAATATTTAATTTTTCCAACTTCTTGTAGTTTTCAATTTTCTTTTTCTATTTGTACACTGATATTTTATGTACTTTTTTTTAAAGTTGCATTAAATAATTTGTCACAGTAGGCAGGATAAAGATCCTGTTAAAAGAAAGCATTTATAAGAATTAGGTATTAATGAGAAACTAAATATATATATAGTTATAGTTATAGTTATATATGCATATATAAAATTTGGATTTACTCTTGTTATACTTTGTTTTGTCTTTTAAAATATAATATTTAAAAATAATTCCAATTTCAGGGTGGGCATCGTGGCTCACGCCTGTAATCCCAGCACTTTGGGGGGTCAAGGTAGGCAGATTACGAGGTCAAGAGATCAAGACCATCCTTGCCAACACTGTGAAACCCTGCCTCTACTAAAAATACAAAAATTAGCTGGGCATGGTGGCGCACACCTGTAGTCCCAGGTACTCAAGAGGCTGAGGCAGGAGAATCGCTTGAATCTGGGAAGCGGTGGTTGCAGTGAGCCAAGATTGCACCACTGCACTCCTGCCTGGTGACAGGAACTCCATCTCAAAATAACAATAATAATAATAATCATCATCATCATCATCATCCCACTTTCATTCAAGAGTACATTGTTAAGTGGTAAAGTAAGCCATTTGTTTTGTTTAAAGTATATACATTCATGAAGAGTATGTCTGTTTGGGACAAAAATTAAAATCTAGAATCTTAGAGATTATCTATCCTATCAAAAGACAAAACACCTAGAAGTAAGTGTCCAGACTCCTGGTGGTAGACTTACTTATTTGAATATCTAAGGGGATAACAGATGTCATAGGCATAAATTATAAAATGATAGTAAAATAACTGCTCTTCTACTTCATCAATATTAATATGTTTTTATTGTAACATTTGAAATTACTTTTCCAAATTATAATCACCTAACGGCACCTATATTAACAGGGTAATGAAATAACTTGTATATATTTTCAAATCTTAAATATTAGTTAGGTCAGTTTCAATGACAAATAGTACATTATAAAATAGCTAGTTTTTTTCTCAACTGTAAAAATGTTACTTCTAACAATATCGGAGTTGTAGTTTGTGAATAAAAAAAAAAATCCTACACCATACTTTCCTTTCCTGACACATTTTTTATTTTCATCATTATTGTGTCCTATGAAATTATATAAAGTTACACCTGTGCAGTAATAGAATGGATGGCAACAAACTGTTACAGTAATTATTTTAATCTGCATTTCTAAAATAGCTGTTTCTCTTAGATAAACATGGTAAACTGATGACATAATTATAAGCATATACACACACCCAGTGGTGTAGGTTTACATCATGTCACACTTTGCATACCAAAATAATGAAGAACTATAATTCAAATAGCCTAATTTTCACAGTTCTGGAGTAAATTTCATAATTTTCTTTCCAGAGAAATTCAGATTTATAAAAATGACACTTTGAAAAGAGTTTCACTCTTGCACCATGATTGACCAGTGAGCAACCTACAAGTTTATTGATATATACCCAGATGCAATATAAGTTTGAAAATGTCCATTAATCTATGTCCCGATTCAGAATATATATTCTATAACATATATCTAATATAGAATCTCTAGAACTGTACTGTTCAATATGCCAACCACTAGCACCCTACAGTTATTTCAATTAAGTTAAAATTAAATAAAATTGAAGAATTCAGCTCCTCAGTTGCACTAGTCATATTTCAAGTGCTCAATAGCCTCTATGACTGGTGGCTGCTCTATTTGACCATAAAGAATATTTCCTTCACAGTATACATTTTTGCATTGTACATTGATAACCTAGAACTTCTTGTCACCAATTCCATTCCAATTAAACAGCACTAGTTTACATAGCTAATGGAAACTTTGCACAAATGAAGACTATTTTCATCGCCCTACTGAAATGTACTTTTTCTAGTATCACAAAAAATTCTGTTTTACGTAACATAAAACTTTGTCATTAAGAAATAGGACAAATCTCATACTTGGATTTTAAACGTTACTCAAACACAGTTGTATAAAATTAAGAAATCTCCTGGAAGATATTGTTGGAAATTGATAGATTGCAACTTGATGACGTCTTTAAATCAAACTATAATTGTGGCTATTTATACATTAAGGAAAATACTACGCTATTGGAAAACTTCAAGCAGAAGAGGATATGGTCGCTATTTTTAGAAGTCAGTTCTGATTATAGTGTTAAAGAAAAAAATTATTCAAGAAACTTGTTAAAGAGGGTGAGGCAAATTTTATTCCAAAGGCAAAGCATTGTAATAGGTATAGGGAACACTGGAACGGGGTCTTGCAGTGGGAGATCAAGATTGGACTCAACTCTGACTCTAACAAGGATACACGGGGGTTAACAGCCAAGCAGTGGGGTCGGCGAGAGTGGGTGGAGAATTACTGAGAGCAAACTCAGGTGTAAGGGAGAGTCTTGCCAGACTGACTCCACGAAATTCTTGCTAAAGGGAGACCAGGCTGGTAAGATAGAGTGGTCAGATACCAAGGGTAGAGGATTTTTGCTAAATTGACCTAGCAGGATTTTTGCTTAAAGTGGGTTCTACAAGGACAGAGAGGAAAGGCTAAACTCCAGCCTAGTCAAACAGAGGACTAAGAAGAGCCTGCTTAAGGTTTTGGTCAAAGGACTTTCTTTGTCAGTAGAAAATGGATGTATAGAGGTTAAGACTGTAGAGCAGAAGAAGAATTAGGCAGCTGTTCAGTTTAGTAAACTAAACTAAAAATGTTGTTGTCTGAATTAGGGTAGCTGAAGGTGGGAAAGAGAACAGGAGATATTAGAGAAGTTGAAGAGGCTGTATTGATTAAAAAAAAAAAAACACAGATATTTATTTAGCACCTAAAATATGATAATGTGGTAGGCACTGCTCTAGGTATTTGAGATTCATTGATGAATGAAATTGTCAGCCATCTCTCCTTAGCAAGAAGAAGAAACACTAGCATCAATCAACAAATAAGCAAAATATGCAGTGTTTTAGAGGTATAGATCTCAAGTGAAAAATGAAGAGAAGAGTCTGGCATCATAGGGGTGAAAGTGGTGAGAAGAGTTGTATCTCCAAGCAGTTAGGGGTATCTACTAAATATCCAAAAAGAGAGAGAGATATGTATTTGATGTATTTGCAGTTTAGAAAGATACCTGGGTAAGAGACATAAATGTAATGGTCGTCAGCATAGAGACAATCTCTAAAGCTAGGTATGGATGAGATAACCAATAATTGGATATAAGTAAAGATAACAAGAGGGCTGAGGAGTGAACTGTGGTAACTCCAGCATTAGGCATTCAAGAGAAGCAGAGGGAAAAACAAAGGAGATTGAGAAGGAGTGCTTAGTAAATGTAAAGAAAAAGAAAGAGAGTGTAATGTTCTAAAAGGTATTGAGGCTGTGGAAGGCCAAGGCAGGCGGATCACCTGAGGTCAGGAGTACGAGACCAGCCTGACCAACATGGAGAAACCCCATCTCTACTAAAAATACAAAATTAGCCGGACATGGTAGCACATGCCTGTAATCCCAGCTACTTGGGAGGCTGAGTCAGGAGAATCACTTGATCCCAGGAGGCGGAGGTTGTGGTGAGCCAAGATCGTGCCATTGCACTCCACCCTTGAAAAAAAAAAGGGTATTGAGGAAGGGTATTTATACATTAGATATGCTCAATGTCAAATGCTTCTGACCATTTGAGTAATATGGAAACTAAGAAGATTTAGATATTGATAGACAAGATGCACAAGAGAGAAGAGTGAAAGAAATGCCTGGATTTCAGGTTTGGGCAACTGAATACATGGTGTTTCAGCTGAATTAGACAAACAGCTGAGGAGAAAAGGACTGTGGGAGAAGCTAATATTTTAAGTCCATGACTGCCCCAAGGCGTTGGCCAGATGGAGACCATGATCCAAACTGGCAGTGGCAAGAGTGTGAACAGCAGCCACCATAATCACAGAAGTCTGCCAGGGGTTGCTGTTCCTTGAAAGAGGAGGGCTTGGATTGAGGAGTGCCACGACCTGGAGCCTGGATCGGAAGCATCTGCACAAATACTCTTCACCCTGAGCAGCAGTACAGGAGCTGTTAGTGCCCATGCACTATACCTTGCCAGTGAATTCATACAAAATAAAAGTGTATGTGTAGACATTAAAATAAAGAACGTCACAGAAATATTGAAATTCTTCAAAGAGTTTATAATCTCTGGTTTTAAAAACTGCCACAATTTCAAAGCACATATCCACAGACTTAACAGAAGTTAAGTTTAAGATAGTCATAATCTACAGGAAAGGATGCTATTTTCATATGAAGCTTTGAGTCAATTAATTATTAATCACGAAGGCAATTTTAAAATTATTTTTCCTGTAACTGAAGCTACAGCTATAAAAAACATTCATGTGTGTTTTGAACTTTTGAATTACATACAATGCTTAAATCCACTTTTGGTTTCCTGTACAATCTCCACAAGTTATAGGAAATATTGGTGGAAAAATTTAAATGCTGTTGTATAAATTTACATTTAAATGCATATATTTATATATTAATTACATTACATTTATATATTAAAGTTGTAACAGACTTACACAGAACAGATTTGTATCAAGTTAAATATCTCAAGAAAAACTATTCCTTAAGAATCACTAGCTATAGATGTACCAAAATTTATATTTCAAAATAATTTGTAAGAAATTCATTACAATGTCATCACAGCCTATAAAATACACTGAACTGTTCTAGTAACAGTTGTATCAGCAGAAATATCCTTCTCAAAATTAAAAATCATCAAGCCGGGCGCGGTGGCTCAAGCCTGTAATCCCAGCACTTTGGGAGGCCGAGGCGGGTGGATCACAAGGTCAGGAGATCGAGACTATCCTGGCTAACATGGTGAAACCCCGTCTCTACTAAAAATACAAAAAAACTAGCCGGGCGCGGTAGCGGGCGCCTGTAGTCCCAGCTACTTGGGAGGCTGAGGCGGGAGAATGGCGTGAACCCGGGGGGCGGAGCTTGCAGTGAGCCGAGATCGCCCCAGTACACTACACCGGGGGAAACAGAGTGACTCCCTCCCTAAAAAAAAAAAAAAAAAAATCATCAAAAAATTTTGCAACCTTTATTTGCCAAGAGTGAATGACATCATTTTCAGTTTTATCAATTGAAAATAAGTTGTTAAACATATAAACTTTGATGACTTAATGTATAAATTTTCAGAAAAGCAAGCCAGGAAAATCTTATGATCAATCAAGATATCATATTGATAAAATATTATTTATTGCGTGTTATAAAGTTATACTAAAATATTAGTTTTTGCAATTTGTAAGTTTGTTTTTACTCATGTATCCTATTACCTTTATCGTGATATATAAGATTGCACCACTGCATTCCATCCTGGGACTGTCTCTTAAACATATATATATATGATATATATGATATGTGAGATATATATATGACAATATATATTTATTTATTTAAGAGACAAGTCCAGGATGGAGTACAGTGGTGCAATCATAGCTCAAGCTTGCTGTAACCTCAAACCCCTGGGCTCAAGTGATCCTCCAGACTCAGCCTCCTGAGTAGCTAGGCACACGCCACTGCACTGCCTAATTTTTTTAAATTTTTAAAAAATTTGTGTTGATATGCAGGTCTCCTTATGTTGCCCAGGCTGATCTTGAACTCCTAGCTTCAAGCAATTCTCCTGCCTTGGCCTCCCCCAAGTGCTGGGATATGAGCTCTCATACCTGGCCTCCCCACTGTGTTTTATTGGTAATAAAATATTTTAAAATGAAAAGGCTTTATATTCTAGTGCCTTTAGCTTCACATTTTTCTGCTTTCTAAGCTAGTGCCCTCATTTTTGTTTGACACAGGCCTTCCTTCCCCAGATTATGTAGCCAGCTCTGCTAAGAAGTTGATTTGCTCGAGTGTGGTATTTTAGAGGCTAGAAAGGTTTTGAAAAAAGAAACAGGGAAAAAACTACCAAAGGAGAGAAATCACAAGGAAAATACGGAAGAAGTTAGATGAGCAGGTGTGAGAGTATGCATCTTTGGCAGTGACCAGAAATGCTCAGGATGTGGGTAAGGTTGGAGTTGACTAGTTGAAAAGTAGCCAAGGGGGTGAATCCAACAGATCCCTAGTTGATAAAGTGAGGCAAAGAGAGAGAAAGGAGGAATGAGAAGTCAGACTTCTCTCATTTCTGTTTTCTGAATAATAAATGACGGTTAAATAACTGGCTAGTTGCCCTCTTGCCCTAAGTTTCTCAACCAACTGACATCTAAGTTTTTCAGAGGAATCATTAACTTTATTTTTTACATTAATAAAAATTTACTCCTTCTGAAGTATCAATGTAATATTGTCCGTATAAGAAGCAGCTCTACGGTAAATCAGCAGCTTCATTCCTTGTGACTGTTGTTTTGGGGCTCATATTTGAAATCAGTCTTTCAGTTGTCTGTCGTTGGTTTACTAGTAAATAAAGCATATCTGTTCTTTGCCTGCACTTCAGACCTTTGAAAGGGCAATGGTCCAAACTTTATTTTTCTTTTTGGGTCTTTAAGAAACTCAAAGGTGCTTGTAAAGCATATCATATCCTAAATGTTAAATTATGCCATCCCATTAGGTGAAGAACAAAATCCTAATTCTCCGTATTTGTGAAAAGTTATTCAATTCTTTCAGTGTGATGCTGAATGTATTAGTTTGCTACAGCTGACATAACAAAATACTACAGACAAGCTTCAACAATACAAATTTTATTTTCTCACAGTTCTGGAGGCTGGAAGTCCAAGGTCAAAGTGTCACTGGGTTTCGTTTCACTGAGACCACATTCTTTGGCTTCCAGATGACTGCCTATTTGCTGCTCTTCACGTGCTCATCCCTCTGCACACCCACCCTTGGTATCACTCTGTGTATCCAAAATTACCTGTCTCAGAGGAACATCCGTCAGGTCAAATTAGAACCCTCCCTACAGCCTCATTTACCTTTATCATCTATTTAAAGGCCCATCTTCAAATGCAGTCATGATCTGAAGTACTGGGATTTAAGGCTTCAACATTTGAATTTCGTGGGGACACAATTCCAGCTCTAGCACCGCCAAACAAGTAATTGATTTACATAGAACAGGGTGACAAACTGAAATGCTTCTAGAAGTCAGAAAGAAACACTCATGAGTAAAGAAAGCGAGGTGAACAAAACCGCAAAGCACAAGCCCTAGCTGAGGGCTGTAGTTGCCACATGAGGCAGGAAACTTTTCTCAAAGAACTGTGGGCCTTCTGACTATGATCAAGAGAAAACAATAATTTGGGAGGTTCTGTTACATCTCTTGGTTTATAAATTTTGATAGATGAATATGTTTAGTATTTATATGTTCAGAATACACACACACACACACACACACACACACACACACTTCAGCCCAAAAAACCCAGGGTGCAAACTCTGATAGGGAGAGTCAGTAGAGAGTTCTGGGCTCACGCATTTCTGAAAAGTGGCAAGTCACTCCGGAACTGGTAATTAAGCAACATTTCCTGTACATAACCCAGAAATTCAAATTATTTTCAGGTAGAAACTATGCCAATAGCAACAGTTTCTAAGGACATTTAGAGAAGATGGGTTGAAGAAAGAAGAGGTGTGCTGGAGACCAATTAAATCAGGTAAAACAAACAAAAATTAAAGAAGTATTTAGTAGAACTAACATGACTATCAAATATAAATCTGTACTTTCTTCTTTTCTCTGTAAAGATGTCCTTAATATGGTAATGGATGTCAAAGGGTGGGGAGACAGCAATCATATTCAATATGAGGATAAGAGGATTCCATCTTTTTTGCATATAAAGCTTTAGACCTGCATTTTATTTCAAGTTTGGTGAACAGCAATCAGTTCCCATTTGTGATTAGTCTCTGTCTTTTTACTAAAGAGGGGGTTGAGACAGTTTTAAAGGTTATTCTACACCAGACAAAAGGAGTACATGAAAAATAGAAAGCTTTTCAAATGATCTAAAGTGCACTTGAATCTGCCGCTTTGATATCATTAGCAAATTGTGATTGATTAAGTATCACAGCTAAATCTCTTATAAACTTTTTGGTAGAAAAGGGGTATAGAAAGTGGATATTCCCAGTATGTGGCATTATTTTCTAAATGTGGAAGTGATTTTTTTTAAGATTGAATAATCCTATCTCTTACTCTTGAAATGATAAAGTTAGACAGAATCCTGAGAGCAGTTGTTCTTGAATCAGTGTTTAGGCAGGTGATTGTCTTGCCATTTCCAGCTGGGGATTTGTAATGACAGGCATAGCATGACGCTTAAGATTCACTCCATAGACAATGCAGAGTATGAGTCAAACATCATTTATTTTATTGTTTTTATAGATTACACTTTTAGTTAAAAGTCTTTGTTTGTCATAAAGTTGATCCATCTCAATTAAACAGGTTGAGCAAACTGCTTTCTTTCTAGGGGCAGGAAGACATTGTTTTTCTTTTTTCTCTTTCTTTCTTTCTCTCTTCCTTTCCCTTCTTCCCTTCCTCCCTCCCTTCCTCCCTTCCTTCCTTCCTTCCTCCCTCCCTCCCTCCCTCTCTTCCTTCCTTCCTTCCTTCCTTCCTTCCTTCCTTCCTTCCTTCCTTCCTTCCTTCCTTCCTTCTTCCCTTCCTTCCTTCCTTCCAGATAGGGTCCCTCCCTCTGTTGCCCAGGCTACAGCGCCATGGTGTGATCATAGCTCACTGCAGCCTCTAACTCCTGGCCTCACGTGATCCTTCCACCTCAGCCTTGTGAGTTGTTGGGACTATACGTATGTGTCACCACGCCTGGCTAATTTTTTTATTTTTTGTAGAGATGGGGTCTCATTATAGTGTCTAGGCTGGTCTCAATCTCCTGGCCTCAAGTGATCATCCTGCCTTGGCCTTCCAAAGTGCTTGGATTACAAGCATGAGCCACCATGCCTAGCCCTTTTTTTCTTTAATATTGAAAAAAATATATACCCCAAATAACACTAAAGTTCTCTTAAATATAGTGATAACAATATACCTATAAAACCAAGATGGCTTGATGTACAAGATACCCTTTAATATATCCCTTTATTTTGGCAACTTTCTCGAAGAGGAGAGAATTAAAAGACACAAAGCAAAGGTTAGCATGTTACAGAAATATGAATGTACAGGTCTTTTTATAAAGTCTGTGAAAGAGGAGGAAGTAGGTTATACACTTAAAAATGATATATACTACACAAGGAAGATTCAGACACTGAAACTCAGTTGTAGCTCTGCCAGTTACTAGTTATTTCACATTGGTATCTCATTCTACTTCTCAGTGACTAAGTTTTCTTCCTTGTCCTATCTTCTTAGTGCCATTTTATTAAATAGAAGGCTCAGAATAAGATTTTTCACTATCCTACTTGTTGTTACCCATTCAAAGTTATCATTATGGCCATTCAAATATTCTAGTTGTTTCTTTATGCAGGCATTTAGTAGAATCTCACTTCTCCTTGCCTTTTGGAATTGGGCATGAGTACACAATTTGTTCTAGCCCATGAAATTCAGGTGGCAGTGGCATCGGTTATTTCTAGGGAAAGCTTTTGAGAATGAGTGTGTGATGACCATCCCTGTCATCATGATCATGAAAGATCTGTCAAGATAGAGTTTTTGTAGTATGGGTACCTGAGGATGTACGATGAATTTGCATTCTCTACTGATAATGGAAATGTAACATAAATCAATGAATATACAGGTCACTGAGATTTGGGGCTATTTGTAAATGCAATATAACATAACCTATCCTGATTTGCGTACCATGTTTTATCCCCAAAATAATATGTTTCAGAAAATAATACATCCATGTTTCTAGCTTATGATACCCTAACTAGAACTTTTAAGGGATATTCAAATAGTAAAATTTTTATTAAAATTATTAACAAAAAAGAATATTTAATCTTAATACAGTAATTGGCATATGAAAGTAGGTAATCATTCCTTGGCTAATTTTTTACATCTATGTTGCTAAATTTCTGGGTTTATGAATTTCTTTTACCTCTTTTTTCCTGACTACAGAGGAGGCAATTCTTTCCACTTGAGTTCAATATGATTGTGATGTACCTTCCCAATAGTTATTCAATAATCTCTATATCTCCTACTCTCCACAGGCCACTCTTTATTCTTGGAAAACTCCATTAATCCCATCTTTATGAAATTCTACTCAGCTTGTTTTCAAAAGCATTCACACCAACTCTGTGCAGTCCAATAAGGGAAGAGGATCTTGTTTTGCTTTTCTCATCAGCACTACTTTTTCTGTCTTTCCCCCAACCCCACCCCTTCCTCAGATGCCTTCCTTTGTTACTTCAGAGCATAACTTGGATTGCCTGGCAAGGTTGTTTCCCATCCAAGAATTCACTGATATGCCCTCTCCCACCTTTCCAATGATTTCTCTGACACTACTACTTTCCTCTGTTGACTTCTCAGTTTTTTTTTTTCTTCACATTTACAACTTCATCCTGCTGAAAGCCCACTATAACTATCTGGAGTAAAGAGTTACAGAATTTCAAAGAGGGTGATATGCTTTAGCTGTGTCCCCACCCAAATCTTACCTTGAATTGTAATAATCCCCAAATATCAAGGGTAGGACCAGGTGGAGATAATTGAATCATGGGAGCAGTTTCCCCCATACTGTTCCCATGGTAGTGAGCAAGTCTCACAAAATCTGATGGTTTTGTAAGTGGGAGTTCCACAGCATAAGTTCTCTCTTGCTTGCCACCATGTAAGACATGACTTTCTTCTCCTTTGCCTTCCACCATGATTGTAAAGCCTCCCCAGCCATGTGGAACTGTGGGTCAATTAAAACTCTTTCCTTTATAAATTACCCAGTTTTGAGTATGTCTTTATTAACAGCATGAAAACAGACTAATACAGTAAATTGGTACCAAGGTAGTGGGGTGCTATGGTAAAGATAACCAAAAATGTGACAGTGTCTTTGGAACTGGGAAACAGGCAGAGGTTGGAACAGTTAAGAGGGCTCAGAAGAAGACAGGAAAATGTGAGAAAGTTTGGAACTTCCTAGAGAATTGTAGGGCTCAGAAGACAGAAAGATGTGGGAAAGTTTGAAACTTCCTAGACTTGTTGAAAGGCTTTGACCAAAATGCTGATAGTGATATAGATAATAAAGTCCAGGCAGAGGTGGTGTCAGATGGAGATGAGGAAGTTTTTGTAAACTGGAGTACAGTTTACCCTTGCTATATGAAGAGACTGGTGGCATTTTGCCCCTGCCCTAGAGATCTGTGGAACTTTGACTTGAGAGAGATGATTTAGTATACCAGCCAAAGAAATATCTAAGCAGCAAAGCATTCAAGAGGAATCAGAGCAGAAAGCTTTGGAAAATTTGCAGCCTGATGATGCAATAATACCCATTTTCTGACAAGAAATTCAAGCCTGCTGAAGAAATGTGCATAAGTAACAAGGAGTTGAATGTTAATCATCAAGACAATGGGGAAGATGTCTCCAGGCCATGTCAGAGACCTTTGTGGCAGCCCCTCCCATCACAGGACCAGGTGCCTAGCAGGAAAAAATGGTTTCATGGGCTGGGCCCAGGGCCCCTCTGCTGTGTGCAACCGAGGGAGTTGGTGCTCTAAATCCCAGCCACTCTAGCCATGGCTAAAAGGGTCCAAGGTACAGCTCACTTGTGGTTTCAGAGGGTGCAAGCCCCAAACCTTGGCAGCTTTCTTGTGGTGTTGGGCTTGTGGGTGTACAGAAGTCAATAATTAAGTTTAGGAAACCTCCACCTAGATTTCAGAGGATGTATGGAAATGTCTAGATGTCCAGGCAGAAGTCTGCTGCAGGGGCAGTGCTCTCATGGAGATCCTCTGTTAGGGCTGCAGAAGGGAAATGTAGGGTTGAAACTGCCACACAGAATCCCCCTGGGGCATTACTTAGTGGAGCTGAGAGAAGAGGGCCACTGTCCTCCAGACCCCAAAATGGTAGATCCAATGACAGCTTGCACTGTGTACCTAGAAAAGCCACAGACACTCAATGCCAGCCCATGAAAGCAGCTAGGAGAGGGGCTGTACCCTGCAAAGCCACAGGGGTGGAGCTGCCCAATACCATGGAAACCCACCTCTTAAGTCAGTGTGACCTGGATGTGAGATATGGAGTCAAAGGAGGTCATTTTGGAACTTTAAGATTTAACTACCCCACTGGATTTTTGACTTGCATGGAGACTGTAGCCCCTTTGTTTTGGACAATTGCTTCCATTTTGAATGAATGTATTTATGATGCCTGTACCCTCATTGTGTTTAGGAAGTAACTAACTTGTTTTTGATTTTATGATATCAATTTTGATGAGACATGAGAGTGGTCTTAATTAGGTCGTGACAGGACAGAGAAAAAAAGTAGATGATGTAAAAGATTAGGAGGTAAGATGAAAATGATTTGTGGTTGTTGTGAAAAGAGGTAATGAAACTGCCTTTCAAAGATTATAGTAGTGAAAGAAATTTGACATAATTGACTCCATCTTGCACCTACCAGGCTAAATTGCTTTTGCTCATTATGGTGTAGAGGCCATCATAGTCCTTTGCTTGAGCTGATTTCCTTCTTGTTCAATGATAAAAACTATAATTTGTAAAAAGGAGTAAAGGCCACAGGTTTAGAATCATGGTAGGGCCCTGAACTTTGCTAAGGAATAGGTATTGTTAAACAATAGCCATCCATTGCTTGCTTAGCTTGTTTAGTGTCCCAGAGTCATGTAACTGAGGTTACAAGATGTATAACTCCCCCAACTGCTCCTACAGATAACATCACTATTATGAGACCCAAAGGACTAATCTTTAAGATATTTTTCAGATGTAGCATTCTGATAGACCGAGAGATGCCACCTGAACCTGTGTTCTACACTAAGGACTGACTCAACCTGTCCTGCACCCTCAGCTGGGTACTGACTCACCAGCAGCTTTGTCACCCTTGTGATTTCATTTCCAGGCAACCTATTGTTTCAGTTCCCCAGCCCCCTTCCCACCAAAGTACCCTTTAAAACCCCAGCATCTGAATTCTCAGAGAGGAAGATTTGAGAAATATCTCCTGTCTCCTTGCTTGGCTGGCCCTATGACTATTAAACTCTTTTCTCTGCTGCACCTCTGGCTGTTCTCAGTGTATTCACTTTTCTGAGCAGCAAGTGAGAAGAACTTGTTGGGCTGCAGTGGTAAAGGATGAGGGAACAGACAAGAATGATACTGAGGTTAGAAGGTGGAACATCTGGGGAAACAGAAATTCACTGGAATACATATAAGAGGAACCAGAAGCAGGCAGCCCATATTGTGTACAAAGAGATCAGTTTTAGATCAAATGGGTTTAGCAGGACGATGGAGTCATCCTTTAAGTAGAAATGTCCTATACTCAATTGTATAAACTGAATTGAAATCTCTCAAAACACTGGTCAATTACACCTTCTCCATTTTGCCTTCTAAGTATCTTCTCCAACATACCTGAAATTCTTCTTACCATTTTATTTATTCCCAAGCACATCTTGATATTGCTTCAATAACATGAATTAACTACCTTAAATTGTATCTGTTTTAAATGTTGTAACACTTTCCATGTCAACTTCAAATACTACCACTGATATGATTTTGATTGAAGCTGGTATTTTAATTTACATTTTACAGATGAGAAAATTGATGCCAAATTGTTAAGTGATGCACTACATTTTATAGTCAGTATAAAGAAGATTCTTGACAAATTTCGAATTGCCTGATTTCTAATCACCTGTATTTTCTCAGTTGTGTATTTTTGATAAAAGGTATGAATAACATAATACTTTAAAAGTATTACTGGCTCTTTTCTCTACACATTTTCTTGTCATTAGCAAGTAGTTGTGATATAGATTTTGAGTAAAAGTAGGTACATTTTTACCATCAATATTTTAATTGACCACTGTATAAATACCACTAAAATGCATAAATCTTAAGTGTCTAACTTAATAAATCTTACACAGTGAAGTACTCAGAAGCCTCCATCATGTTCATTCTCAGAAACTAAATACCCAAACTTAAACTAATATTCTGAATTTTGTTATAGAAACTGTTGCATATTTTGCTTTTTTAAAACAAATGGAATTATATGAACTGTACTTTTTATGGTTTGACTTCTTTTGCTCAACATTTTGTCTATCATGTTGTATGTGACAGTAATTCTTTTTGAAACAAAATAGCTCTATGGTATTTCTGTATGTAAATATACTACAGGTTGTTTACTTATGTTTCTGTTGATGGACATTCTGGTTGTTTCCTGTTTTTGTCTGTGATGAACAAAACTGCTATGAATTCTTCTGCATGTATTTCGGTGCATGTATGTGCATATGCTAATTGGCATGGAATTGCTGGGTTTACAGAATTGTGTGCATGTTCACTTTTAATAGGTAGTACCAAATATTTTTACAAAATGACTGAACTAATTTATACTACCAGGTATAGTGTATAACAATTCCAGTTGCAACACACTTCTGCCATCATTTGATATTTCCAACTTTTCTTTTTTTTCATTTTGGTAATTCTGGTGGGTGTGTAGTAATCTCATTTTGATTTTAATTTTAATTTCCTTGATGAATAATGAAGTTGGGGAACTTTTCATATGCTTATTGACCATTCTGACAATCTCTTTTGTAAAGTGTTGTTCAAGTCTTTTGACAATTTTTCAATTGGGTCGTCTGTCTTTTTTATCTCAATTTGTAAGAGTCCTTTATACATTCTAGATAAGAGTCCATTGTTAAATATATGCATTGCAAATTTCTTCTCCCACTCCATGGATTGCCTTTTCACTCTTCATATTGTCTTATGATGAACAGAAGTTTTAAATTTGAATTTAGTAGAAATTACAAATCTTTGTCTTAATACTTTTTTATTCTGCCTAAGAAATTTTTACCTGTCTCAAGTTCATGAAAACCTTTTACTGTTATCTGTAGTGTATTAACTTTCAAATTTAGATTATGAGCCATCTGGAATTGGTCTTTGAATATGCTGTGAAGTACTGGTTAAAGTTCCTTTTCTTTATATTTGAATATAAAATCGATTCAACGTTATTTAAGATTATTTTTCATTAAATTGCAGTACCACCTTCATCACATAACAGTTGACCATATATTTGTGACTTCTCTATTTCGTTTTGTTAATTTTCTAACCTATTTGTTTCAATTCCTCTAGATTTATTAAGTCTTCATGTATACTTAATATACATTCTCCAATTTTATTCATTTCCTCATAGTTGTCTATGCTATTCTTCATCTATTGAACTGTTGAATCAGTTCAGAAATAAAACTTTTGAAATTGTGACAAAAAGTAACAATTATAGGACAACAATTTTTTATTACATTGGCAGCTAATTCACATTAGCTTATTCTGACCAGGCTTTGAAAGATTTAAGGAAATTACCAAAACTAACACAAACAGTACGTTACTGCTGTCTTGACACTTGTCAAAATATCCAGTTTCTGATTCCTCTTTTTCCTTTATGTAAATGATATATGGGCTGTTTCCTATTTATGGTATAAAACTGCTTGTGACTGAAATATTGCTTTCAATTAATGTTTTGCATACTCAGCAGCATCAGACCTATTCTTATCTCACCAACCTCTTATTCCCCATATTTCTTTATTTCTACCATTCCTATAACAAACTGTTAGAATATGGCTTTTATCAACTTCTGAAAAGAAATCTTTTATATGCTAAAATACGCTGTGTGGTACATCCCATCTGGATAACATAATATAGACTTACATCGCCCTCCTCCTCTCCACTAAGTACAATGACAAACTCTGGAAATAATGCAGTAGGAGATCAAATGGGGAACGGTGAAAGGTGGAAAGAAAGAAAACTGATTAGAGACTCCGGGATTGCAGAAAAAAAAAAAAAAGAACAGGGTGTCTTGTGACCTACACCCAACAGAAGACAATGACTCAGTCCTACATTTCCTGACTGTCCACCTAACCACAGAAGGCGGCCTAGGTGGGTACGTTCCTTCTCTGGATTGTCCTATCAACAACCTCAGGAAAGTAGGTCAGCACAGCAAGGCCAATTAATCAGGAACCAGGCTGACAGCAAGAATGTTCCCTTTTCCTTTTCCTACTGGTCCTGAGACTTCCCTTCTCCACTCAGAGACATATATGGGTACATACAATAGACTGTCCTTCTCATTAGTTTTATAAGCCATATTTTAAGATCAATTAAAATATAACACCATCTGATATGCAAGACAATAATACTTAAAAGTAGGAAAGGAAAAAGGACATATATGAAGGTAAGGTTTCTGCAATTTACTGAAAGTGGTAAAATGTTGATATCATTAGACTGTGATAAGCCACATATGTATATTATAATAACTAGAGCAACCACTGTGAAAACTAAACAAAGAGATATGCTCAAAATAAATCAAGATGTAAACCTAAAAAAAAAAAAAAAAAATCCAAGTAACCTATAGAAGTCAAGAACAACAAAACAGAGACCCAAGAAAGAGAGACAACAAACAGAAAATAGATAATAAAAAGACAGATTTAAGGTCTAATGTATCAATAATTATAACAAATGTAAACAATCTAAACACACCAATTGAAAGGTAGAGATCAATATAATTGATTAAAAAAGACCCAATTATATGGCATTTAAAAGAAATGTATTTCAAATTTAACAATATAGGTAGGTTACAAATAAAAGGATCGAGAAAGACATACCTGTGTAAATACTACCAAAAAAAAAAGGAAGAGTGGTTGTATTATCATCAGATAAAGCAAACCTCGGAGCAAAGACAATTACTAGAGATAAAAAGGGACATTACAAAATAATAAAAGGTCAATCTACCAGGAAGACATAATAATGATTTCAAATGTATATGCACCAAAGAAGACACTCTGGATATAGACGAAACAAAATCTGATAAATCTTCAAGGAGAAATAAACAAATCTTCAATTACAGTTAAAGATTTAACACCCTCCTCTCCCAGCACCCCAGCCAATGAAAGAATGACTCCACAGAAAATCAGCAAGGATATATATCTAAACAATGCAGTTAGCCAACAGGATCTCATTGGCACATATACAACAAGCCAACCAATAGCAGAAGAATATACTTTCTTTTTTTTAAGCACCCCTGTCCTGGACCGTAAAGCAAGCCTCAACACATTTAAAAGAATTAACTCATACAGAGTATGCTCTCTGAACATAATGGATTCAAACAAGAAATCAAAGATAGAGAGACAGCAGGAATGTCTTTAGATACTTGGCATAATATCCAAAAATTAGAAACAAAACAAGACCCAGATGTCCTTCAATAAATGAATGATTAAACAAATGGTTGTACATTGATATCATGGAATATACTTTGCAATAAAAAGAAATTACTGTGGATGTCACACAAGTAGAGACGAATCTCCAGTGAATTCTGTCGAGTGAAAAGAAGCTAATATCAAGTTTATATACTGTATGATTCCATTAATATAACATTTTTGAAATGACAAAATTGTAGAAAGTGGGGACAGTTTAGTGACTGTCAGGGTGAGGATGGGGGTAGAGTAGAAGAGGAAGTGGGTGTTATTATAAAAGAGCCACATGAGAGATAAGCGAGATGATGGAACTGTTCAGTATCCTTCCCATGGGAGTGGGTATATGAACTTACGTATGTAACCAAGTTTTATGAAACTAAACACACACACACATACACAGACACACACATGAGTACAAGTGAAACTGGGAAAAATTGAGTATGATCAGTGCATTGTATCAGTGTAAACATCCTGCTTGGTGATTTTGTATTATAGTTATGCAAGTTATTACTACTAAGGAAAACTGGGTAAATGGTACTCTGGAATTTTTATTTCTCACAACTGCATGTAAATCTACAATTATCTCAAAACAAAAAGCTTTGATAATTAAATAATACACAGTGTTCTTTAATGTATTATTTATCCCTTGATATAAACACCATTAATAATATTAGCCACTTTTGAACATAGTTCAATTTATAGATAAAATATTTTAAGGTGTAATTTTTCACTGAATTAAACACAAAAGGCTTTAAAAGAATTCACTAATGAGGAAGTTGAAAAACAACAAATGCTTATGGTTATGGTCCTTTCATTCTTCCATACTCAATGTTTTTCTCCTGATACCCCTTCCTCCACAATATGTGTTCCTTTAAACACTGCGAAAATAAACTTTACTTCTCTGAAAAAGCTGTTACTTGCTTTACTGTAATGTAACTTTTAAATGTAATTTCTGTAAGAAATGTTGTCTTCTTTCTTATTCAATCCCCACAGACAAGATGGCAAATAATAAGAACCTAGTGTAATGAGAGTAATAATAATAGCCTCTACTTATGTTTTAAGGTACTGGTTTTAAATGTATACTTAATTTTAAGGTATGGTTTGAAATTTATACTTTTTTTTTTTTTTTTTTGAGACGGAGTCTCGCTCTGTCGCCCAGGCTGGAGTGCAGTGGCCGGATCTCAGCTCACTGCAAGCTCCGCCTCCCGGGTTTACGCCATTCTCCTGCCTCAGCCTCCCAAGTAGCTGGGACTACAGGTGCTCGCCACATCGCCCGGCTAGTTTTTGTATTTTTAGTAGAGACGGGGTTTCACCGTGTTAGCCAGGATGGTCTCGATCTCCTGACCTCGTGATCCGCCCGTCTCGGCCTCCCAAAGTGCTGGAATTACAGGCTTGAGCCACCGCGCCTGGCCTGAAATTTATACTTTATTTCAAAATTAAAGTATCATTTGATTATAGGTTGGTAATTAGGCACCTCACCATAAATTTTACCTGTTTATAACTTAGGTATATATAAAATTAACAGATACACACACACACGCACACACACACATTTAGTTAGGTACATTCAAAGTTAGCTTTCTGTCCATTCTCAAATTTATAATCAGCAGGCAGAATGGGTCTTTTAGTTTTTGAGAACCAGCAAAAGAGTGTTGTATTGTAGCAATATTGAAATTGTGTTTTAAAATTCTTTGCTAGTAGAATGAAGGTGTAAGAATTGGCAGCTTCAATTCTTGCAGTATGTTATCACTATACTGTCAGAAGAGCTCATTTATGCCAATTCTGACGAAACTGTGTGTGTTATAAATCAAGCATGAGCCAGGGGTTTCTTATGTCAACAATGCACTTCAACTCTTACCTTATTACCACATTTTTTGGACTCTACAGGATAATATCTTTTAAGCTTTTTATTGCTTGCGTGTGAAATCTCAAATAATGTTGCCAAATGCAGCAAAAGTTCAGGGCTGTTTCTTAACATTGGTTTACTGAATGCTGATCTGTGAAAGTTCAAATGCCTAAATCCTTATCTATCAATAAGGTCGATTAAACCTCACCCATTGCCTTGGTGAAACCTTTTCTCATTGTGTAGACTGTGCGAAAAGGTTCGCTAAAGTATGTGATGTCACACAAAAATTGCTTTTTCTCAAATATCCTCTGTAAATTGAATACATGTGAACTATTCTGCATGGAATGTGTAATCATTATGCAGTAGAAAAGAAATGTTATTCTGAATTTTGCAAGTTATGTTTCCTTTAAAGGAAGTCATCTAAACAGAAGCTAAATTTAGAGTTAATTTATTAGGAAAAATGATACAGTAGATTGACATCACAAGTTTGCCACAAGATCCTGGTCTAAATAGAAAACCACATTTAAAATTTCTGGGGGTAGTAGAAAGGTGAATCACTTTATAAGAATGAGACGGTGTATGACAAGAGAAACATATGTCAAAACATACTTTACCTTCCATTAGAATGTCTTCCTATGAGAAGGTTAAATACTTCAGGAGAGGGATAGGATTTTTCTCATGTTAACTAATCCAGACAAAAGTGAATAGAGATTTGCTTTCTTCAGCATTTATTGATATTAATTGCTTTATTGAACTAGCTGTGGGAACAGGGATTTCCCAATGCCAGCATAAAGGATCATTATTCATAAGCTAACTGATCCCACAAATTCTACACTTAGCTCAACATTTCCGTTGGAAATACTGAAAGAATCTTTTTAAAAATGTTTTATTTCAGCCTTCATACTGTATGCTAAATTACATAAGCTAAATGATAAAACATTTCCAGGAAAGGGGAATTTTAAAGTCTCACATACTAGGCTTCAAATCAAGCTCTGAAATGTAGCTTATTATTACGTTTTTCTTCCATTTATTTTTAATTCTTCCCCTTTGGCTCTGTCTTACAGGTGTCCCTAGTTACAACCATCAGTAAAAACAAAACACATGTGTAGGCTATAAATCTGTATTTGTGCTAATTCATAGGAGAAAAATATCTTCAGTTCCTCCTTCCAATTTCCTTTCTTTTTACCACTTAGAAGCTCTCTATAGTGCTCTGAGCTTACGATTACAGAAACCAAACTCTGTCTCACGTGATGGGTTAACAGGAAAGTTTCTGCATGTCATATCTCTTTGCAACTAAAGAAGTCAAGGTGAAAATCCCCAGGTTAATTTAGATTTTGAAAGGACTTAGAAAGGGAATCAATCTTTAGTAAAAGGGGAACTGCCAATTGAGCTTTTTTGTAGGAACTAGTCAAAACCCAAACAAGCTAATATCAGGTATTAGCAGTAACTTTTCACATTGGGAAGTCATCGCCTTGAATGTCAAGTTGTTAATAAGTTTCCCAGGCACCAGAAGGGAGGCCCTTATAATTTTGTTCAGCTATTCATATTACAAGGGTGCCAGAGGCAATGCTAAAGCCAAGATAGAATTGATTATTTGCTTGTAAAGTCTAATTTGAGTGTTTTGGATCAGTCTAATTGGAGCATTTAAATCAGCTGTTTTATTGTTTATTTATTTATTTTGAGATGGAGTGTCACTCTTTAGCCAGGTTGGAGTGCAATGATGTAATCTCAGCTCGCTGCAACCTCTGCCTCCCGGATTCAAGTGATTCTCCTGCCTTAGCCTCCCGAGTAGCTGGGATTACAGGCATGTGCCACCACACCCAGACAATTTTTTTTTTTTTTTTTTTTTTTTGGTATTTTTTAGTAGAAACGGGGTTTCACCATGTTGGCCAGGATGGTCTAGATCTCCTGACCTCGTGATCCACCCACTTCGGCCTCCCAAAGTGCTGGGATTACAGGCATGAACCACCGCGCTGGGCCTAGATCAGCTGTTTTAAATTATATTGCCTTGAAGCATGATATGCAAATTGTCAACTGAGAGTGTTTTCTTCTTCCTTTCCTTTTATTTTGATAAAATAATAATTGAACTTCTAACACTCTTCTTTAGTCTTGAAATAACAACACCAACAGCTAGATAAAGCATCATCAATGTTGTATACTATATCTTGACAAATTCTGCTTATTTTTGTATTTTATTTTTCAAATCATTTTTCTCGTGATAGAGGCAGACATTCTTTTGTGGGGAAAAAGTATTTTTTACAAATGTAAGAAAAATCATTCTTGTATAAGTATTTTACAAACAGCAGAATCATATCTGAATAGTCATCCAAAAATTGGAGGCATGAATTTATATAGTGCTCACAGGGTGTCTTAGATTTGATTATGAAGTTATTTCATGAGTAGCTCATGCCAAGACTATCACAGAATCAATGGACTGGACTTACTAAGTCATCATCCCTTACTAGCAGTATAGAGTTCTCAAAACCTTTATTAGGTGAAATTGTAAGTGGCTCAGACAAGAGGCTTCAATCATTTCTTTTTAGAGATGATTCCACAGCTTCAGAAATTTCATTGGCAAGAAATGATTCCTGATGCCCAGTCGGATGTGTCATTTTTCTCTTAGAACACTTGCAATCAATCCAGCCCTCCACCTCCCACTAACCACACAGTACTTACTCTTTTGTTCTTTTCTCTTTTTTTAGTTTCCACACTCTTTTTAATCAGTAAATTTTGCCCACATGATCAAATACTCACATAAGAAAAAGAATAGAAACTGAACAGGTTTGTGTGAAGAAGGATTAGAATGAGTTGAAGTAAACTGTGGAAAGAGAATATTTAGTTTGGCTTAAATCACTGCTATAATCACTTAAACATGAACAATAACCGATTTGGAATGAACTGTTTTATTTCACAGGCATATCATTAGGCCACCATAATGTTCCAGGAACCTGCCCCTTTCAACCTAGGCCTATTCCCAAAGAGACTATATCTATATTAGCATTCACAATAGATATTTCCAAGATTATTTTATGCTCTAACAAAGACAGAATGACATGGCAAGGGTATTGTCCCGAGCCTCTTCTCTTTCTGGGATCAAGGCTTTGAGAAACTTTTGCAAGTCAATAGGGAGGCTATCCCACAGTCCATAGGGAAAGCTCCTTATGAGCCAGAAGCCCCACAACGAGACGTTTTTTCAGCCCATAAACAATAGGGTTATGAGTTTCATGAGTTAAACATCAGACTGGAAAATTGTTATAATGTGAGTTCTGATTCCAAATCTATAATTTACTGGCTTGTTGAGTGACAATGGGCATATAACTTCACCGACGTGCCTTTTCTAAAGATTAGTTTTGAAATTTGTATTTTTTTTTTTTTTTTGAGACGGAGTCTCACTGTGTCTCCCAGGCTGGAGTGCAGTGGCGCGATCTCGGCTCACTGCAAGCTCCGCCCCCCGGGTTCACGCCATTCTCCCGCCTCAGCCTCCCAAGTAGCTGGGACTACAGGCGCCCGCTACCGCGCCCGGCTAGTTTTTTGTATTTTTAGTAGAGACGGGGTTTCACCATGTTAGCCAGGATAGTCTCGATCTCCTGACCTTGTGATCCACCCGCCTCGGCCTCCCAAAGTGCTGGGATTACAGGCTTGAGCCACCGCGCCCGGCCTGAAATTTGTATTAGTTACACATTTGATCACAGTAAAATAGATCATTCTAAAAAATAAATAAAATTCTAAAAATCCTAGTTTAAAACCAAAAGACTAAGTAGAGCCTCTGAAAACATAAAAAAAAAACCACACACCATACTTATGAGTTGTAATAAGCCACTCATAACACCTTTAAACAAAAAGAGCTGGCAGAATCTTGAGCTATAAAATATTAAAATGTATTGCTCAATGTAAATATTTTAAAGTGTGGACTGCTGTAAAATCAATAAACAGATCAAGATATCAGATTTGTGTTCAGAAAAAAATCAGTGTATAAAAATGGACAACATTATTCAGTGGTTTCCAGAATGAATATACTGGAACGTAAAATACTTCTAGATATCAAATATCTGTCTTTATCCAGTGCTAAAATTATTTCCCAATTGTTTAAAATGTTAAACCGAAATGTCAAATAAAAGCATTTCAGTTAAATATGAAATCTGTGACTATATAGTCTTTCTAAATTTATAAACAATGAAAGAATTCACAAACGAAAAAACCAATGGATTTTATAACATAAAATTGACTTTCTAAATATCAAGGAAATATATTAAAGTTCAAAGGTAAACAAAACTGACAATTTTACAACAATATAATAGACATACAGTGTCATTCTTAATTTATAAAACTCTTGTTGGGCCCAATAAAATGACTACTATCTAATAAAAAATTGGAAAAAAGATGAATAAACAATTCACAAAATCAGAAATATGGCTATCCAATACATTCTCATTAGCAATCCAATCAATACATTTAAATAGTATAAATATAGTTAAATATTTAAATCAAATAGATATTTAATCAAAAATATATTTTTCTAGAATGGACCTCTTCTAAATGACTGATAGGTATATTAGTCTTCATAAGCTTTATAAAAAGGTAGAAATTATTGAAAATATTAATAATTTTAAAATTGTTATCCCAAAATTTTGTATCTTTTGTTGCATTAATTCTACTTCCAGAATTTATCTTAAAGACATTTTCAGACTCAGGCTAAGATTCATATATAAATATGTTTATTGCAACACTTAGAATAATAACCAGTGGAATAACAAAATGCCCATTTATTGAGTTGAATTCAGACCCATGTACAGTGCTCTATAATGGAATAGCATGAACTCAACCAAAATGATGTAAAAAAAATTGCTAAAAGGAAAAAATATGTAAAGCTCAGTTTAATTAGAAAATAACCTCATAAAATTTTACACTTACCAAAATTTGCTTTGGGCTTAAGCAGTTATATAGGTATAAAGAAAATAACACTTGAAAGAAATACATCAAAATATTAAGTGATTTTGTCAAGAATGAGATTGTGTGGTATTCTTTTTCTTTCTTATTTTTCAAATACCTATAATTTGAATCCACTACTTTTATAATTAGAGGACAAGAACATATTTTTAATGGGTTTTAAGGAATCCTGAAACTTACAGTCACATGATATCAAAGTAAAATGAAAATTAAATAAAAACACATAAAATGCTCTTCAATGGTTGTAATTAACAAAATGTATTTTCTTGACACAAGTGAATGTTTATTTTTAACTTTACACCATCAAAATTACTGGCTAAAGCAAATATAGCTCTGTTTAGCAAGAAAGTGGGAAATGTTAAAGGGCCAGGTATGTGCAATCACTAATTCTTACAGGCTTGGATTCATAGATAATTCTAATGAAAAATTTTAAAATATCTGCAAATAATACGATTGATGGATACTTCCCCAAAGCTGGAGGATAATTGGTTAAGGTTCTTTCTATTAATATATCTAAAATCTAATAATTATTTTCTTAGTCTGTAATGGCCTTCCATGAAACACTCTTTCTTTACAATCACTACCTTTCTCTCTGAGAAGGAAAAAGATGGAGAAATAAAATGTAGTTAGTCCAATCCAAAGGGACAAAGGATGAGAACAGAGTAAGAAAGCTAACACTGGCAGACATGGAGGAAAGACAATTATTTTGTTCAACCTCAGTTTATTATTTTTCAACCCAAGGAACAGAGTATAGGCTAAACCACATGTACAAAGGCAACTCATACCCAAAAGCAGCAACAACTGCTTCACTTCAGATGATTTAACTGATCTTTGCAAACGTGTTCAATCTGATTCCTGACCAAGAGAAAAAAGAGACTCTTTTTCTCCTACTCCCACACAACGTGCTGCACAAACACCCAGTTCTATGACTTTATTGTTTCCTGCACAGTGACTTTTAAGGCCTGCCTACCTTATTCACAATCTCGTGATTCCACCCCCAGCCTTCTCCCCTTCCTTTGTAGATTCCAATTTCTGATCCATGGGTTCAGGGCCAGTCTTCACTCACTCTGCGAAGGAAAGATACCCCTAGGAATGTCCCTGTGGGGCTGGTGGCACATCCTCAATATAAGTAAGATGAAAGAACAGAAAAATGATACCATCACTGAAAGTTAAAAGTTTAAAGTGAGTCCTATAATGATTTAATTAGGTTTTTCATAGAGAACTTCTAAATAGTTTTGTATGCTCATAGCCCTGCACTCAGGCAATCCTGTGGGAGAAGTCATGTTGACTTAGTGGATATTGACCCTCCTCTCCTGTCAACTCTGTTTCTTCCCTGTGGCATTATCTAGTGCCTTTATATCATAGAGTCTATTTATCCTGTAGATAGGTCATCCTGAGAATATGTTAGCTGATGGATTTAATATTAAAAATAATAAAGTTAAAATGTTGGAAGATAAGCAGTGCTTCTGAAAAAACTCAAACTCACTCCTTGTAATTTTGCTCAACCAATCATCAAATGTTTACTTAGGACCTAATATGCTCTTCTTCCTGCCCTAGTTCCCAACAGCAAATTGTCACATCTGACTTTTCTGGCTTTGGTAAGTGTGGGTTTTCTGCCCACCTCAACACTGGAGAAGCCAGTGTACAGCTGTAGAACATCTCAATAAATGTGTGAGATGAAAGAATAAATATATATGTGTGTGTTTGTATATATGCAGGTATGTTGTGTATAAATATATGCATGTGTGTATATATATACACACACACATATGTTTAAATGAGCACAGACCACATGTAAATCATTGATTAGTTTTTCTCTCACAATTACTTTGTTGAAGATATCATTACATGGTATGTATAAATTATATTAAAATAAAAACAAGTGGTCTGAGGCCAGGTGTGCTCACGCCTGTAATCCCAATACTTTGGGAGGTCAAGGCGGGTGGATCACATAAAGTCATGAGTTCAAGACCACCCTGGCCAACATGGTGAAACCCCTGTCTCTACTAAAAATACAAAAATCAGCTGGGCCTGGTGGCATGCACCTGTAATCCCTGCCACTGGGGAGGCTGAGGCAGGAGAATGGATTGAACCCATGAGGCAGAGGATGCAGTGAGCTAAGATCATACCACTTGCACTACAGCCTGGCTGACACAGTGAGACTCCATCTACAAAAAAAAAACAACAAACAAACAAACAAAAAAAACACTAGTGGTCTGAATAATATTTCATCGATGATAGCATGTGTGCATTTGTGAAAAGTAGCCTGATCTTAATTCTTTTCGCTTCTGGCTCTAGCATCACTTTAAGAAGTACAAAAAGGTGCAGAAATATAAAAAAGTCACTGACACTGAGTGTGTTTCATGAACTAAATCTGAGTCATATTCAGGGTGACAATATTAAAGGAAATGGTGGTTTCTAATTTCTGGCCACCAATGTAGAGTGCCTGATCTGGGCTCGGACCATTGAATGCGTTTCAGAGGAAATGACCACGGGGCGAGTAATAGCCCCCTGATACACATTCTGATCCTCTTTGAATGTATTGAGGGGAGAACATGCTCTGGGAATAATTCTCTCCGCATCTAATCTCTCACTTCAAGTTGGAGAAAAAGCAGTTGCTGGGAGTTGCAAACCATAGGATTTCTATTCAGGCCTGCTACTAACAAGCCACTTAACAAACATTTCAATTCCTGTGGTTTAAGCCTTTTCTTTGGTTATAAATGTTGTTTACATCCCCTGAATCTGCCAGGGTCCCCAGATGAAATACATGGCACACGCAGAATTTGATATTTCTGAAAAGGTTTCTTTATAGACAGGCTGTCCACAAAGTTTCAAGAAACAGGATGGAGTCCATAGGATCATTGTGGTACTACCCGGGCTGATAGTAACTAAAAACACTCATAAGAAAGAGGATCCTATGGTGTCAGCAACCTATCCTAATGACTATTTTTTTTTTTAACTTTTCTTTAATTTCTGGGATACATATGCTGAATGTACAGGTTTGTTACATAGGTATACATGTGTCATGGTGGTTTGCTGCACCTATCAACCCATCATCTAGGTTTTAAGCCCCACATGCATTAGGTATTTGTTTTAATACTCTCCCTCCCCTTTCCTCCTAACCCCCAATCGTCCCTGGTGTGTGATGTTCCCCTCCCTGTGTCCATGTGTTCTCGCTGTTCAACTCCCACTTTTGAGTGAGAACATGCAGTGTTAGGTTTTCTGTTCCTGTGTTAGTTTGCTGAGGATGATGGTTTCTAGCTTCATCCATGTCCCTACAAAGGACATGAACTCATACTTTTTTATGGCTGCATAGTATTCCATGGTGTATATGGGCCACATTTTCTTTCCGTCTATCATTGATGGGCCTAACAACTTTTGAATCTCAAGAATTTTCCACTTCAGTAAACTTTTCACATAGTAAAATGACCAATGAAAGCATTCCCGATGTCTCATATGTATTTTAGAAGTTAGCTTTCTAACCATTCAGGGTGGATGAATGGAAACTCAGAATTGGATGGCACTGCAAACATTCTGGTCAAAATGAAGACACCAGGCAACTATTTGCAATTCTTCTCTACCTGAACTATCTCACACTGGGTCCTAGAATATATTGTATAATACATTTTGTTCCTATTTGTTCTTTCAATTTATTTGATACCCTAGGCACAATACTTCAGATTAAACTTTATTGCTAATGAGTAAGTATAAGTTAACAAATAATATAAATTTTATACCTTTGAAAATTGTGGTAACAACTATTTGGTGTAAATGTAGAGGTCATTCTTATGTAGAATATCAAAATTAGAGTGCAATCATTATTGAGTTTCTTTTGCTCAAGAGGCTTAAAAGTGGGAACGGATACAAGAACATAATGAGTTATTTTCATTTTTTAAAAAAGATGGACATTTCTAATAGTAATAATTGACTAAAATTATTTTAAAATGCTTCTAATATATTTCAAACACTGCCAGACTCATTTTAACAGGAAACCTTGCAGAACAGCTGAAAATTCACTGGAGCTCACAAGCTTAATTTGCTTCCATTCTGCTGCCGATAACTACATTTCCAAAATTTCGGTGCTTAATTTTATCTGGGATTTTTTGCTTTCAGCTTCAAAAGAGCTGCAACACCAGTTTTTATGTGCAAAGCTTTTCAGAATACTTTGTTCACCAAGTCCTGATGGAAGCATAATATGTAAGGACATCGCCATGGGCTGCCTAGATAGGGGAACCAAGCAGCTAAATGATCTTTAAGATTCGGTCATCCCTAAAATTGCAGCACCCTCCTGACTATTTTTTTTCTTCTGCTTGGCCATCTGTCCAGTGTTTTCTAATTCTTTATGACAGTATAAACATAATCTCCAAAAGGAGTGAAGATAGGAAAATCAGGACCTTGAGTGACTGACGTTCATTCTGTTGAGGTTATGTGTGATGTATATAAAACACCACTCAGTGGTGGCTTTCCCAGCTCTAAGAAAATAAGTAGGTTCCTTTATCTCAGAATCATCTAAATCGGCGCTTCTCAGACTTTTACAAGAGTACAGGTCTCCAGGAGGTCTCGTGAAACTGCAGGTTCTGATTCAGTAGGTGTGAGGTCTGAGATTCTGCATTTCTGACCACCTCCCAGGTGATGCTGAAACTGCCAGCCCAAGGACCAGACTTTGGGCATAATGTATTCACTCTTCTACTCCTGCCTTTAGATCCAAATTTAAAGAGATCTTGGCTTTTCAAACTTGAAGCATGTCTCTGTACATTCTTCCACCTCCTGATTTCTAAAAATAATATTGGACTGAGCTGGAAGGGGTATTTTGGATTCCCAAAATTTGGATTAAATTAAGGTCAGGAAAACACTTTAAAAATGCAGTTCAGAACGTCCTAAATTCCAGATCACTTTCCAAACCATCCCATCTGAAGTTGAAGTAGGCTCTTGTCTGGGTCTGGGACAGTCTTTAATGTTCACCTCGCTTATCTCACTTACTAAATATACCTCCTTTCTATTATCTGCCAAACTGCTGCATTCCCTCATCTCTCAGTCTCTTCCTCTAGTTATGGATATTCCACAGAGGTGCCCTTTCACATATGCGGACACAATGGGGGAATTGTACATTAAATAGGAAAAAAGTCTTTATCATTCCCAGTAACAGGAAATCCCAGACCCAGGGCAATATGTATGTAATATCTGAATACACAATCAGACCCTTTGAATAGTATTACATTGTAGGAGCAACAAACACAGCAAAGAGACCACAAAAGCTGTCTTTTTCAGAGTATTCACAATGCAAATGAGCTACGATGAAGGAGAAAATCTGGTTAAAATAACCCACTGGCTGGGTATATATATCTCACCTTTTATCTTCAATTCCAGTGTTCCAATTTAATGGCTAGCACCTGTTGGAAAATAAAAATATAACGGTCAATGCTGTGGAATTAAATACACCGCCCCCCAAATTTATTAGAGGTTCCCCCCCACCATACTCACAAAAATCTGATACAGAGATTAAAATGCTTAGTGCCTAGTTTTCCTTTTAAACTGAGTCTAGAAATACAACTTGGGAAAGATTACTTCTGAAGTCTCTATATTGCTCTAAGAATTATTGAAGGTCTGCAAATGATCTCTGTTTTTTGGGTTATTTGGTTATTTACTAATGAAAATAGCATTGTAGTGCTTGTAGAAAATACTACCACCACCTACTGGCATATACTGTACATAAAATTGAATATGTTTCTAAATCATTTTGAACAGTGACAAATAAGGGCATAGGGAAAAGCATAATTATAGTCACTTTATTATAACTTTAATTTTAAATTTAGTCAAATAATTTCATTTGCTTTTTGACAATATAACGTTAACTTTTGCCACCTGAATGTGTAAACAGAAGCAAGAGCAAAAATAAGGCATAAGATATTTAGAAAGTAATAAGGTAGAGTTATACGCTTGAAATGACAAACGCCCTTGCTTTTCACTTGTTGCTGTGTTCCTTTTTGCTTTTATTGGAAATTTTATCAAAAAAGTCATTTATATATCTTGTCATGCAAAATTACATTCAATCAACAAAAGTATTTAAAGCAGAATATAAAGATATGTACAAATTCTCTACTATTTCACTAGTTATTTTGATAAAAGAAAACAGTAAGAGCAACACATGTATACCAGGTTTTTTGAAATTTTTATTTCATAGTTAACTCTCATTAGCTTGTAGGTTAGTATTAGATTATTTTCTCCTCTTCACAATTTTCCTTGGGAAAGAATTAAATCCTCATGTTATTTCCTCCATGGTTATTTTGAATTTTATCCTCAGACAATCTAGTCTTTGGTCCTATAAATTTCGTACCTCTAAAGGAACTATCTCTTGCATAGAATCTATTTTCTTGTTCAATAGTTTAATATTTTGCATCAATGAGCTAGATTCATGAAAAGGATATGGGATCGAAGGCAAGGTTTTTCTTCCCAAAACGCCACTGTGACACCCCTATTTGTTAGAGTTTCAACATGGATAACTTGTCACTTTAATGATAATTATAATGACATCTGTGTGTGTGTAAAATATATATAAAGAAAGATAGATTTAGTAGAACCTAAGGATAATATGTGTATACATTGTAATTATAGTCAAGAAACATTTTCTGGAGGGTGAACATGTTAAATTTTAAAGAAAGAAAAAAGTCCTCTAATATTTAATCGCAGTTATATATTGAAAGTACATTCAATGCATTATTCAGTGTATTCAAAGTATATTATATGTATATTATGTTTATTTTCTTTCATGGGTGTGAAAATATTTGTAGAACATAATGGTAACTTATTCCTCATTATCTTATTTAAATTATAATCAATTATCTGCTAGCTTAGTGATTGTTCAGTGCCCTTTAGAAGAAAATGTTATAGTTCCCCAAGATACTGTTTTGCATTACATTGATAATTAGGATTTATTGTGAAATATTAAACTACTGGCTTTGTTGAATTGTTTGACAGCCCAATTTCTTGCTTCTGTGCCTACTTTCACCTTTTGATATCTGACACTATTTCTCCTGCATTTATGTTATCAAGACATAGTCATTGAATCACTACAATGTGCCCAGCATCAGATTAGCACAACTGATTCAGTAGTGGATGTATAAGGCAGACGAGTTCCTCGACTTGTTGGAAATTAAAACAGATGACAGAGAAATGCAGTAAACAAGTAAAGTGCAACAAATGAAAGAACGCATTGGAATAAGTGAGGTAAGTGTAAGGGAGCAAGTAGGTAAGTATTGGAGCTGTGGCCAGGAAAGACCTCATCAGCAACATGATTATGTAGCTAAAAGAAAGATAGGAGTCCAATAATGCAAAATTTAGTTGTGTATGATTGACAGTAGTTACCTGTTTAACTCAGTCCACTAGATTAGCTATTGAAAGATATTAAAAATATTCCTTTTTTCTATTGTTTGCAACAGACTTATGATGAATCTAATATATTTTGAAAATTTATTTTAATAAGAACTGAGTGAGTATTATCACCTAAAACTGAAAGACAGTGTTGTGGGCTGAATTGTGACCCTCCACAATTCAGATGCTAAAGCTTTAATCCCCAGCACCTTAGCATGGGACTGTATTTGGAGACAGTGTCTTTAAATAGATAATTAAGGTAAAATGAGATCATATGGGTAGGCCTTAGTCCAATATAATTGGTGTCCTAATATGAAGAGATTAGGACACAGACACACACAGAGGGAAGGCCATGTGAGGACACTGGAGGCAATGGCCATCTCTACAAGGTGGAGCGAGGCATTAGAAGAAAGCAACCCTGAGGACACCCTTGATCTTGAACATCTAGCTCCCATTTGTAAGAACGTAAATTTCTGTGGTTTGAGCCACCCAGTCTATGGCCCCATGTTACCATCTAGCAAATGAATGCAGGTAAAATTTGCAAAGCACTGATGATGCAATAAAAGTCAAAAGGGCGTAATGTCTGTGTGATAAGAATGAAGTAAAGAAATTCAAAGAGAAAAAAATAGGTGACATAGCAAACAAATTAAGAACAGTGAGTTTTGGTGGAAGAGCAAAGTGAATGAAAAATAATAGGGACACTGAATTTTACTAACCAGACTGGCATTATATGAGAGAAGATCTTGATTGTCAAGAAAAGAAAATACTTTTAAATATTATTCTGAAAGTAAGGAAACCTATTATTTCCCCCACAAATAAACCAAACACAGGTATCTAACATATAAAATAGATAAAAGCAGAGTATTGTGTAAGGAAGGGCACAGAACCTTGCTCCTCTAAATTTATCTTGGCTTTGACATAGCACCTCCAAGGAGTCTCATGGATCTGCATCATATTTTGAAAATCACTGGAATAAAGAGTTGAAGTTTATTAGTATTCATGGTGAGTCATTATAGTAATTTGTGGTAGGTTCGTAGTAGGGTCCCCAATTTCTTGTTCCCATCCTATCCTGGAAAGGGATCATACACTTTCATTCACAATTAGGTAATTTCCTATACCTTGTTAGTATGAGAAGTATAATCCAAACACAGCATTGTTAGTTCTGACCACATGATATAGTTTGGCCAATGTAACCTGAGCAGAGGTAATATGCACCACATCTGAGCAGAATCTTTAAGAGATAGCACCCAGTTCTCCCAGCTCTTCTGTCCTTTTTTCTCTTCCATAAGAATATTATGTCACAAATGGTGGCCAGTCCTTTATCATGTGTCTGACACATAACACACGAAACGACCATTACATGTGAAGTGAGCAAGTAATACATGTCAATGAAAAGTCAGATATTGGTTAAAATCCACTGTAATTTTTGAACTGTTTACTACCGCATCACAGCTGACTAATACAGTGTTTATTAGGAAAAGTAAATAAATCAAACAAGTCAAGAAAAAGGGAATATCTTTGCTCCAAACTATATTTAGTAGGTTGTAGGTTGGCCTACAATGAGAAAAATATGAAGTTGATTAATAATGAACATTTAGATATAGAAATACATTACACTTATGATAGAGTTGTCTATCACTTTCTACTCTCTCCAGCTTTTTTCAAGTAATCTTATCTCCACTATAAAATCTGCTGAGTTGGGTCTGCTCAACCATGGCACCATTGCTTCAGAAAAGATGGACGGATTTTGAATCTGTGACTTTTAGGGGGTAGATTTAGGCTGGACAGAAACTTACGCTGTGTGACCTAGTTCAACTACATTTTTCTTTTTGGGAATTTTAACTAAGATACCTAGAGAGAATTTTGTATAATGATTAGCTAAAAAGTCATACTCACTCAATTTTACAGCAAAGCATTTTGGAGTCTTATGAATAATATTATGGTAATAGAGAGCAGATACCAGTTAAGAGAGAACAAGAAATAGAAAACCTGAAAGAAACAATGACTTATCCTCACCCATTGCCTTAGATACTGCCCCAAGTGAGACCTAATTTTCCTTCCCACCACATTTTCTACTTGAGCAAATTTGAGAAGGCTTCCTTTCCTTGTGTCCAAAGCAAAAAACGTTATTTTTTCAGAACATCCAAACAAATGTAGTGATTGCCTAACAAGGGTGTCCAATCTTTTGGTTTCCCTGGGTCACCTTAGAAGAAGAATTGTCTTGGGCCACATATAAAATACACGAACACTAGCAATAACTGATGAGCTAAAATTAAAAACATCACAGAAAACTCATAATGTTTCGAGAAAGTTTATGAATCTGTGTTCGGCTACACTCAAAGCTCTCCCAGGCCACATGCCGCCTGTGAGGTGTGACTTAGACAAACTTAGCCCTAGTGGCTATATTGAAAAATAAAAAATAAAAAAATACAGATGGCTTTGGACACTTAGAATCAATGTGTCAAACTGGTTGGTATATGCAGTAATGAAAGGTAAACATTAAAGATTTCTTTGAGGTTCCATATTTTGATGGTAATAATACAGGAGAACAATTGGGACAGAGATGCAAAAGACAATAAGGTACACTTCTGGACACGCTTAATGTGAGAGGCTGGGATATTTGGTTGGAGAAGTCTACCAAACAGTTATAAAGAAAGGATGTCTATGCCAAAAAAATGAATAAGCAATGAACACTCATTTGCCACAGTATGTGAAGTACTACCTGAAATACTTAATGGGATCACAAAATTTACTTTTTTGAATGTTTCGCATTTGTAGCTTGGATTGTTTGTGCAAAAAGTGTATTCCTTTGCCAGAATTATGGCTTATTTTTTTTTTATTTTATGAGTTTATGAGAAGGGCTAATGAATGATTGAAAAACACATTGAACTATATTTAAAATCTGGTCTTTCTAAAGATTTTCATTGATTTCTTGTTTAATCAATAGTCTCCAAAAGTTGGCATGGCAAAAGGAAAACTTTGTGAATTAATTTTCACAACTCTACAGTGTTCAAAACAGAATAACTAGAAACTTTCAAAGCTGCAATAAATCAGATGAATACTCCTAGAACCAGGTAAAGGAATTAAAGCAAATTGAAGTGAAAGAGTTGGAGAACAGGAAACTCATGAAACCTCATTCATTTCCTGGGCCACAGATACGACTCTAATCATTTTGGTAGCCAACACAGAAAAAAAGAAATGTAATCAGTATTGATTGAGTAAATATAACTGTGTCCCCCAGGCAGAGAAATTTTTTCTCCGGACTCTTAAATAGCGATGACTGTATGATATGGAGTTGATAGCAAAAACAGCTCCAAGTTTTATAGCAACATTTTAAAGATTTCCTCCAGATAAGAGAATAGTATATCTACAAAAGTACAACTAGTTGGAAACCAATTTAATGTTTTGAAGCACATAGCTTTCCAAAGAACAAGCTTAACACCAACATAAATTTCAGAACATCAAAAGAGTATCCTTATATTCAAGATTGTTCTTGACAAGTTCAAGTGTGATGCATGCTACGTGTTAATAAGTACAGTACAGAGGCATACTCTTCTTTTATTTTTTGAGACAGAGTCTCCTTTTGTTGCCCTGTCTGGAGCACGGTGGCATGAACATGGCTCACTGCAGCCTCTGCCTCCTAGGTTCAAGCAATCCTCCTGCCTCAGCCGCCCAATTAGCTGGGACTACAGGTCTACACCACCACGCCCCACTTTTTCTGTATTTTTTGTGGAGACGGGATTTTTCCACATTGCCCAGGCTGGTCTTGAACTCCTGAGCTCAGATGGTCCACCCACCTTGGCCTCCCAAAGCGCTGGGATTACAGGCATGAGTCACTGTACCCAGCAACATACTCTTTCAAAACAAACCTGGTGGGGCTAGAGAACCACATGCTCCTAAAGCCATTCTGCTGTGTGGGATACAAGATAGACATTTTAGGAATATTTTCTTCTTAAAAAATAAATTTGAAAGAATGGATGCTAGATGTTTTAAATGTCTAGATTAAAAAGCAACCATGACAGCATGGAAAATGGTTAAAGCATCCATGGTCCACATGACCATCGAGTCTAAATAAAGTCGTCAGAGAATGTCTAACTTGGAGGGGTACAACTTTCTGTTATATTCTCAACTAGTTGTAGATGAGAACCTACAATATTAAATGAGTGAGATACTTTTCAGGTTTATTAACTGAATGTTGGGGAATGTCAACCAAAAATAATGGCTTAGGCTTTGGAATAGTTCATCTGTAGATCTTTTTGCCAGCCATAATTAGATAGCAGGGTTGGTTGATACAGCCATTTAAGAAATACATTCATTTGTTAAAATGGATTCAAGCTAAAGTCATTTCAGATTGTCCCCTTTAAGCATTCTACACAGGAACGTATCACAGCTTTGTCTTCATAATAATCATTAAACTCAGTTCAAATACTAGTCATGGGAATTGTTATTTGACATTTATTTATTTTGCAATTCATCTCAAACTCATTTTACTAGGGGAAAAATGCACTAAGGAAGTCAATCTGCTGTCTCAGCACTTATTTGTTTACAGAAAATTTCAGTGTAGGTGACCCTGTTCTGGTCGGAAACTTTATGATTAGAGCTCTTTCTGCCTCAGTGAAGAGCACATGTACTTTTCGTTTTTCTTTTCAGCTATTACCAGACTTTTAAGGGAAACAAGGCAACAGGCATTTATTAAAGGGCCAGTTAAGGGACACACTTGGATTTTTTAAATATCTAATAATTTTAAGGTAGAAACTGATTTCTATCAGATTATTTGTCACTTTATATGCTAGCATGGCATGTTTCTTCAAAATAAAACAATCAAAGTTTGGGAAATTATAGGTAGAGCTGAACTATATACAAAATAATGATCACCCTTACATTAATAATAAATATAAAATGCATTAATTTTTGTCTGTATATTCAAAATAATATTAATGCTCTTGGATATGTTTTAATATTTCTTTTTATCTTTTTTCTTTTTTAAATATGTAAAATATAATCCTACATATCCGAATACATGCATATGTATTCTCTTAGAAGAAAACAAGATTTTCTCACTATTTTGACATCTCCAAAATTGCGTTGTTCTCTCTTTGTAACTGCTTTCCATCAATTTATTGTACCTTTATCCTTATGCAATCAAAGATAGGATATTGGAAAGAGGGATTAGCAAAGACTACCTTCTTTTTGAGGTAAAACTCTACCGATAATTCAGTTTATTTTGCTTAATTTCCAGGCTGTCTATAAAATAGCTTTTTCACAAGTATATATTTTATTTTGCCACATGGTTTTACCAAGAATTAATAATTTTAATACTTTCATGATGATTTCTGATGATTTGGGCCCACTTCAAAAGCCAAAATGAAGTTAAAATTAAAAAATAAATAGAAAAGTACTGATGGCCTATGAGGTCATTAGAGTGTGAACACATAAACTACAGATACGTACATTCTAGAGACGCTAAAGAATTAAGAGAAAGTTAAAATTAGCCAATTCATTTGAAACATAGAAACAGAGTAACTAACTCCCAAAAATCTAATTTGATTTTCTTCTAACTTTTTACCCTTCAAGTATTTTTGTCTAGTTTAAGAAGGCATTGAAACTGCTAGTCTAAACCTGCAAGATTAGAGATAGGACTCACACCGAGGTAGATTGTCCAGAACTGGTTTAGAGAAGTTTTTGTTTGATTTCCACGTTTTCTTATTTTAAATTAGAACATGATGCCACCAATTAAAAATTAAGGTAATTTATATTGAAAAGAAAATCTATATTTTTGGACATTTCTTTCTTTCTTTTTTTTTTTTTTTTTTGAGATGGAGTCTCGCTCTGTCGCCCAGGCTGTAGTGCAGTGGTCGGATCTCGGCTCACCTCAAGCTCCGCCTCCCGGGTTCACGCCATTCTCCTGCCTCAGCCTCCCGAGTAGCTGGGACTGCAGGCGCCCGCCACCACGCCCGGCTAGTTTTTTGTATTTTTTAGTAGAGATGGGGTTTCACCGTGTTAGCCAGGATGGTCTCGATCTCCTGACCTCGTAATCCACCCGTCTCGGCCTCCCAAAGTGCTGGGATTACAGGCTTGAGGCACCGCGCCCGGCTGGACATTTCTTGAGAAGTCAGAACTAGCTCTAAACATGGACCAAAGCAGCCATTTGCTAGGGCTGTGCACTGGCGGCTTATATTACCTGGGCACTTCTCCCCAGGTTGTCCAAGTTCCATTTCCAGTATTTACCATATAATACCTATCTCCCACAAGATTTTACCTTCTGTCTCCCAGGCTAGCCTGAGACCCAAATGATTCTTATTTCTTCTGGCAAAATATAGAATCACAGCATTTTCTTATTTTATTCCTGGCAACTTCCCCACCCACTCCCTAATGATAGTAATGTAATGTGGAAAGTAAAACAAGCAGAAATGTTAAATAATCCATTATGAGATAAACTGGCCACAACCTCTCCCACTCACTTGGAGCACATATCCGTAGAGCACATCTCTATGCGTGAGAACTCAGCTTGAAATGAAATCAATGAAAAGACCAACTATTTTTATGTCTTTCTTAACCCGGGTTTACGTGATCTTTAAAAGATCTACTTTTCTGAATGGCAACAGCATTGCAGTTTGTGCAAACCTTCAGGCTACACTACAGATGGTGCCATTTAGCAATGACCAAATTGCCAGTTACAACCCTCTAAAAAATGCAGAGTTTATCATAGAAGCTCTGACAGTCGCCGGAATATCATGTCTCTTTTGGGCATTGTTTTAACAAATGCATTTGAAAGAAAAACGTTCTCAGTTAACTACAGTTCCCAGAATACCTTGTAGAACATTCTATCTCTATTGATGATAAACTGGCATAGCCACTGTGCTTCCTCTGGCAGAACTCAGGGGAAAGCAAGCAACTGCATTATATCATGTGACAAACTTTATGGAAAACACTAGTGTGCAGTTTTATCAGTATTTGCATTCTCTCAGTACAAGATAGATCTGAAATCTATTTTTATCCAACAGTTCTTATTAAACCAAGAAGATTGCCTGTTACTATATGTAGTTGTTTCAAGCAGTAGTGCCTGATGATACTTTTTGTAAACAATTGAGAATAAATCCAAACAAGCTAAAAAATGTTTATTGCAAAATACTGTAGTTCAAGAAAAATTACATCTGCACGGAGTGCATATTTTAGATGAAATTTATGGTACAGTTTCTCTTCATTAACCACATCTCAGAGAATTTTCAAAGCATCAACTTGCATATTATTAACATGTACTTAAAATAACAATGTGGAAAGCTTCAAGATTAAAATAAAAGGTTAAATGTAAAATGTAAGGTGCCTTCAGTGTGTTTGTATACATGTAATTTGCTTTTTAATTAAAGTGAACTAGACCTTACCTAGACCAGAGAGATTAATAAGTATCTCATTCTAGTATAACTATTCTCCTTAATAAAAGCAGATGGAATTCATTTTCCGAAGTAAAAACATTAGTATTAACTATCATTGCTTCTTTTATATGGTTAAACACATATAATTACTCTACCACATTTTTCATGGAAAGGAACAGTGACAAAAAGGCAATTATAGCATTTGAACTCAATAGAATTTTTTCTATTACTCTATGTTATGGATATATATTTTGTGGGGTGTTTGATTGGTTTTGTTTACTTTTTTCCACTTGTATGCATTCCCTATTATTTTACAGCTTAAAATTCTTAAAGAACAATCTGTGTCATCAGCTGTATCTACAATGCATGTAGTATTTTAACCCATTTGAAAAGCTAAATATAGCCCATGGTGGCTCACACCTGTAATCCCAGTAATTTGAGAGACCAAGGCAGGAAGATTACTTGAGGCCAGGAGTTTGAGACCCAGCTGACCAACAAAGCCAGATTAAAAATTAAAAACAAAATTAGTTGGATGTGATGGCACATGCCTGTGGCCCCAGATAATTAGGAGACTGAGGTGGGAGGGTCTCTTGAGCCAGGGAAGTTGAGGCTGCAGCACTCTATGATTGAACCACTGCACTCTAGCCTGGGTGATAGAGCAAGATCCTGTAGCCCCAGAAAAAGTGAAATAAGGAAACTATTCATAAAGTAATCTCTGCAAATTCCTGTAATTTATTATCCAAGTGTTCTTTTTTGTCAGTTATACCTAGATCCTTGAGGGTATTCCTTCAAAGTCAGTAGGAGATGGATTCTGATATATTATTTCCTGTATGTACAATTTCCATGTATGGTATCATGGAATGACCATGATTCATGAGATTGACAGAACTGAATTTTAATCTGACTATTATCTCCTAAACTGTATGATGTTGGACAAATCAGTTAATCTGTCTGAACTTCAGTTGTTTCATTTGGAAAAAGCTAAAAATATATGCTTCATAGAATCGAGAGGGTGATATGGTTTGGATCTGTGTTCCCACCAAATCTCATGTCAAATTGTAATCCTCAGTGTTGGAAGTGGGGCCTGGTGAGGGGATGGTATCATGGGGGTGGATTTCTCATAAGTGGTTTAGCAGCATCTGCTTGTTGCTGTTCTTGTAATAGTGAGTGAGTTCTCATGAGATCTGGTCATTTAAAAGTCCGTGACATCTTCCTAGCACAGCTCTCTCTTCTCCTGCCATGTAAGACATTCCTGCTTTCTCTTCACCTTCCACCACGATTGTAAGTTTCCTGAGGCTCCCTAGAAGCAGAAGCCACTATGCTTCCTGTACAGCCTGCAGAACCATGAGCTAATTAAACCTCTTTTTTTAATATATTACCAAGTCTCAGGTATTTCTTTATAGCAGTGCAAGAACGGACTGATATGGAGAGTTAAAGAGATAATTACAGTTCCGGAATATAGTAAGCCCTTTAAAAAGGCAAAAACAATTACCATTATTTACTCTTCAAATGTAAAGTAATACCTGAAGGTGGTCCAAGTCATCCTGGGTTTGTATAAAATGCTGTTTGTTTGTTTTTAATAATAAAGTCAAAATCCTTCACTTTTTAACTGCTAACCACCATTATTTACAAACTTCCCATGCTTCCATGCTGGCTTTCTTTCTAACTAAGCCTTCCATCAGTGGTGTACCTAACCCTGCCCTGCATGTTCTCCAGGCTCCCCTAGTTTGCACGTGCTTCTGAATTTTGTCACTCTAATGAATTCCCAGTCATCTTTCAATGATATCTCTTCAGATGCAACAAGATAGAAATAATCACCCAGAGCTTCTCTATTACAGCAGCATCAAAATCTTCTCCATGCATCTGTTGATATTGCTTCTTGGACTATAAGTTATTTGAGCTATATCTTTACCTTTCTCCAGCACTGATACAATATCTTCAGGATGCCAGAAGAGAAGGAACAACATTATTTGAAAAATACACCCTATGAAAAAGAAAGGAGAGTTCTAATATCTAAATGGGAGGTAATAAAACAGTGTCAAAAGTTAGTAGTCCAATTTTTAAGAAGGAGGAGTTGCAGTTTGTGCTAATGTTCTTCAATCCTTTGTTTTCAGGTTGGAACTCTCAAATTCATTTGCTGGTTCACTCTGCCCGTGTTCTACAAAAGCCCTAGTTTCAGTCTGTGCTGTGGCTCAGCTTCCTCTCCTCATCATAGAATGTTGGCTTCGTATAATCGTCCCCTAATCTGCCCAGCCTCAGGTAATTTAGGCAGTGAAAAAATGCAATTCCAGTGATCTAGACATTTAAAAGTAATTATTAGAATAGTAAAATGTCACTGCAGATAACAAAACATCATTTGATAGTCAATATTTTTCTTCTTAATTATTTCTCTAAAACATGTATTTTATTTGTTTCAACAGTTCTGAAATGTTTGCTAATGTTGCTTACCATTTTTTTTTTTTTCTTTTTGCCAATACTTACTCATTCAATTCCATTTGATCTGGACAATTCGGCGGACACAAAAGCTAAAAACACTGCAGAAAATCAGTCTCCATGTGCTCATCAGAGATTTTGGTGACTGAATCTTATTTTGGGTGGTGGAAGATGAAGTTATAAATCAGGATGTTTTTAAAATAGCTAAACTCTACGTAATGCTTCTATGATTTCCAAGTGAAAAATAAACTCAAAGGAAATTTGAAATGTAAAAGTCTGTAAATCTTTGTGAATGTTATGAATTTTGTACCATATTCATGTATTCCTATGCAAAAAAATGAATTATTTAAAATAAATTAAACGGAAGAGTCTTGTAATAATAGATTTGAACTCAGATGAATGCAGTCTTTAATACTTTACTTTTCTGTCTTCTCATTATGATTTATTCACAGGCAAACTAGAGAAATCTCATTGATCTTCTCTTTAAATAAGATAATCTGATGTATTTATTAATGTATTTTTATTTGAGTAGTTCACATGTAACAGGAACCCAAGTGCTCTTAACCCTTTTACTCTCCTACGGCACAGAGCTCTTAGGCTTCAGACCAGCATTGTTCTCCCTCAGTGGAATTAGAGAGAACCATACAATTTGCTTTTTGGTTTTATTATATGTGCCACAAAAACTCAGAAAACAAAAATTCCCAATTGTTTCATTTGCTAGCTAGAGTTCAAATCTTTACTACCCCCAAAATTCCAGCATTGAAGTTAGAGCAGGCCACCCCCAGGGAATACCACAGCAACTTCATTTTAAAAATACGTTTGATTTTATTTTCCTAATCTTCTTGCAGCCTTTCTTTCTTTTCCTTTTCTCCCCTATTCCACTGCTGCGTGCTTTAATTTTGCTTTCAGTCGGTAGTTTAAAAACTTTAGCTTCTAATAACTGGAAAAAATGGTTATTTAAAGATAACTGCAACTTGCTTAACATGCCAGGCTATCATATGCTCAGTGCTTTGAAGCTGCAAATTAATGACGAGCAGGAACAGTGACTATCTTTCAGAAGAAACTGACCTCTTTCTAATGGCACATCGCTAATGTCATCTGTCTACTGCATCTCATTATGTGAATTTCACGGAGTTAAAAAAAAAAAAAAGTATCTTAAGGCTGTACACAAATAAAAAGGACCTTCTAGTATTAAGCACTTTGAAAATTTTTGATCTCTCAAAACACCTTCCTTAGATACTGCTTCCCCCTTTTGTGCATGGCATGCTGCTTATGTCATCTATTCTCTGTGACTAATTATGTTAATTTTGTGCCATAAAAGTAACTGAAGGCTGTTAAGGAATAAAAGCTTTTGAGTGGCCTTATTTCATAAACACCCCTTTTGAACAAGGCACATTTAGTCATATTTGCAGTAACAGAAAGAGTCTTGTGCTAAAAATACAACAAAGGCTCTTGAATATGGCCATTTATTCCCACTTTATTAGGTAATTTATGAAAAAGTATGAAGGGAAGCCTTTTTGTTACTATAATTTGCATAAAGCTGGTGCCCCATTAATGAGATAACTTCCTGCCTTTTGTGTATCACCAGCTGGAAATAGAAATGGAGGAACTTTTCTGTAGCCCAATTACTTAACCTGCTGAGTTCAGAGTTGGAAAGTAAACAGGATTCCTATTTGCCAAAGAACTTTATTTTGGTTCCTCTAATCTGATTTTTTAAAATAAAAATAATTAGAGGAAAGATGAAAGCCAAATTTTAAAACAAATGAAATTTCAGCAAGGCTTAATGTTAGAAAACGTATCTACTTCTGGAGAATATTACTTGTTTAATACTCATATTTTCATCATTAGAGGACAATTCTGATCTACTTTTGCTTTCATTGATTGGATCAAATACCATTTGATTATCCATTTGAATATATGGAACTATAAGTATGACAAAAGAAAAAAATTGTGAATAAATTCTAGACAACTTTTTGTGGGGGAAAGGGAGCAAATACTTACGATCTGCAGTCCTTCAATGAAAGATATTTTAAAATTTCATAATCATCATAATTGTACACTACTGAAAAATGCCTTGGTGATACAATAAATAACATGATAGCTATTTATTAAGGCCCCAAATACACCCAAAATGATACATAATTTTGCCATGTGGGGTAGATATTCAATATATACAGTAAACACATAGAAGAATAAAATGGGGGCAAAAGAAAAGGGATGATTTTGAAGTTATAACTTGTTTGTACACATGCTCACATACACACACACGCACGCACACACACAATATTAGAAAGGCTTTGCTGAATTTCTTCAGAGTCTATGTAAAGGAAAATTTTGTTTATTGATATGTAATTATATTATTTACTTATTTAAAAACTATAGTTCAGTCAAATTATGCCATTATACTTTTTCTCCCTACATTCCCTAAACCCACACTGGAAATGTGGTTTCAGATGACACAGTGTAAAGGCTGATAAGTGGAAAATAACACAAGAGTAAGGACAGAGGGGCAAAGCCATTGTCTTTGACTAGAATTCACAAATAAATTAGAAAAGTCGATGGTCAGTCTCGTGGTTTCATCCTTAAAAAGAAGGCATTGAACAATTTGAGATTGTATTAAGAAATTATCTTACCATCAGGCAGAAATTCTGGTTTTCTGTACACCCCTTATAACATCTTGGGTATATTGTGTTTACTGAAGTAATAGAAATAGTTGCAAAGCCTAGGGCTTTGAAAACTATCACCATTCAAGAATGTAGTTGCATTTTGTCAGCCACTGAGCTCACAGAGGCTAATTTTTAGAGTTAAGCATGAGCATGTTTACATTCTACTTATATATTTCTTCTGTAGGTCATCTAGAGTTTGATGCAAAGCCTGGCTTTCACTGTGTGGCATTTCCTTCATTCTTTAGGAGCCTGCTTGTGGCTTACACCCTTGAATGGAAATTTATTAGGCATACTGTACTCATTCCTTCGCTTACATCAGGCCAGCATTTCCTAAACATAATAATCCACAAGATGGTTTTTCCATGATATGTCTACCTTCTATACCTTCTTAAACACCAAAGAATTCAACGTGAGAAATGCTGTTCTAGGAAAGTAACTTTCATGTCTGAAGTGATCTATTGGGGAATTCTTTCTTTTCAGTTTGTTTTATGTTCTACATTGTTTGATTTAAGAGAATTAGTAAGGATGGAAAATAAGTTCCACTCTTCAGTCAATAGAGTTTTGTTTTGTTTTGTTTTTTCCAACATAGAATTAAGGTAAAGAGCATAAATAGTGCTCTGGCTGTGGAAAACACCTCAAAATTGTCAGACCTCTGAGCCCAAGCCAAGCCATTGCATCCCCTGTGACTTGCACGCATACGCCAAGATGGCCTGAAGTAACTGAAGAATAACAAAAGAAGTGAAAATGCCCTGCCCCCGCCTTAACTGATGACATTCCACCACAAAAGAAGTGAAAATGGCCGGTCCTTGCCTTAAGTGATGACATTTCCTTGTGAAAGTCCTTTTCCTGGTTCATCCTGGCTCAAAAATCTCCCCCACTGAGCACCTTGTGACCCCCACTCCTGCCCACCAGAGAACAAACCCCCTTTGACTGTAATTTTCCTTTATCTACTCAAATCCTATAAAACAGCCCCACCCTTATCTTCCTTCGCTGACTCTCTTTTCGGACTCAGCCCGCCTGCACCCAGGTGATTAAAAAGCTTTATTGCTCACACAAAGCCTGTTTGGTGGTCTCTTCACACGGATGCGCATGACAAAAATCCCAAGCAGTAGTATCCAAGAAGTTACTAAGAAATCAGTTGGTCCGAGTAGGCACTTCCTATTCTGCTTTCTTCTATTATCTGCAGTGACATACATTCCACTTGCAGAAGGAAATGCACTCCACAAATTAGTCATAGTTTCCAATTTGTTTTCAACTGGACTTGTGACAAAATCTGTAATTTAAATTTTCATGATGGTTAGTCATTTGAACCCCCGGAACATAAATGAAAAAAATAAAATAAAATAGTGTAATGAGTAATCCTCTAATGAAAAAAAAAAAAAAACCTACACCAAACTTAATTAAACTCAGTGGAGAAAGTAGCCAGAATGACAAAGCAAACATATATTATTTTTATTTCATTTTTTTGAATCCCTAATATTTTGTATTTTAGTTACCCTATTAAAAAATTCTATGTTCCAACTCTACCCTTCTATATTTTGACTCAAACTTCTCCAACATAGACCTGAAATTTAGTTGATCTTACAATCTGTGACAGTTCAAATGAAGAATTTAAGTAAGTTCTATATTAGTTAAGTGATATATAAAATTGAGTGTTAGAATATTAATTAAGCAATAATTTGAGAACGTATTACATGGGCATATGTTATTATCATCTTATAGGGTGAAGATGTTATAAATATAAAAAGAGTTCTCTCTCCCCTTGCCACTTCTTTAAAATTTATACAAACTTTCTCAAAATAGCTCATAAAAGGAAATCCCCACTCAGTATAAAGTTAACATACTGTTAAAACTATGTAAAAGTATCTGGAAGCTATAGAGGAAAGTTTGAATCAACAAATATTTTCGACATTCCTACTGGTAACTCCAAGGCCTTTTTTTTTCTCTCTGTTCTTTTTCCCCCTCCTTGTCTGTTACAAGTTATGATGTGTGGATGAAGGCTTTTTCCCATGCAGTAATGACTGTATACTGAGATTTCAAGGGGCTGTTCATGACAATCCCATTTTCTGTGTAATTTCATGGTTGTCTTCTTGAATGAAGATATTGGCTGCTCTGAAGCAGGGGTCAGCCGCTCCTGCTCCCTTTCAGTATTGTTCCGGAGTATGTTTCCTTTCAGCTGATGAAAAGTAATTCATCATTTACACCCCTGAATTCTGCCAGCATTTTTTGAACAACTTTTCTTTCCCTGTGGTACCTTAGGCCCATGAAAGAGATAAATAGGTTCAATACAACACGAGGCCCCAGATCCTGGGAGCAGGTTAGGCCTCTGAGGCCCCGAGCTGCCCCTTTCTCATGATAGAGTTTGTCACCTTTCTACCTCCAGAAGTCAAATCCTGTCGACTCAGCCATCTTTCAGGCTCTCTGAAGTGGCTTTGGCACCCACTGGGGCATGTGAGCTTAAAATTGATTTTTTTTAAGATCTGTCAAGTTCCCTTAAGGGACGGAGTTGACAGCCAGCAGGCCTCAACTATCACAAAGCATCCAATGTGTAAAAGACACCTAAGGAACTTCCTTTGAGGGGCCAAAGGGCTTCAGACTTTGTGACACATTGAGAGGGTGCTGTTGCTAAGAAACTGGCTTTTGGCAATAGGATTTTTTTCTGCAACTCTGCCACTTTGGGAAGTACTTTAAACTACCTCTCTTCTTATAGCAAAAGACAACATTGCCTATTATAAAAACAAGATGCCCCCAAAAAAGATGTTAAATGGACTCATTACATGGTTCTTCAGACTCCAAACGCCTATTACTTAGGCATTTTAGAAATTAGTTAACTCTAGTATTTGTACCCGCTTTCAGAAGAATAAAACATTAGGCAATCTAACTTAATCAAAATAAAAGCTAATTTTTTTTTTTTTCTAAAAGCAAGGATATTAAGTGTTTAGGAGTTGGGATGCTGTATAAATTAATGCAGAGATAGATTGTTCTATCTCAACTTAGAGTAAATAGTGACTGGCTTAACACACCAGCAGTAGTATTGCCCAGGCTACAGCTTACCTTTGGTTTGTTGCGAAATAATGCTGGAGCAGGTATGGCCATTTGTGCCTGCCCAAGGTCTACTGGATCAAGAAATTGTTTAATTCAGCCTTTCATTTAGCCATCACCTTTAATTTTATATGTTCTCTTGGCAGTCAAAATGATAGGAGCAGGGTCCTCCTATATCGTTTTAAAGGCTAATGAAATATTCTATTCTTTTTGTTATTGATTTTAAACCGCTTCAATATAGCAAGTAATTTTTTTTTTTTTTTTTTTTGGCTGTTGTTGCAAATAAAGAAGAAAACAACTTAGCCTCTTTTAGCGACCACGGCATAACTATGCTCTCCAGCAAAACTGTTCGTGCAGAGCAAGCACAGCATCCTTTGGAAGATTAGCGATTCCTCAAAAGAAGTCAGAAGACAGATTTTCACATTCAATTCCAACCTGTGTGGTTTGAAGGCCGTGAAACTTTCAACAACAATATAAATACTGCATGTGTCTCTCTCTCCCGAGGCTGGATTTTACCGACTGTTATGTGAAAGGCCAATTGTATAAGCAGGTGTAGGTCTGAGTTGAAAGGATTTGATGGCATTAATCTCCCTTTAAGAGGTCTTGTTTTCATGGGCTGTTGTCAAACATAACTGAGTCGTTCTGTGACTATAACTGCAGTTATCTGTCCCTTGTTATAGAGAGTTGCCCTAGCTTTTGAGGGAATTTCTGCATGACTTTTCCAAAGAATGTTTCAATGTTCTCTATAGGGAGAGGCAGTATGGCAGTGTGAGACAAATATAGTCTCTGCGGGCAGGCATACCCTGGGTTTAAATGTTGGTTTGCAGGATCTGTGTTGCTTCACTAAATTCATGAAAATTCTCTGAGTCACAGCTTCCTGTATACAAAATGAGGACAATAATAGCTGAGGTTTAAGTGAGGTTATGCATGAAAAATACTTAGCATGGTCATTGGAATAGAAGTTCAATACATGATAAATATTATTCCTCCAATTGACCAAATATATGCCACGATTTCATGGTCCTTGCCACTGAAGTTCAGACATCATGAATATTAGCTATGGACATTAAACAGTTATCTTCCTAATTCCAAAATACTAAACACGTTAATTTCTAGACTAGAGAGATGATTACCTGGGGCTAAGTCAAAATTAGCTCTGATAGTTGTGAAGTCATAACCTGGTCAAAATATAAAAGGAAATGCTGAGACGTTGTCTGCAAGATTTATTATTAATGCACCTAACATTGCTAATAAAAACAAAAAGTGGCCAGGCACAGTGGTTCACGCCTGTAATCCCAGCACTTTGGGAGGCTGAGGCAGGGGGATCACCTGAGGTTGGGAGTTCAAGACCAGCCTGACCAACATGGAGAAACCCCGTCTCTACTAAAAATACGAAGTTAGCGGGGGGTGGTGGCACATGCCTGTAATCCCAGCTACTCAGGAGGCTGAGACAGGAGAATCACTTGAACCCAGGAGGAGAGATTGTGATGAGCCAAGATTGCGTCATTGCACTCCAGCCTGGGCAACAAGAGTGAAACTCCATCTCAAAAGCAAACAAACAAACAAAGGACAAACAAAAAGGAGCTGGTGAGAATAGATGCTAATACTATCATACTTCTTTTTTTACATAGGCTTAATTTGCATTGCCGTTATTGACAGGCTGGACCCTTCAGCCTATCAAATGAATGTGTTGCTTTCATGGGATGAGTGAATGTGGTCCTTCTGTTTGTTGTTTCATTGTTATTTGGTCAGCTCTCCTAGTTTCCCGGTTTATTTAGTGTAGGTGAAGCATAATTATTTTGTGAAAAGTTTCCCAGGTGATTCTAAAGTCTAGCCTGTGCTGAGCATTCACTACCTTAAGTAAAAAAAAAAAAATTAATAACTTGGTTATAGTTTTTTTCATGAGCTACATGTCAGTAGCCATAACCAATTTTCTGGGAGAAATAGTACACAAGCAGGTAGTTGCTGAGTTGCCAGAGACAAAATAAAGCAGCTGAAGTTAAAGAGAAGCAGAAAGAGAGTCTTCAATATGTAAAATAATAAATTATATTTTTATCTCACTGTATCCTCTTAAGAATTAGTAACACACAGCCATCTCACTCAACAAAACTGACGGTAAAATGGTACACCATGTGTTTAACATTTCTTTTAACTCCTCTTCCATGTAAACACATTGAAGAGATAGAAATGGGACTCACTTTGGCCTCCATCATTTTCCACCGCAGCTTTAAGTTATCCAGTTCCTTCTTCTAGGAACTGTCCCTGACCTCAATAGTAAATTAGATGTGGCCCTCCTGTGTTTGTCTAGTGCCCTCCAATTTTCATTTTACAGTGTGGGAGTGATTGAATGAAGGCGCTGAGCACAATGGATGTACTGCCTCATTAGATTGTAGGCATTAGGATTAAGTACCCATGTGCAGAGGAATCATCCTTGTTTCTCCCATGCTTATTTCAGCATTTGTCAATTGCAGTAACTTATAGATACACCAATGAGTGTATGAATAAATAAATAAGCTTCCCACAAAGACTTTCCCACAACCAACAGTCCCCTGAAAGGCTTAATATGTCGAGTTTTTGCTCAATAATATAACAATTGATGTACTACCAAATATTGCCATATTCTTTTAAGAAAGGATGACAAAAAGATCCATGATTCACTAGAATAAAAAAGATGGAATTTCTATCTTGAAGTGAGAAGACTGTGGAATTCATTCAAGAAAGTAGAAATGAGGTGGAACAGGCTCATCCTCTTTCCATGCTGGGATATAAGTTCACCAGGAGGGTGGGAAGAAATAAGCGTCTTGCCTATCTTGGACATTTTTACAGCTATCTCTGATAAAGAAAAACTGCAAAAGTTTCAGTGCTACACTTCGATACATCTGTCTGTTACAGGGTCATCATATTATAGTCATTATGGCAGGAGGCTCACTTCCCTCCCTGGTTTATTATAACTGACCGTAATGTACCATAGAGGCTCAAGATATTCTCTTCTTGACTGAGCCTGGAGAGTATCTATTTCACAGTGTATTCCTCTTAAAGGGTGAGTCTAAAAATGGCAATAGACAAGGCACTTATCTGTACATAAGTATCAGAGACAGAATGGGAGGAAATGATGCACTTCATGGAGTTGCATTACTTCTTCAGTACAATTTGTTGCACTAAAAAAAAAAGAAAGAAAAAGAAAGAAAAAGAGAGAAAGAAAGAAAGAAAGAAAGAAAGAAAGAAAGAAAGAAAGAAAGAAAGAAAGAAAGAAAGAAAGAAAGAAGGAAGAGGGGGAGGGAGGGAAGGAGGGAAGGAAGGAAGGAAGGAGGGAAAGAAAAAGAAAGAAAGAAAGAAAGAAAGAAAGAAAGAAAGAAAGAAAGAAAGAAAGAAAGAAAGAAAGAAAGAAAGAAAGAAAGAAAGAAAGAAATGTAATTTGGTAAAAGGATTCTAGTGGTCTGAAAGAGTTAATGTGGCTCTTTCTACTAGAAACAGTGAGTCATTTACATATAGGCAATCCCTTCTCTTCTCCTGAGTCACATCACTGCTTCAAGAGACATTTTAAAATGGATCTTCACAGACTCTAGGGAGGGGGCAAGAGGATTGTTTTCACTGTCAGTAGTAACTACAAAATGAGTTTGTATTTTCTTTTCTTGTTTATCCATTTTTCCCCCTGTGGTGTCACTCAGAAATGAAGGTTTGAAAGACATCCTTTCTTACATTTGGATTGGGTATCATGGGGAAGTTACCTCCTTGGTATTCTTATTTCACCCATGCTATAATTTGAGGGATTAGCAAATACCCTCTATTATAAAAAATGTTAACTTGTCCTTCAAAATTTTGATAGATTTCTATTAGTTAGCGTCTTTCTTTTTACTATCTATTATCAATTCAATTATCTTTATGTAATATCTGTTTCAGGATATTTCAAGCATAATTTTGCTTAGGCTCATTTTTAAAGTATATCAGCTTTATCCCTGATCATAATTTAAATGACTACTAAATGCATCACCACTTTTTTAAATTGTAATTTTTTCCAACAAATTCATTATGATTATAAGAAAAATATTATTTGTGGTTTTTGCATTCTTTCAAAAATGTCCTTTCCCAGAATAACCTCCCTTGAAATCCTCTATTTTCACAATAAATACTTATCTAGGTGTTTCAATAGTAAATATTTTAGAAAATTAACTTTTATTGACTTATTTTTCAAATTCCAGAGCACGATTTTGCGAATCATCTTTAACTGTGCATAAATGTGAAGTACTTTTTTGCCTAAACAAGTTTCAACCCTGCTGAGGGTATTTTATCAAGAAACAAAACAAAATAACACAAAGCATTTCCTGTCTATTTTCTCTTCCTGCCCTGGAGGGGTATTTCAACATTCACAAAATACCTGACTATCCGTATTTTCCTTAATGTCTATCCAAATAGCATCTGCTGTGTCAGCTAAAACACCCACAGCATTTCTTTTTACTGGCTATCATATGTGTGCAATATTGAGCCCTCCCTCCTCCTTGTTATTTGGTTTCCACTTTCAGTAAACCTTATCCTAGCATTTTAATTTCTCAGTCATTTCTCTGACTCAACCATAGCATTTCTATTTAAATAATATCATGCTTATCCTTGATACTCATACTCATACTTATCACCGATAAGGCTTTGATGTAATAAATCCTTGATATAATATCTTACTTATCCATGCTATGAGATATAATCAAAAATGAAAGCAGAAACTTAAGATACAGAGTAAAATATATTACTTGCCAATTTTCCACAGTAACTTTTCATCATTACTCCAAAATTACTTTTTAATGCAAAGAGTAGTTTCAATCACATTGAGGCCCACATGATTCAGATACTATCATAATCACAATTAGATTACATTACTGCAATCAGGAATGGAGATCATTAAGAGAAAGAATATAAATTGCTTTAGTTTTACAAGTACTGAGCTAGCAAAATTATAATTAATCTCCATTTATAATCTTTTCTTTCATAGAACTGCAAAGCATGCTACTTTTTTTAGGCCATCAATACAAATTAGAACTAAGTAATAAAGCTCTAACTATTACTACTGTGCTGTTCACAATTGAAGAAACTTTCACATTATGTATAGAAGGCTTTTGATACAACCAGTGCCCATAGAGTAGACTGTTTCAATGCAAAAAGTGCAAGTATCACAAGGTGCTATACAGAAAACAATGCTGCAGAAACTATCCTTTTCAGTGTAACCAGTTTTGCATTCCACTGGGATGGTGCCACTCATGGAGATGAAGAAGCAATTACTTAAAAGTCACAGTGAGTGCCTCACTCTGTATGTCCTAAGTTTTAAATATAGTCTTTTAAAAGTGCACGAAATAATACCATTTAAAAAATTCAGGATACTGAGACCTTCAAAATTCAATCAATTATAATTATTGTAATTGTTTCATATTTTTAAAGTGAATTAAATTCTGTTATAACTTGATACACCAAGTCCTTATATAGTACTATATATACCTTTTATTTATTAGTCCTTAAAAGCTATCATACATTAAAAGAGAATATACTATTAAACTCAGATTTTAGTGAATACATATAGAAAACAGCTAATATTATACAATTTCAGAATTTTTTTCCCACATTGCTGAAGTCAAAACAGTGCTAAAAATTTAACGAATTTTTAGAACTCATGTATGTGGTGGCAAGTTGACCTCACATGAATTCATTTAGGAGGAAGCTTACTTGACATGAACTGATTTAGCAGAAAAACTCAGCCTGAATTTGCAGAAAGTTGCTTATATTCCTTAACAGCGCTTTTGTTTGACAAATAAAAATAGTATATATTTAAGGTTTACAATCCAATGATTTCATGTACATGTGCAATGTGAAAGGATAATCACAATTAAGCTAATTAATATCTCTATCGCCTCACATAGTTAACCTTTTTGCGTGTGTGATGATGATATTTAAGATTTGTTACAGCAAAATTCAAGTACACAATTCAATATTGTTAACTATAGTCACCGTGCTGTACACTAGATCTCCAGAATGTATCCATCTTGTAACTCAATGCTTGTACCCCTTGGTCAGCATGTCCCCATTTGTCCCCTCTTCTAGTCGCTGACAGCCATCGTTCCACTCTGTTTCTATAAGCCCAACTTTTTAAGATTCCACATATAAGTGAGACCATGCAGTATTTGTCTTTCTGTGTCTAGCTTATTTCACTTAGCATAATGTCCTACAAGTTCATCCACATTGTCAAAAATGCTAGAACTTAGTTTATTTTTAAGGCTGAATAATATTCTTAATTTTCTTAATTAATTCATCTGTCAATATACGCTTTTGTTTCATAGCTTGACTATTGTGAATAATGCTGCAATGAACATGGGAGTATGGGAGTACAGAAAGCTCTTCAAGACAGTGAATTTACACACACACATACATAGGTGAATTTATACACATACACACGCATATATATGTATTTGCATATTTGTGTCTATATATATATATTCCAGTTTTTCTTGCACAACATTGTTTTAACTACTCAGGGTCATTTTAGATTTGTACAAATTTTAGGATTTTTTTTCTACTTCTGAGAAAAATGTCATTAAAATTATGATAAGTATTGCATCAAATATGTAAATCATATATATATATATATATATGCCCTGAAGTGGTGAAGTGGGATTACTAGGTCATATGATAAAGTTTTAGTTTTTTTGAGGCATCTCCACAATGTTGGTGGAAATGTAAATTAAGAGAATCATTTTGTAAGTGATTCTATCAGTTTACATTTCCACCAGCATTGCCCAAGGGCTCTTTAGTATTCACATTTTTACCATCACTTGCTTTCTTTTGACTTTCTGATAATTGCTATCCTAATGGGTATGATGAGGTGATATCTCTTTGTGGTTTCAATTTGAATTTCAATGGTTATTGATGATATTATGCACTTTTTCATATACCTGTTGGCCATTTGTATCTCTTCTTTGGGGGAAAAAAAAAAAGTCTATTCAGATTCTTTGTCCATTCTTTAATCATGTTACATGCTTTTGTGCTGTTGACTTGCATGAATTCCTTATATATTTTGGATATTAACCTGTTTTGGGTACATGATTTGCAAATATTTTGTCCTATCTATAAGTTGCCTTTTTTTTTTTCTTTTTGAGATGGAGTCTTGCCCCATCTCTGTTGCCCAGGCTGGAGTGCAGTGGCATGATCTCGACTTACTGCAACCTCTGCCTCCCAGGTTCAAGCAATTCTCTGCCTCAGCCTCCTGAGTAGCTGGGATTACAAGTACCTCTTACAATGCCTTGCTAATTTTTGTGTTTTTAGTAGAGACAGGGTTTCACCATCTTCTCCAGGCTGGTCTTGAACTCGTGACCTCATGATCCACCCACCTCGGCCTCCCAAAGTGCTGGGGTTACAGGCGTGAGCCATTGCACTCGCCAGCTGTAAGTTGCCTTTTAATTGTGTTGATTGTTTCTTTTGGTGAGAATAAACATTTTAATTTGATGTGGCATAATTTGTAATATTTTTGCTTTTAGCTTCTTTGTCTGTGCTTTTGAGGTCATATCCAAAAAATCTTTGCCCAAACAATGTCAAGGAATATTTTCCTATTTTTCACCTAGTAGTTTCACAGTGTCAGGTCTTAAATTTATTTCTTTAATACATTTTGAGTTGATTTTAGTGTATAGTATAAGATATGAGTCCAGTTTCATTCTTTTGCATATGGATATTCAACATATTCCCAACATTATTTATTGAAGACATTATCCTTTACTCATTGTGTATTCTTGGAAGCTTTGTGGAAGACTAGTTGACTCTCTCTCTCTCTCTCTCTCTCTCTATAAGTATATGTATGTGTATATATATAGTGTATACACACATATCACTTTATTTGTGAGCTTTCTATTCTATTTTATTAGTATATGTGTTTGTGTTTGTTTTTATGGTATTGTCATAATGTTTTCATTGCTATAGAGTTATAATTTAATTTGAAATCAGGATGTCTAATGCTTCCAGTTGTTCTTGCACAACATTGTTTTAGCTATTCAGGGTCATTTTAGATTTGTACAAATTTTAGGATTTTTTTTCCACTTCTGAGAAAAATGTAATTAGAATTATGATAAGTATGGCATCAAATCTGTAAATCACTTAAGTATAGAAATTTTAATAAAATTAATTATTCCTATTTAGGAACATGGAATATCTTTTCACTGATTTGTATCTTTAATTTCTTTTATCCATGCTTTATAGCTCTCAGTGCATAGATCTTTCACCTCCTTGGTTAAATTTATTTCTAAGTATTTTTCTCTTTTGATGCAATTGTAAATGGAATTGTTTTCTTAATTTCTTTTTCGGACAGTTTGCTGTTGGTGGATAGAGATGCAACAGAATTACAGATGTTTATTTTGTGCCTTGAAAGTTTATTAAATTTGTTCATTAGTTGTAATAATTATTTGCTGGAGTCTTGAGGATTTTTCTCTACATAAAATAATATCATCTGCAAACAAAGACATTTTATGTCATCCTTTCCTATTTAGATGATTTTACTTCTTTTTCTTGCCTAATTGCTCTGGCTAGGATTTCTGGTACTATGTTGAATAGAAGTGGTAAGAGTGGAGATTCTTGTCTTATTACTGCTGTAAGAGGAAAAACTTTCAGTTTTTTACCATTGAATATGATCTTGACTGTGAGATTATCATATATGTCCTTTACTATGTTGACGTATATTCTTTTATACCTATTTTGGTATAAAGGAATCTATCAGTGATGTTGGCCTGTAATTTACTTTGCTTCTCTGTTTGCAGTATCAGGGTAATGCTAGCCTTGAAAAATAAGTTTGGAAGTATTCAATCATCTTCAGTTTTGAGGGAGAGTTTGAGAAGGCTTGATGTTAATTCTTCTTTAAATGTTTGGTATAATACAACAGTGAAGCAATCTGGTCCTGGGCTTTTCTTTGTTGGGATAATTTAAAATACTGATTTAATCTCCATACTCATTACTGGCCTGTTTAGATTTTCCAATTCATCGTAAATCAGCATCATGAAGGTTGCTAGGAATTTATTCATTTCTTGTAGGTATACAATTTTTTCACATGTAATTATTCCTAGTAGTTATTTTTATCGTCCTTTGTAGCTCCGTGTTATAAATTATAAACTCTCCTATTTCATATCTGATCCTATTTATTTAAATCATTTCTTTTTTTCCACCTAGTTTAATTAAAAGTTTGCCAGTTTTGTTTATCTTTTCAAAAAACCAACTCTGAATTTTAGCAATATTTTCTGTTGTTTTGCCTCCATTTTATTCCAGTCTTTATTATTTTTTTCCTTCTGCTAAATTTAGGCTTACTCTGTTTTTTTTTTTTTTTTTTTTTTTTTCTGGTTCCTTATGATGTAAAGTGAGATCATTTATTGGAGAGCTTTCTTTTTTCTTTATGTAAGCAATCATTACTATAAACATCTCTCTTTGAACTGCTTTTCCTGTATCCCACAAGTTTTAGTATGCTTTGTTTCCATTTTTTCTTGTTTCAAGATATTTTTTATTTAACTTTTCATTTTTTTTTCTTGCCTGTTTTTGATACCTAGTTTTTTTTCATTGTTGTCGGAAGAGATACTTGATATGACTTCAGTCTTCTTCAATGTGTAAAGACTTGTCTTCTGATCTAATATATGATTTATCCTGAAGAATGTTCTGAGTACACTTGAAAAAAAAATGTGTATTATGCTTCTGTTGGATGAAATATTCTGTAAATTTCTGTTAAGTTCCCTTAGTCTAAAATGTAGTTCAAGCTCAATGTTTTCTATTTGATTTTCTTTCTGGATGATGTATCCATTGTTGAAAGCCAGGTACTGAAGACGTCTACCATTGCTGTATTGTTGTCTGTATCTCCTTCCTGAGTTGAATATATGCTTTACACATTAGATGCACTGGCATTAGGTATATATATATATATTATTATAGTTGTTATACCCTCTTGATAAATTGATAACTTTATCATTATACAATAAATTTCTTTGTTTGTCGGGACACTTAACGTGTATTCTGTCTGATATAAGAATGCCTACCCTGCTCTCTTTGATTTCTCATTTGCACATAGTATCTTATTCAATCTCTTCACTTTAAGCATATATATATATCCTTAAAGAAAAATTGAAACCCTTGTAGGCAGCTTATAACTGGTCTTGTCTTCTTTTTGCTTTTTCTTTTTTTTTATTATTGTAAGTTCTAGGGTACATGTGCACAATGTGCAGGTTTGTTACATATTGGGGGGAACCCCACCCCAGATATTCAACGTGGGTTCTTTTCTATTTCCCTAAGTGTTGGCTGGTCTGAGAAATAAAGAGAAAGAGTACAAAAGAGAGAAAATTTAAAATTGGGTGTCCGGGGGAGACATCACATGTCAGCAGGTTCCGTGATGTTCTCTGAGCCGTAAAACCAGCAAGTTTCTATTAGCAATTTTCAAAGGGGAGGGAGTGCACAAATAGGGTGTGGTTCACTGAGATCACATGCTTCAAGGGTGACAAAAGATCACAAGGCAAATGGAGGCAGGGTGAGATCACAGGACCACAGGACGGGGTGAAATTAAAATTGCTAATGAAGTTTCAGGCATGCATTGTCATGATAACATCTTACCAGGAAACAGGGTTGAGAGCAGACAACCTGTCTGACCAAAATTTATTAAGTGGGATTTTCTTCATCCTAATAAGCCTGGGAGTGCAACAGAAGACAAGGGCTTATTTCATCCCTTCAGCGTCGACCATAAAAGACAGCCACCCCTAAAGCCGCCATTTCAGAGGCCTACCCTCAGGGGCCATTCTCTTTCTCAAGGATGTTCCTTCCTGAGAAAAAGAATTCAGTGATATTTCTCCTATTTGCTTTTGAAAGAAGAGAAATATGGCTCTGTTCCACCTGGCTCACTGGCAGTCAGAGTTTAAGGTTATCTCCCTTGTTCCCTGAACATTTCTGTTATCCTGTTCTTTTTTCAAGGTGCCCAGATTTCATATTGTTCAAGCACACATGCTCTACAAAAAATTTGTGCAGTTAACGCAATAATCACAGGGTCTTGAGGTGACATACATCCTCCTCAGCTTAGGAAGACAATGGGATTAAGAGATTAAAGTAAAGACAGGCATAGGAAATCACAAGGGTACTGACTGGGAAAGTGATAAGTGTCCATGAAATCTTCACAATTTATGTTCAGAGATTGCAGTAAAGACAAGCATAAGAAATTATAAAAGTATTAATTTGGGGAACTAATAAATGTCCATGAAATCTTCACAATTTATGTTCTTCTGCTGTGGCTTCAGCCGGTCCCTCTGTTCAGGATCCCTGACTTCCCGCAATAATTACATGTGTATACATATGACATGTTGGTTTGCTGCACCCATTAATTTGTCATTTACATTAGGTATTTCTCCTAATGTATCCCTACCCCCTCCCCCAACCCCATGACAGTCCCCACTGTGTGATGTTCCCCACCCTGTGTCCAAGTGTTCTCATTGTTCAATTTCCAACTGTGAGTGAGAACATGAGGTGTTTGGTTTTCTGTCCTTGCGATAGTTTGCTGAGAATGATGCCTTTCAGCTTCATCCATGTTGCTACAAAAGACATGAACTCATCCATTTTATGGCTAGATAGTATTCCATGGTGTATATGTGCCACATTTTCTTAATCCAGTCTATCACTGATTGACATTTGGGTTGGTTCCAAGTCTTTGCTATTGTGAATAGTGCCACAATAAACATACATATGCATGTGTCTTTATAGCAGCACAATTTACAATCCTTCGAGTATATACCCAGTAATGGGATAACTGGGTCAAATGGTAATTCTAGTTCTAGATCCTGGAGGAATCGCCACACTGTCTTCCACAATGGTTGAACTAGTTTACACTGCCACTAACAGTGTAAAAGTGTTCCTATTTCTCCACATCCTCCCCAGCACCTGTTGTTTTCTGACTTTTTAATGATCACCATTTTAACTGGTGTGAGATGGTATCTCATTGTGGTTTTGATTTGCATTTCTCTGATGGCCAGTGATGATGAACTTTTTCTCATGTGTCTGTTGGCTGCATAAATGTCTTCTTTTGAGAAGCGTCTGTTCATATCCATTGCCAACTTTTTGATAGGGTTGTTTGATTTTTTCTTGTAAATTTGTTTGAGTTCTTTTAGGCTCTAGATATTAGCCCTTTGTCAGATGAGTAGATTGTAAAAATTTTCTCCCATTCTGTAGGTTGCCTGTTCACTCCGATAGTAGCTTCTTTTGCTGTGCAGAAACTCTTTAGTTTAATTAGATCCCATTTCTCTATTTTGGCTTTTGTTGCCATTGCTTTTGGTGTCTTAGTCATGAAGTCCTTGCCCACGCCTATGTCCTGAATGGTATTGCCTAGGTTTTCTTCTAGGGTTTTTATGGTTTTAGGTCTAACGTTTAAGTCTTTAAACCATCTTGAATTAATTTTTGTATAAGGTGTAAGGAAGGGATCCAGTTTCAACTTTCTACATATGACTAGCCAGTTTTCCCAGAACCATTTATTAAATAGGGAATCTTTTCTCCATTTCTTGTTTCTGTCAGGTTTGTCAAAGATCAGATGGTTTTAGACGTGTGGTATTATTTATGAGGCCTGTGTTCTGTTCCATTCGTCTATATCTCTGTTTTGGTGCCAGTGCTATGCTGTTTTAGTTACTGTAGCCTTGTAGTATAGTTTGAAGTCAGGTAGCGTGATGCCTCCAGCTTTGATTTTTTTGTTGTTTGTTTGTTTTGTTTTGTTTTGTTTTTGCTTTTGCTTAGGATCGTCTTGTCAATGTGAGCTCTTTTTTGGTTCCATATAAACTTTAAAGTAGTTTTTTTCCAATTCTGTGAAGACAGTCATTGGTAGGTTGATGGGGATGGCACTGAATCTACAAATTACCTTGGGCAGTATGGTCATTTTCATGATATTGTTTCTCCCTATCCATGAGCATGGAATATTCTTCCATTTGTTTGTGTCCTCTTTTATTTCATTGAGCAGTGGTTTGTAGTTCTCCTTGAAGAAGTCCTTCACATCCCTTGTAAGTTGGATTCCTAAGTATTTTATTCAATTTGAAGCAATTGTGAATGGGAGTTCACTCATGATTTGGCTTTCTGTTTGTCTGTTATTGGTGTATAGGAATGTTTGTGATTTTTGCATATCGATTTTGCATCCTAAGACTTTGCTGAAGTTGCTTATCAGCTTAAGAAGATTTTGGGCTGAGATGATGGGGTTTTCTAAATATACAATCATGACATCTGCAATCAGGGACAGTTCGACTTCCTCTTTTCCTAATTGAATACCCTTTATTTCTTTCTCCTGCCTGATTGCCCTGACCAGAACTTCCAACACTATGTTGAATAATAGCATTGAGAGAGGGCATCCCTGTCTTGTGCCAGTTTTCAAAGGGAATGCTTCCATTTTTTGCCCATTCAGTGTGATATAGGCTGTGGGTTTGTCATAAATAGGTCTTATTATTTTGAGATACGTCCTGTCAATACCTAGTTTATTGAGAGTTTTTAGCATGATGGCTGTTGAATTTTTTCAAAGGCCTTTTCTGCATCTATTGAGATAATCATGTGTTTTTGTCTTTGGTTCTGTTTATATGATGGATTACGTTTCTTGATTTGCATATGTTGAAGCAGTCTTGCATCACAGGGATGAAGCCAACTTGATCGTGTTGGATAAGCTTTTTGATGTGCTTCTGGATTTGGTTTCCCAGTATTTTATTGAGGATTTTTGCATTGATGTTCCTCAGGGATATTGGTCTAAAATTCTCTTTGTGTGTGTGTGTGTCTCTGCCAGGCTTGGTATCAGGATGATGCTGCCCTCATAAAATGAGCTGGGAGGATTCCTTCTTTTTCTACTGACTGGAATAGTTTCAGAAGCAATGGTACCAGCTCCTCTTTGTACCTCTGGTACAATTCAGCTATGAATAGGTCTGGTCCTGGACTTTTTTTGGTTGGTAGGCTATTAATTGATGCCTCAATTTCAGAGCCTGCTATTGGTCTATTCAGGGATTCAACTTCTTCCTAGTTTAGTCTTGGGAGGGTGTATGTGTTAGGAATTTATCCATTTCTTCTAGATTTTCTAGTTTATTTGCATAGAGGTTTTTATAATGTTCTCTGATGTTAGTTTGTATTTCTGTGGAATTGGTGGTGATATCCCCTTTAGCATTTTTTATGGCATGTATTTTATTCTTCTCTCTTTTCTTCTTTATTAGTCTTGCTAGTGGTCTATCAACTCTGTTGATCTTTTCAAAAAACCAGCTCCTGGATTCATTGATTTTTTGAAGGTTTTTTTGTGTTTCTATCTCTTTCAGTTCCACACTGATCTTAGTTATTTCTTGCCTTCTGCTAGCTTTTGAATGTGTTTCCTCTTGCTTCTCTAGTGTTTTTAATTGTGTTGTTAGGGTGTCGATTTTAGATCTTTCCTGCTTTCTCTTGTGGTCCTTTAGTGCTATAAATTTCCCTCTACACACTTCTTTAAATGTGTCACAGAGATTCTGGTAACTTGTGTCTTTTTTCTCATTGATTTCAAAGAACATCTTTATTTCTGCCTTCACTTTGTTATTTACCCAGTAGTCATTCAGGAGCAGATTGTTCAGTTTCCATGTAGTTGTGTGGTTTTGAGTGAGTTTCTTAATCCTGAGTTCTAATTTGATTGCATTGTAGTCTGAGAGATAGTTTGTTATAATTTCTGTATTTTACATTTGCTGAGGAGTGCTTTACTTCCAACTGTGTGGTCAATTTTGGAATAAGTGTGATGTGGTGCTGAGAAGAATGTGTCTTCTGTTGATTTGGAGTGGAGAGTTCTGTAGATGTCTATTAACCCCACTTGGTGCAGAGCTGAGTTCAAGTCCTGGATATCCTTGTTAACTTTTTACCTCATTGATCTGTCTAATATTGACAGTGGGGCATTAAAGTCTCCCATTATTATTGTGTGGCAGTGTAAGTATCTTTATAGGTCTCTACAGACCTGCTTTATGAATCTGGGTGCTCCTGTATTGCATGTATATATATTTAGGATAGTTAGCTCTTCTTGTGGCATTGATCCCTTTACCATCATGTAATGACCTTCTTTGTCTCTTTTGATCTTTGTTGGTTTAAAGTCTGTTTTATCAGAGACTAGGATTGCAATCCTGCTTTTTTTTCTCCCCCATTTACTTGGTAGATCTTCCACCATCCCTTTATTTTGAGCCTATGTGTATCTCTGCACATGAGATGGGTCTCCTGAATACAGCACACTGATGGGTCTTGACTCTTTATCCAATTTGCCAGTCTGTGTCTTTTAATTGGGGCATTTAGCTCATTCACATTTAAGGTTAATATTGTTTTGTGTGAGTTTGATCCTGTCATTATGATATTAGCTGGTTATTTTGCTCGCTAGTTGATGCAGTTTCTTCCTAGCATTGATGGTCTTTACACTTTGACCTGTTTTTGCAGTGTGTGGTACTGGTTGTTTCTTTCCTTGTTTAGTGCTTCCTTCAGGAACTCTTGTAAGGTAGGCCTGATGGTGACAAAATCTGTCAGCATTTGCTTGTCTGTAAAGGATTTTATTTCTCCTTCACTTATGAAGCTTAGTTTGACAGGATATGAAATTCTGAGTTGAAAATTCTTTTCTTTAAGAATGTTGAGTATTGGCCCCCACTGTCTTCTGGCTTGTAGAGTTTCTGCTGAGCAATCCACTGTTATTCTGGTGGGCTTCCTTTTGTGGGTAACCCAACTTTTCTCTCTGGCTGCCCTTAGAATTTTTTCCTTCATTTCAATTTGGCAAATCTGATAATTATATGTCTTGGGGTTGCTGTTTTTGAGGAGTATCTTTGTGGCATTCTCCGTATTTCCTGAATTTGAATGTTGGCCTGCCTTGCTACTCTGGGGAAGTTCTCCTGGATAATATCCTGAAGAGTGTTTTCCAGCTTGGTTCCATTCTCCCCATCATTTTCAGGTACACCAATCAAATGTAGATTTGTTCTTTTCACATAGTCCCATATTTCCTGGAGGCTTTGTTTGTTTGTTTTTTTTTTTTCAGTCTTTTTCTTCTAAACTTCTCTTCTCACTTCATTTCATTAATCTGATCTTCAATCACTGATACCCTTTCTTCCACTTGATCAAATCGGCTACTGAAGCTTGTGCATGCATCATGTAGTTCTTGTGCCACGGTTTTCAGCTCCACCAGGTCATTTAAGGTCTCCTCTACTCTGTTTATTCTAGTTAGCCAATCGTCTAATCTTTTTTTAAGGTTTTTAGCTTTTTTGCAATGGGTTTGAGCATTCTCCTTTAGCTCAGAGAAGTTTGTTATTACTGATCTTCTGAAGCCTACTTCTGTCAAGTCATCAAAGTCATTCTCCGTCCTGCTTTGTTCCATTGCTGGCAAGGAGCTGCAATACTTTGGCGGAGAAGAGGTGCTCTGATTTTTAGAATTTTCAACTTTTCTCCTCTGGTTTCTCTCTATCTTTGTTGTTTTATCTACCTCTGGTCTTTCATGATGGTGACCTACAGATGGGGTTTTTGTGTGGATGTCTTTTTTGTTGATGTTGATGCTATTCCTTTCTGTTTGTTAGTTTTCCTCCAAACAGTCAGCACCTTCAGCTGCAGATCTGTTGGAGTTTGCTTAAGGTCCACTCCAGACCCTGTTTTCCTGGGTATCACCAGCGGAGGCTGCAGAACAGCAAATATTACAGAACAGCAAATGTTGCTGCCTGATTCTTCCTCTGAAAGCTTTGTGTCAGAGGGGTACCTGGCTGCATGAGGTGTCAGTTAGCCCCTACTCGGAGATGTCTCCCAGTTAGGCTACTCGGTGGTCAGGGACCCACTTGAGGAGCAGCCTGTCTGTTCTCAGATCTCAAACTCTGTGCTCGGAGAACCACTACTCTCTTCAAAGCTGTCAGTTAGGGACGTTTAAGTTTGCAGAAGTTTCTTCTGCCTTTTGTTCAGCTGTGTCCTGCCCCCAGAGATGGAGTCTATAGAAGCAGGCAGGCCTCATTGAGCTGCAGTGGGCTCCACCCAGTTCAAGCTTCCCACCGCTTTGTTTACTTAGTCAAGCCTCAGCAATGGTGGATGCCCCTCCCCCAGACTCACTGCTGCCTCTCAGTTTGATCTTAGACTGCTGTGCTAACAGTGAGCAAGGCTCTGTGGGAGTGGGACCCATGCATCCAGGTGCAGGATATAATCTCCTGGTGTGCCATTTGCTAAGACCATTGGAAAAGCACAGTATTAGGGTGGGAGTGTCCCAATTTTCTAGGTACCATCCATCGTGGTTTCCCTTGGCTAGGAAAGGGAATTCCCTGACCCCTTGCACTTCCTGGGTGAGGCAATGCCTTGCCCTGCTTTGGCTCACACTCCGTGGGCTGTACCCACTGTCCAACAAGTCCCAGTGAGATGAACCCTTTACCTCAGTTGGAAATGCAGAACTCATCCATCTTCTCCTCCACTCACACTGGGAGCTGTAGACTGGAGCTGTTCCTATTCGGCCATCTTGGACAGAGGATTTTTTTTTTGAGACAAAGTCTCATTCTGTCCCCCAGGCTGGAGTGCAATGGCATAATTTCAGCTCACTGCAACCTCCAGCTCCCAGGTTCAAGCAATTGTCCTGCCCCAGTCTCCTAAGTAGCTGTAACTACAGGTGCATACCACCACGCCCGGCTAATTTTTGTGTTTTTAGTGAGATGGGGTTTCACCATGTTGGTCAGGTTGGTCTCGAAATGCTGACCTCATATTCCACCCACCTCAGCCTCCCAAAGTGCTGGGATCACAGGCATGAGCCACCATGCCCGACCCCTTTGATTGGAAAATTTAATTCATTTACATGTAATATAATTATTGATAGCTAACAATTCTCACAATTATCTTTCTGTTAATTGTTTTCTGACTGTATAATGGTTTCTTTGTTCCTTTTTTCCTCTCTTGCTGTTTTCCTTTGTGATTTGATGAGTTTTGTGTGGTGGTATGCTTTTGTTTCTGCCTCTTTCTCTTGTACACAAATGGGTTTCTGGTGGTTATTATGGGGCTTACATGAAATATCGTATAGCTGTAGCTATCTAGTTAATGCTGCAGAAGCTTACATTTGTTCCCATACCCAAACTCAACATTTAAACACACACCCTAAACATTTTATGATTTTGATTGTCAAAATGTGTCTGTGTGTGTGTTTAATATTGTGTATCTATTAACAGTTTATGACAGTCACAGTTATGGTACATATGTTTGTTTGTTAACTTTTATACTACAATGAACAGTGATTTATATACTACAATTCTGATATTAGAATATTCTGAATTTTACTACATACTTACCTTTTCCAGTAAATTTTATAATTTCATTTTTTTTGTCACTAATTAGAATTCTTTTGGTTCAGTTTGAAGAGTCTTCTTTAGCATTTGCTCTGAGGTAGGTCTAGTGGTAATGAACTCTGTCAGTTTTTGTTTTCTGGGAAAGTCTTTATGTCTCCTTCCTTTCTAAATGACAGATATGCCAGGTAAAGTATTCTTGGTTTGTAGTCTCTTTGCTTTTACCACTTTGAATGCATCATCTCATTGTCTCCTCAGCTTAAAGGTTTTTGATCAATACATTTGCTGATAGTCTAATAAAAATTTTCTTATATGTGACAAGTCTCTTCTCTTGCTACTTTCAAAATTCTCTTTGATTTTTGACAATTTGCTTATTATTTGTTTCGGTGAAGTTTTATTTTTATTGAACCTGTTTGGGGACCTTTTATTCTGATGTACCCTTTTTTATTTTAATAGGATTTTGAGGAACAGGTGGTGTTTAGTTACACGGATATATTCTTTCATGGTGATATCTGATATTTTGGTAAGCACATCACCTAAGCAGTGTACACTTCACCCAGTTTGTAGTCTTGTATTCCTCACCCACTCCCATCTTCATGGCTTGGCTCCTACTTACAACTGAGAATATGTGTTTGGTTTTCCATTACTGATTTACTTAGAATAATAGTCTGCAACACCATCCTAATTGCTTTGAATGCCATTATTTCATTCCTTTACATGGCTGAGTAGTATTGCACAGAATATATATACCATATTTCCTTTATCCACTCACTGGTTGATGGGCATTTGGGCTGGTTCCATATTTTGGCATTTGCAAATTGTACTGTTATAAACATGTGTGTGCAAGTGTCTTTTTCATATAATGACTTTTTTTTTTTTGACAAGGTCTCACTCTGTCGCCCAAGCTGGATTGCAATGATGCAATCTTGGCTCACTGCAACCTCCTGCTCCCAGGTTCCAGTGATTCTCCTGCCTCAGCCTCCCAAGTAGCTGGGAGTACAGGTGTGCACCACCATGCCTGGCTAATTTTGTGTTTTTAGTAGAGGTGGGGTTTCACCACTGGCTGGGCTGGTCTTGAATTCCTGATCTCAGGTGATCAGCCAACCTTGGATCATACCAACCAGGCTTGAGCCACCACATCTGGTCCAGTGACTTCTTTTTTTTCTGGGTAGATATCCAGTAGTGAGATTGCTGGATCAAATGGTAGATCTACTTTCAGATCTTTAAGGAATTTCCATACTGTTTTCCACAGTGGTTGTACTAGTTTACATTTCTACCACCAGTGTAAAATTGTTACCTTTTTAACACACCCACACAAATATCTCTTATTTTTTTATTTTTAAATTATGGCCATTCTTGTAGGAATAAGGTAGTATCGCACTGTGGCTTTGATTTGTATTTCCCTGATCATAAGTGATGCTGAGCATTTTTCATGTTTTTTGTCCATTTGTATATCTTCTTTTGAGAATTGTCTATTCATGTCCTTAGTCCACTTTTTGATGAGATTATCTGTTTTATTCTTGCTGATTTGAGTTCCTTGTGGGTTCTGGATATTAGTTCTTTTTTAAGTGCATAGTTTGTGAAGATTTTCTCCCACTCTATGGATTATCTGTTTACTCTGTGGATTATTTATTTTGTTGTGCAGAACCTCTTTAGTTCAATTAATTCCCATTTATTTATCTTTGTTTTAGTTGCATTTGCTTTTGTGTTCTTAATCATGAAGGCTGTGTCTAGAAGGTTTTCTCCAATGTTATATTCTAGAATTTTTATGGCTTTAGGTCTTAGATTTAAGTCTTTGGTCCATCTCGAGTTGATTTTTGTATAAGGTGAGAGATGAGGATCCATTTTCATTCTCTACATGTGGCTTGCCAGTTATCCCAGCACCATTTGTTGAATATGATGTCCTATCCCCACTTTATGTTTTTGTTTGCTTTGTAAAGATCAGTTAGCTATAAGTACTTAACTTTATTTTTGGGTTCTCTATTCTGTTCCATTAGTCTATGTGTTTATTTTTATACCAGTATCATGTTGTTCTGGTGACTATAGCCATACAGTAGAGTTTGAAGTTTGGTAATGTGATGCCTACAGATTTGTTCTTTTTGTTTAGCCTTGCTTTGGCTATGAGGGCTCTTTTGCGGTTTCATATGAATTTTAGGATTGTTCTTTTTAGTTCTGTGAATAATGATAGTGTTATTTTGATGGAAATTACATTGAATTTGTAGATTGCTTTTGGCAGTATGGTCGTTTTCACAGTTTAATTCTACCCATCCATTAATATTGGATGTGTTTCTATTTGTTTGTGTCTTCTATGATTTCTTTCAGTGGTGTTTTGTAGTTTTCCTTATAGATTCTTTCATGTCCTTGGTCAGGTATATTCCTAAATTTTTTGTTTGTTTTTTTAATTTTTGGTGCTATTGTAAAAGGAGTTAAGTTCCTGATTTGACTCTCAGCTTGGTCACTGTTGATGTATAGCAGTGCTACTGATTTGTGTACATTGATTTCATATCTTGAAATTTTACTGAACTTACTGATCAAATCTAGGATATTTTTGGATGAATCTTTAGAGCTTTTTAGGTATACAATGATATCACTGGTGAACAGTAACAGTTTACCAACTTGGATGCCCTTCATTTTTTTCCCTTGTGTGATTGCTGTGGCTAGGACTTCCAGTACTATGTTGAAGATAAGTGGTGAAAGTGGTCATCATGTCTTGTCCCAGTTCTCAGGGTGGATGCTTTCAACTTTTCTCCATTCAGTATAATGTTGGTTGTGGGTTTGTCATAGGTGGCTTCTGCTACCGTAAGGTTTGTCCTTTCTATGCCAATTTTCCTGAGGGTTTTAATCATAAATGGTTGCTGGATTTTGTCAGATGCTTTCTCTGTTTATTGAGATGATCATGTGATTTTTGTCTTTAATTATCTTTATGTGGTGTATCACATTTATTGACGAGTATGTTAAACCATGAATACCTGGTATGAACCCACTTGATCATGACTGATTACGTTTTTGATAAGCTGTTGGATTTGGTTAGCTAGTATTTTCTTGAGAATATTTGCATCTATGTTTATCAGGGATTTTGGTCTGCAGTTTTCTTTTTTTGTTATATCCTTTCCTGGTTTTGATAATAGGGTGAGACTGGCTTCATATAATTGTGAACCATGAAAATGTTTGACAGGGTTCAGATAATTTAGAAAGTTTATTTTGCCAAGGTTGAGGACATGTGCCCATGACAGACTCAGGAGGTCCTGACGACATGTGCCCAAGGTTGTCAGAACACAGTTTGGTGTATGCATTTTAGGAAGACATGAGAGATTGATCAATATATGTAAGATAAACCTTGGTTTGGTCTAGGAAGGTAGGACAACTCGAAGCAGGGAGGGGGCCTCCAGGTTGCAGGTAGATGAGACAAATGGTTGCTTTCTTTTGAGTTTCTGATTAGCCTCTTCAAAGGAGGCAATCATATAACCATTTCTCTCAGTGAGAAGAGGAGTGACTGAATAGAATGGGAGGCAACTTTGCCCTAAGAAGTTTCCAGCTTGATTTTTCCCTTTAGCTTAGTGATTTTTGGGGCCCCAAGATATTTGTCTTTCCCATGACTTAGGGAGGATTCTCTTTCTCTATGCTTTGAAATTGTTTCAATAGGATTGGTACCAGTCCTTCTCTGAATGTCTGACAGAATTCAGCTGAGAATCCATCTGGTCCTAAGCTTTTTTTTGGTTTTGTTTTTTTTGACTTTTTTTAAAATTTCTATTTCAGTCTTCCTGCTTGTTATTGGTCTATTCAGAGTTTCTATTTCTTCCTTGTTTAATCTAGCAGGGTTGTATATTTCCAGGAATTTATCCATCTCCTCTAGGTTTTCTTGTTTGTGCAGGTAAAGGTGTTCATAGTAGCCTTGAATGATCTTTTGTATTTCTGTGGTATTGATTGTGATCTCTCCTGTTTCATTTCTAATTCAACTTATTTAGATCTTCTCTGTTCTTTTCTAAGTTAATCTCACTAACAGACTATCAATTTTGTTTGCCTTTTCAAATAACCAGCTTTTTGTTTCATTTATCTTTTCTATTTTTGTTTGTTTGTTTCCATTTCATTTAGTTCTGCTCTGATCTTCATTATTTATTTTCTTCTGCTGGGTTTGGGTTTGTATTATTCTTGTTTCTTCAGTTCTGTAAGGTATGATTTTAGATTGTCTATTTGTGCTCTTTCAGTTTTTTATGTAGGCATTTAATGCTATGAACTTAACTCTTAGCACTGCTTTTGCTGTATCTAAGAGATTTTGATAGGTTGTGTCACTGCTATCCATAAGTTCAAAGAACTTTTAAATTCCCATCTTGATTTAATTGTTGACCCAGTGATCATTCAGGAGCAGGTTATTTAATTTAATGTATTTACATGGTTATGAGGATTCCTTTTTGAGTTGATTTCCAATTTACTACACTGTGATCTGAAATTATACTTGATATAATTTCAATTTTCTTAAATTTATTAAGACTTGTTCTGTGGCTTATCATATGGTCTATCTTGCAGAATGTTCCATGTGCTGAAGAACAGAATGCAGTTGTTGAGTAGAATGTTCTGCAAATATCTGTTAAGACTATTTGCTCTAAGGTATAGTTTAAGTCTATTGTTTCTTTGTTGACTTTCTGTCTTGATGATTTGTCTAGTGCTGTCAGTGGAGTATTGAAGTCTTCCACTATTAATGTGTTGCCATTCATCTCATCTCTTAAGTCTAGTAGTAATTGTTTTATAAATTTGGGAGCTCCAGTGTTAGTTGCATATATATTTAGGATTGTGACTTTGTTGTTTGTTAGACTAGTCCTTTTATAATTATATAATGTCATTCTTTGTCTTTTTAACTGTTTTTTCTTTAAAGTCTGATTTGTCTGATACAAGAATAGCTACTCCTGCTCACTTTTGGTGTCCATTTGCATGGAATATCTTTTTCCACCCCTTTACCTTAAGTTTATGTTGGCCCTTATATGTTAGTTAAGTTTCTTTAAGACAGCAGGTACTTGGGGTTGGTGAATTCTTATCCACTCTGTCATCCTGTATCTTTTAAGTGGAACATTTAGGCCACTTACATTCAATGTTGGTATTGAGATGTGAGATACTCTTCTATTCATTGTGCTGGTTGCTGCCTGAATATCCTTGTGTATGTGTGTGTGTGTGTGCGTGCGTGCGCACACGGCTATTGTTTTATAGGCCCTGTGAGATTTATGCTTTAAGAAAGTTCTATTTTGGTGTATTTCAAGGTTTTGTTTCCAGATTTAGAACTCCTTTTGGTAGTTCTTGTAGAGCTGGCTTGGTAGCAGCAAATTCTCTCATCATTTGTTGGACTGAAAGACTTTATCTTTTCTTAATTTATGAAGTTAGTTTTGCTGGATACAAAATTCTTGGCTGATAATTATTTCATTCAAGGACGCTAAAAATAGGAGACCCCAATCCCTTCTAGTTTGTAGAGTTTCTGCTGAGAAATCTGCTATTAATCTGATAGGTTTTTCTTTATGGGTTACCTGATGCTTTTGCCTCACTGCTCTTAAGGTTCTTTTCTTTGTCTTGACTTTAGATAACCTGGTGACTATGTGCCTATGTGATGATCTTTTTGCAATGAATTTCCTGAATGTTCTTTGAGCTTCTTGTATTTGGATGTCTAGACATCTAGCAAGGCCAGAGAAGTTTTCCTCCATTATTGCCTCGAATAAGTTTTCTAAACTTTTGTATTTCTCTTCTTCCTTGGGAACATCAATTATTTTTTAGGTTTGGTTGTTTAACATAATCCCAAACTACTTGGAGGCTTTGTTCATTTTTTAAATTCTGTTTTCTTTGTCCTTTTCAGATTGGGTTACCTCAAAAGATTTGTCTTTGAGCTCTGAAGCTCTTTCTTCTACTTGTTCAATTCTATTGTTGAAATTTTCCAGTGTAATTAGCATTTCTCTTAGTGTGTCATTCATTTCCAGAGGTTTTGAATGTTTTTATTTATGCTATCTATTTCTCTGTAGATTTTTTCGTCCATACCTGTATTTTTTTTAAGTTTCTTTAAGTTGGATTTTACCTTTCTCTGGTGCCTCCTTGAGTAGCTTAATAATCGACCTTCTGTTTTTTTGTTTGTTTGTTTGTTTTTGGCAACTCAAAGATTTCTTCTTGGTTTGGACCCATTGCTGGTGAGCTAGTGTGATTTTTCAGGGAGATTAAAGAACATTTATTTGTCATAGTGCCAGAATTGTTTTTCTGGGTCCTTGTAATTTGGGTAGAATATGTCAGAGGGAAGATCTGGGACTCGAGGGCTGCTTTTCAGATTCTTTTGTCCTATGGGGTGATCCCTTGATGTGGTGCTCCCCTGCTTTCCCTAGGGATGGGGCTTGCTGAAAGCCAGCCTGCACTGAATGTTACCACTCTTCTGGGTCTAGCTACCCAGTGGAGATACTGGACTCTGGGCTAGTACTGGGGAGTGTCTGCAAAGAGTAATGTGATGTGATCTACTTTCAGGTCTCTCAGCCTTGGATACCAGCACCTACTCCAGTAAAGGTAGCAGGGGAGTGAGTCCGGGTGGGTCCTTGGTTGTAGTTTTGCTAAGTGTGCTGGTTTCCTCAAATGCTGGTTGTGCTGTCAGTGAAGTTGTCACATAGACAGACTCAAGACCTCTGGTTAGCCAGGATGTTATCAGAGGTGGAATTAGCTGTTGTTTTCTTCTTTTTTGAAACAGGGCTGTTCTTTTATGAGTTGTTATAATGACTTGAGTTGGTTGGCCTCCAGACAGGAGGTGGCGTTTTCAAAAGAGCATCAGCTGCGGTAGTATGGTGGAGATACAAGCCTGCCCTAAGGTTGCCTGGATAAGTATTTGGGTTTCTCAGATGATGGGTGGGACCATAGAGCTCCCAAAAGATTATGTCTTTCGTCTTTGGTTACCAAGGCAGATAGAGAAAGTCCATCAGGTAGGGGCAAGGTTAGGTGTAACTGAGCTCAGACGCTCTTTGTGTGGGACTTTCTGTGTCTACTGTGGAGGATAGGGGTGTGGTTTTTAGGGTAATGCAGTAATGTTCCCGGGGGGATTATGGTTGCCTCTGTTGAGTCATAAAGGTCACCAGGAAGGTAGTGGAAAATCAAGTCAGCAGGGACAGGCCTCACTCAGCTCTTATGCAGCCAGCAAGGCCAGTCTCACTTCCACAATGCCCTACTAACAGCACAGAGCTTATATACAGGTAGCCAGTAAGCAAGAGCTGAGATCTTTCCCCAGGCTACAAGCTTTTCTGCTGAGAAAGCAAAGGAGGCTTACAAAGCTTTCAGGCTCCACCCCTCCCCACAGCTAGGGCTTCTGTTCCTATCTGCACTTTCTGTTTGCCCTCCCTCCCCCCAGCCCTTCTCCCTCCGATTCTGCTCAGGAAAATTCACACGCCATTGAAATTATTACAGAATTCAGCCGATGTTTCCTTCTCCCTATAGACCTTCTCTAATTATACTGTGAGATAGAGTCAGAAATGGCTTCCCTGGGAACTGGGAGTGCCTACACGGCTCTTCCTGCTGCTGCTTGTACTTCTATATTTTGCTTGAACCTCTAAATTCCTTTAAGTTCTAAGTAAATTTAAATGCTTCTTCCGTGATCTGGATTTTCAGGTTCCCCAATGTGGATCTGTATTTGGAGGTGAATTTTACTCTTCTCATGTTTTGGGCACTCAGAGTTTTGACCATCTCATGGAGTTTGCAGCCACAAGCCACTTCTTTCAAAGGTCATTGAATTCTTTGGTTTTCCTGGAATGCTCCTGTGGTAGTTCTTGGAACAAAAGTTCATGATTTGTCTTCACAATGCTGTTCTGTCCTTCCAAGTGAAAGCTGGAAGTTAGCCCTGCTTCCTATCTGCCATCTGAGTCTCAAGTACGCTTGATGTCTGTCTCTCAGGATTTGGGAAATTCTCAAGCATTATTTTCTTATATAAACTTTTTCTCCCTTTCTCTTTATCTTCTCTTTCTGGGACCTCCAGGATCTTTACACTCTTCCTCTTCATGGTGGCCGGTACAAGTCCTGTAAGCTTTTCAAGTTCTTTTTAATTATTTTTTTTTCCCATCCTCTAACTGAATAATTTTAAGTGCCCTGTCTTCAAGGAGCAGATTCTTTCTTCTGCTTAATCAAGTCTCTCATTGAAGCTCTCGATTTCATTTTTCATTTTATTATTTTATTTATTGCATTCTTCAGCTCCAGAATTTCTGTTTTTCCTTCTATAATGATTTTTATCTTTGTTGAATCTCATGTTTTGTTCATGTGTGATTGTGGTTTTTAAAATTTAATTTTGCTTTCTATCTATCTGAGTTCTCTTGTTCACTTCCTTGTTAAGGAAATTCACTGAGCTTTCTTAAAACAATTGTTTTGCATTTTTGTCAAATATTTTATAGATTTCCATTACTTTTAGATCAATTACTGGATAATTATTGTTTTCCTTTAGTGATGCCATGCTTCCTTGGTTTTTAAAGTTCTTTGAAGTCTTGTATTGATTGCTATCTTCACATTTGAAGAAGCAGTCACTTCCTGCAGTCTTCACTGACTGGCTCTGGGCAAGAAATTACTTCCCCAGTCAGCAGCCTAGGGATTCTGAAGGTCTTTCAGACATTTTCTATGGATGCGTCCACTTGACCCTTTTTGTTTCCTCGTGGGGCTGGGGGAGAACTGATAAGATCATATGCTTTCTCCTGCTCTCCACAAGAAGGCTGGATGCCTAAAGTCTCCAGTTTGTTTTCCCTAAGGCAGTGCCCTGAAATGATCAACTTTGCCTGCCTTCTCTCAATTCTGCAGAGTCAATCTGGCTAATTGAACATACTCACAAGCCATCTTCAAAAGCTCATATTTGCCATCTAGGGGGCACACACAGGGAGTGTGCCGTGGGGAGGGAAGAGGTGCATGGAGCATTGGTGGTGCCCACGTGCCAATTGGTGTGAGTCAGCTGATGAGAGGTCTCAAACAGTGGACAGGTCTCCTAATATAATCTGAAAAGCAGTTTATAGGAGTACAGCCCTTTGTTTAGTTTTAAGCACTGATTGCTATAAATCCCTACTTCACTTCTTTTCTCTCAGCCTCTCTTAGCCTTTCATCTGTACTCATACCCTCAGTATTCTAGGTGGGTTGAGAAGGCGGGCCTCTTGGGTAGTGTCCTGCAGAGCTGGGGAAGCTGGACGCTCACTCATTATACACTTCTTTCCCCTATGGGAGGAATCACATGCCAAGGGGTTCTCTTTTGGCATAGAACTGTGCTGCCTTGGGAGAAGGGTGATGGGGATATAGTGAAACTATTCTTCTTACCCTCTTTAATGCACCTGTTCTTAGATTTTTTTCTCAAGTGAAATATCTCTGCTCTACTGAAATATCTCTGCTCTACTCCCAGATTCCCACAAATGTACTCTTTTCCATTGGTGGTTTTCAAATTCAATGCATTGTGAGAAGATGACAGTAGAAAACGCTTATTCCATCATTTTGCTAATGATGTATACATCAGTGTACCATTTTAAAATGGGAAAAATTGTTTTCCAAACAACATATTGCCACAAGTTGTTTGTCATAAAAAAAATTATGGACCCAGTAACTGCATATAGGCAACCGGACACAGCTGAGTCAAAACAGTTAGTAAAATTAGCCTGCCATCTAACAGACAATCACTATTTTCTAAATGTCAAATGCATAAAATCATGCCATTCTATTACAATTATTTTTGTATTTTTATAGGAACATAAAGCACTAATTTCAGAAAATCAAAGTGTCAGAAATCAAGCTATGAATAACTTAATTAAAATGTTATCATCCTGATGTAAACTGGCATATTTCTAAGACAAATCCCCAATATGTGGCCTGTTTAAATAAAAGAGAAAAATAAATCTACTATGCTATTTATTTGTAACAAAATCCTCTGTTAATGGTGGAAAAGCTATGGCAGCACAGATTTTTAAAGTCATAAATTATGAAATATCTTGGCTGTTAATAAACATCTTACAAATCAAGAATTTGTTATAATCCTTAACAAAAACAGGGATGAGGAAACATGATTTTAAAAAAAGTAGCCATCTCATTTTAGCCATAAAAACAGAATTAAAAAGTTTTTTTTACAGATAATTGTTTTAGTTTAAATTATTAAAAGGATATATTAGATGGTTTTACACTGAATTAAATTTAATTAAAAAATGTGCACACTGCTGGACAAATTGTAGTTTTACTATATGGGTGATATAGTAATAATTTAAAAGAACAAACTGATACCTCTACTTATAGGCAATAAAATTAGTTTTTACTGCTAATAAACTCAGGCTTTGTAGCTATAATATTCTATGGTTCTATGTTAGGAATTTTTAAGAAAAACTTTAAAAAGCTTTGCAGAAATTTTTCTTGCCATGAAGGACAGCATGTACATTTGATACATAAAGAAAACCAAGAGGGCTAGAGAAGGATGCATGACAAATTTGAGCACAATTCATCAATAATTATTGGAGAACTTATAAGTATTTTCTAAGATATAATGTAAATTAAAAGAATAAGGGAATAATAAAACATCAAACAAAACACATTATTTATAAAAAGCAAATGATCTGTATTTTCTAGTACAATTTTGAAAAACAATATGAGTTTAATATATCAGTATCATATTTTTCTATTTTTGTTAATTGATTAATTTATCTGAAGTAGATGTTGATATGATGTTGATATGAGAAGACATAGTGTTTGACCTTACAGAGACACAAAATAGGCATTCAAGCATATTTCAAAACAGTATAAATAAATCAGAGAATCAGAGCTATCAGCTGACAGAGTTTGCTTCTGATTATAGTCAATAGAGAATATTCTGTGTGTGTATGTTTTATGCTCTCTGAAGCCTGAATTTCTTAGCAAAACATTTAAGGTTTAAGATTTAGTCTCAGTTTGCTTTTATATTTGTAGAGTATATGTTTCAACTAAGTAGGATTTTGTGCCTTTGTTCTAAGTGAAAAGAATAAGACTAACTTTGTGTTAGACAATAAGTAGTATTTGTCTTAGGGGCCATTGTCTGAAGAAAATTTATTTGTTCATAGTACTTGGTATGAACTGGAAGGGGAGTGATTAAAGAGACAGAAGCGAAGTTTAAGAGTAGAGGTAAGAAAAATAAAGACCTGAAGTGGGAAAACAAAGGACAGGATGAAGGATCAATATTTTGAAGCAAGTACTCACACAACCCAGGGGATAAGGGAGAGACATAAGTTGAAAAAAGAGCAACAAAACCCTTTAGTGTCTTGAGTTTGTGAACAGTCAGAAATATAGTTCCATTAAAGAATTAGGGGAGCGATCAGAGGAACTTTCCTTGGAGTATAGAATAGTAAAAGTTCTACTCTCTTTTTTCCCTTTCTCTAAACTTCCCCCCTCCTTTTTTTTTGCCTTGACATAAAAAAAGACAGAATAAAAACATCCTAAAACCAAACCAAAAGATTGTTATGTTCCTGCCAGATACAATTAAATATGGATTAAAATGGTAGTGAATGTTGAAAATTGTGCATATCTTCTGAGACTTAACCAGAAAATTGAGCTCTCAAAACAGAAATGCTATCACAGAGGTCTATCCTATTGACTTTTTCTTTAGCATCTTCAGAAACAGAGACTTGACTATTTGTAGAGAAACAGGGTGATACCACACAACATCAGCATAGAAGTTTCTGGAGAATAAATCATGCTAATGTGCCATTACTATGACTTAAGAAACATATCTAGGAAGAATGAGGGTACTAACAGACATGAAAGATGGTGGGGAGGGGTATTCGTGTGATAGTATACCAATATGCAAATTACCAGTGACTTAAATAGTATTTCTATGAATCCTACCCACATATTGAGGCCAAAAGTTGAAGGGAAATACATTTTTGATTGAAAGAAGTAGTAGAATTAATGAGTAAGTAATAAGAAAAAAAAACTTACATTAAAATTGGAGATTGTATAACCTAGCTGTCCCCCAAACAAACTTGATTTGTATTAGTCATTAATGTTGCTCTCCAAATATTGCAGGCACAGGCTAGAATTGCACTTCTTAACTCCCTACAGTATTTGGGAGCCATGTGACGTGTTCTGGTCAATGAGTGATGAACATAAGTTATGAGAGACGATTTCACTGTCCCAGAGATTACAGGAATTCCTTTTTCTCTGTCTCAGTGCCAGTTAATATTCCATATAGTAACTGTTACGTATACTTTGATCCTAAAGTGAGGAGGGTAACAGGATAAAATTGAACTGTGTGTTATATATAATAACTGTAATTTGGGCATTAATTATTACCATATCATTTAGCATTTCCTGGTAAGTATACCACCAACTACCCCAAATTCAAATATAAGTAATAATAAGAGAGAAATAACAAAAAGGATAAGAAAGGAGAAAAAAAAAAAAAAGAGGAAACAAAAGCCGCAAATGCAAATAAGTGAGAAATCTCATAAAGGAAAAACTCAAGGAAACAGAAGAAAAGTTATGATGATACCAATCCCACATTTAAAGCAAATAGAGATAATATGTTCTTTTTTTTGAGATGGAGTCTTGTTTGTCTTCCGAGCTGGAGTGCAGTGGCCTGATCTCAGCTCACTGCAGCCCGGGCCCCCTCGCTTACACCATTCTCCTGCTCCTGCCTTCCCATGTAGCTGCTGGGACTACAGGCGCTCAGCCACTGCCCAGCTAGGTTTTTGTATTTTTAGTAGAGAGGGGGTTTCACCGCGGTTAGCCAGGATGGTCTCGACTCGACCTCCTGCGGATCCGCCTGTCTCTCGCCTCCCAAAGTGCTGGCATTACAGGCTTGAGCCACCGCGCCTGGCCAATATGTTCTTTTTTTTAATAAATGCTCAAACAATAGATGGATTTAGACATATTATAAACCAACAGAAGAACATTAAAATAGCAGAAAATACGTCTAAAAATTAGAAATAAAAATTATATCATATAAAAGAGTCTGGTACATAAGAAATAGTCAAGAGCAGGAGTAGAAAGACTTTTACTGTTAAGGCCCAGATATTGTCAATCTTTTTTAATTTAGTTATTCTAGAGAGTACATAGTATTACCACATTATGGTATTAATTTGTATTCTTTAATTCGATCAGTATATAGAGAAAGACTTTTACTGTAAAGGGCCAGATATTGTCAATCTTTTTTAATTTAGTTATTCTAGAGGGTACATAGCATTACCACATTATAGTATTAATTTTTATTCTCCCATTCGATCAGTATATAGAGTTTATTAAATTTTCATAGACTTACTTCTGTGAATTTTCTGTTAAAATACTTGTCTAATGTTTATTGAATTGTATTATTATGTTTTGTTTTTATAAATTATTTTATAAATTATTATTATTCATTAACAAATTCTTTTGTGTGTGTGTGTGTGTGTATATATATATATAAACATTTTTCTCATATATAGATGAGAAATGCTAGCAGTGAAACTACTCTGTATGATACCATAGTAGGTACCTCTCATTAAACATTAGTTAAAAATTATTTATATTTTTTAGGGTTTTTTTTGTTTGTTTTGTTTTGTTTTTTGAGATAGGGTGTCACTCTGTCACTCAGGCTGGAGTGCAGTGACATGATCACAACTCACTGCAGCACTGACCTCCCAGGCTCAGGTGGTCCTCCCACCACAGCCTCCTAGGTAGCTGAGACCACTGTCATGCACCACCCTACCTAGCTATTTTATTTTATTTTGTCTATTTTTTGTAGAGATGAGGTTTTATCATGTTTCTTAGGTTGGTCTTGAACTCCTAGGCTCAAGTGGTGTGCCCACCTTAGCCTCCCAAAGTGCTAAGAATACAAATGTGAGCCACCATGCCCAGCCTCATTTAAAAACTTAAATGGTGCTTTGAAGAGTAATTTTTACATTCATGACATTTAATATATCTTATCTTTCTTTTATGAGTTGTGATTTGATTACATGTCCCATTTAAGAATTCTTGGTCTAGTACAGAAAAAATGGGAATGTATGAGGTGATTGGTATGTTAATAAACTTGATTATTGTAACCCTTTTATAGTACATACATATATCAAAACATAATTTACCACCTTTATTTTCTAATTATACCTGTATTAATCTGTTTTCACACTGCTGATTAAGACATACCAGAGACTGGGCAATTTACAAAAGAAAGAAGTTTGTTGGACTTACAATTCCATGTGCCTGGAGAGACCTCACAATCACGGCAGAAGTTGAAAGGCACATCTCACATGGTGGCAGACAAGAGAAAAGAGTTTGTGCAGGGAAACTCACATTTTTAAAACCATCAGCTCTCATGAGACATATTGACTATCACAAGAACAGCAAAGGAAAGACCAACCACCATGATTGAATTACCTCCCACCAGGTTCCTCCCATGACACGTGAGAATTGTGGGAGTTACAATTCAAGATGAGACTTGGATGGTGACACAGTCAAACTGTATTAATACCCCATTAAATCTGGGAGGAGACAGATCTGCGTGACTCCTCTATATTATGAAAGTCTTCATTTGATATAGCACATGAAAGATGAGCCTAGGAAGCCTGAGAAGGTTGAGCACATTTACCAGAGCTTATCCAATGCAATGTAAACAAAAGACCAGCAAAACTGAGAGCAATAATTTAGGCAGTCTCTTTTGGTCACAAAGAACTCCATGCTATTGGTTTTTTCCTCACCAGAAACCCTTGCTATGCACTTTAATACTCTGAATTTAACAGCAGAATCTTTAAAATAAAGAATGAATATATTTTTCTTTGCACAGTTACTTAATTTCTTGGAAGCTGACTCAACTTTTCTCTTTCAGTGCCTTACCCTATTAATTTTGACCAAAAACCTTGAGAACGTTTACACTGACTATTCCACTAAAATTACTTGATTCTCATAATCATTTGTTGAGAAATTACTACATGCAAGGTAGAAGTCCTCAAACGTAGAAAGTGAGAGGTGAATTAAAACTAACTTTTCAAAGAAAGAACTTTTTTTGTATTGCATTAAGAACCAAGAGTTACTGAAAGTCTTTGATGCAATCCAGTATGGGTTCACCAAATTCACCATTTTAAACCTCTCCTTCATCAGCTTTGACACTGCACTGAGATGGAAGTTTACTGCCACTTTTTGCTTTAAGCCTTCTCTTTATTTGCTGGATGACTAAAAATTATTATTATGGGGACCCACAGGCTATTAAGGCTATATAGAGATCTAGGTTAGTAATTATGATTATAATAATAATAGTAATAATAATACACTATATATATTTTAACTTTTTTTTTTTGATTTAGTAAAATGGCAGACAGTTTAGACATATAACACCTAAGTAACTGGGGGCTAGTGAGCTACAATATAGATTTTTAATTTCCTGATTTCTTTCAATTGAGTCTAAACCTATAATAGCTCTTAAATTATTTAAATGATGTTTTTATTTTTTTATGTATGCTATAATTATTCACTCATTTATTATAAAATGATCACTCAGGAAGACTGCACTGATATAAGTCTACAAACTCTGAAGTCCTCAAGACAGTTTCTATCTTAACAATATTTCTCTCTTGGAGAGTATGCACTATGGCTGAAAGAAAGTGGGTTTTAAATTATTATTTGTTGAATTAATGAATGCATGTATGAATGAATTAATAAATGAATTCATAGACATATTTTTATTGTAGATCTATTTTAAAATAAAGAAGGGTCATTTTATCCAACAAACTGAAATATGTTTCTGCTAGATTAAATATAGAAAAGTAATTCAAATAGAAAAATTATCAAGGAATCCTTATCAAATTTCTAGAGTAAAAAATATCTTGAGCTTAAACAAAATATAATTATTTGAGGAAAAGATAAGTTAATTGGAAAACACATAATTTTATAGGACATACATTAAATAATAGAATGAACAAAATACTAGGACAAATTCACATCCAGTATAATAATGATCCAGTGTCATTGTTAATTACTTAGGTACACAAATTGATGTGAAATACACTGAAACATAAATAGATACATTTTCAAAGAGCATGAATATAAAATTAAAGCAAAAATGCCAACAGTAAGTAAACATGAAAAATTTCCAAGCTAAAATATGTAAATTAAAACAATTACATTTTTATCACTAGCAAAATTTCAAAGGAAAAAGCCTCTTAATATCTAATGCTGGCAAAGATGTGAAGAAAGCGGCAACATTTACAATGCTGTTGGTAGTGTAACATTATGCTTTACAAAATTTTTACATTTTGAGCAAAAAAGAAAAGGTATATATTATTTTATTCTCTAATACAACTTACAGAAATTTTACTAGAAAATGAATTATAATTTATAATTTATTATAAATGAATTGTTTATACTACTTATAATTATGGTCAATTCTAAAGCCACTATAGTTAGGAAGATGACAATGATTACAGAAATTTGGTTACAACATGAAGAACTATTTTTCGGCTCATCAAACATAGTGCTAAGAACTTGAAAGCATCGGGTTCTCTTTGTTTGAATCACAACTGAAACATAACCATCAGTCTGATTTACATATTTTTTAAAAATTCTGGGCCTCAGTTTATTCATTTATAACATATCTGTGTATATATATATATTAGTATATGTGTCAATAAATATGTTTGTGTATATATTTTCCCACATACTTGTGTACATTCGTGGATTGCAAGGTGGGGTGTCTCTGAATTAACTCCTATATTTTGATCAGTAAACACCTTCTATGCTTTTACTCTTTACCAGATGCTCGGGATTCAAAGATGTATAAGAGACTGATCTTTTCCTTAAGGGAAAGGCTATCTGAAAACGTACATTCAATGCAGGGCATATTTCTATCAGCAGGATAAGCAGAGGAGTAGGAAGTGAAGGGCCAATTTTACCTTAGATGTTATTACTCTTCTATCAGTGTAGAGACTTTTTATTTTTTTCTTAACCTGTATACAGCTTAATTTTCAAATCCTGTTGAAAAAGAATATCTATTCTTAATTAGTTTAGGAGTTATGGTAGATTATCCTCTGAAAGATTAATTACATGCTTTCCAGTGAAGTATTATAAACCATAAGTTTAAAGTTGGACCAGATGCATTTCAGTCCTGAAAACTCATTAACCATCTGACCATGTTGCACATATGGTAACAAAGTGAAGAATGTATCCAGTCAAACACACATAAACACTTCTTCATCATTATAGGACAACCATGTCTTAAAGTATGCCAGTAATCTTTCTATTTCTGATACCTAGGAATATCAGAGAAACTAGTGAAGGGGAGATTTTAAATGAATTTATAAACCCACATTGAGTATACAGAAGTCAGGACTGTGGTCCCTAGTCTGCTTTTTTAATTTGAATTTTTATTTTTTGGCCAAAGTCAGCATTTATCTCTCTCAGTCTCAAGCTTAAAAAATACTTGGACTGAAAATGAGAAAGTCTATGTTGAAAGTGGACCTTTTCTCTCTTGGGGATAGCACCTGCAATGATTTTATTGGCTAAAATGTTGCGTTACCCCCCATCTTCCTATGAGTTTATCCGAGAGAAACTTCCCACTCTTCTTCCTCAGGCAGGTGTCAAGCTTGAGGCATATCCCAAATCTCCTTCACAACTTCTGTTCACAACACAGTACAACAACTGTCAAAGTAAACATTTTGTGCAGCTCTTCCCTCGATCAAAAGATGGCAGCCAGCCTCGGCAGCCCAAACCCTTTGATAGATGAGATGGTTTCAAAGAGGAATGTTTGACAGTTCCATGTATACAGCCAGAATATTATGTCTGTCTCTATATTTGAAACCATGAAACTGGTATTTAAAAGATGCATGTTTTCAGGGGGAGGCTCTCAATCCATCAGATTGGCGCTATTGTTATAAATATACTAGTCAAAATAGTTTACTTCTGTGTTGTTCTTTTTGTTTTTCTTTTTAATATTTTTGGTAAATGTCTTAGTTTGATAGGTATTTCCATATGCATAACAGACACTGTACAAAGATTGCTGTGTATTTTAATTACACGTATTAATAAATAAAAGTTGGCAAAAAGAAAACACTCTATTCATCGCTTTCTTTGAGTGTGGCCAGTCCTTTTAAAATCCTTAACAATAACCAGAATAGCTTTCAAATTTTATATTGCTGTAATACATCCATATTGGCAAAGGAAGGCAATATCTTCTGATTGTTAAAAATGTGGCCATTTTGTCACTGAACTTTTAGTTTTAAAAAAAAGTAGATGGTGTCTTCTGGTGTGAGTAGACAGTTTTGCACGTGTTTACAGGTACAGATGGACCTACAACAATGGTCAGGATCTGTTAAGCAAATAAGTTATTATTTTTCTCTCTATGAATATGAATAAATAAGTGGCAATTTGACTTATTATTTCTTCTACTTTTGAAATGTAATGAATAGGGCTGATGGTAATTACCAAATTTCTAAATATGAACACTAAATTGCTTGCACAATTTTAAAAACAACCTGAGTTATTATCTTCTTTTTCAGTGGATATTTTTAGAATAATTTGTATTTATTTGCTGATTGTGGGTGTTTATTTTCATGCAAGAACTTGAAAAAGTATGTGAACAAACTTATCAAAATAAAATGATTGAGAGAAAAGGGACAATACAGTGTGACATAAAATGCACGAGGAAAATTTAGAAACTTTTATTCTTTAAATATATAATTACTAATTTTCCTATATATTCATCTTTACTATTATCTTTTTTAAGCTAGTAATGAAAAGTTGAAGTTTACCAAATATTTCAACTGAAGGAAAAATAGTAATAAGAATTGGGTAAGCATGTAGCATCATTTAATTTAATCATTTAATGTCAAGAACATTTTGAATAGATGTTATCTTCATGTTATAAACATATTTAAAGTATCACACAGATAAGCTTGATTCTACAGGTGATGAATGAAATTCTTTTCTGCAGAGGTAGTACATCTTTAATTAAACAGAGAAAGAAGAAAGAACAAGAGATTATAGAAGTAAATAAGTAACTACTAAGGAAAGAAAATCGTTCTGACTCAAATTATACTTAGATTGCACAGAAGAGACAAGGTCCACAATTTGATGTTTCTATTTTACATTTTGGAATACAAGTTCAAGTATCTTTGCTGATTCAATAATGTTTATTTTTACCTCTGCCTCATTCTTAAGTAAGGTTATGTACCAACTATCAATTATAAAGTAAATAAATAAAAATGAGAGAAAGAAAAAGTAAGGTTAGAAGAAAATTAAAAACCAAACCACGGTAAGTTAAGGACCTTAACACATTGAATGGTATTCCAACGGTATTTAGCTTGAGGACTGCAAATCTGACCACAGGCATCTTTGTGGCCAATGTAAAGTGAAATTTTTATTCCCAGTACCAAAAATGTTTGTAAAGAAATCAGAACAGTTGCTCAGCACAATTTTTTTTTTTTTTTTAGATACAGAAGCTGTGGATAAATGAAATAAAGAAATAAATCCTCTAATAAAATTTCATAAAACACTGCAAATTCTGTTGGCAAGGATGGATATTCTTAACACTTTAGTACAATGATTTGCTTGAGAGGAATGAAACAAGTATGCAAAATGTAGTAAAAGAAAAAAAATCTTCTATAAGTTTTGACCACGAATCTTGACTACTGTTATTATAAGATTTCAGCTCTGTAAAATATTATAAATTGTGTAGCTTAGTTATACGTAATATAAATTATTTTAAAGTATCTTAAAATGCATTTGAATTAAATACAATACCAACAAAAAAAGTTCATCTTGTATTTTGAGATGTTAGCATATTAGTATCCATATTAATGTAGAATTTATATAGAGAGGTAAAAACACCATTTAATAGGCTACATACATGCATACATGCACACACATACACAATGGAATATAATTCAACCTTAAAAAAGAAGGAAACTCTGCTACATGCTATAACATAGATGAACTTTTATATAGTGTATGAAGACATTATACTAAGTGAAACTAGCCTGTTGCAAAATAACAACTACTGTATGATTCCACTTATATGAGATATATAAAGTAGACAATTTCAGAGACATAGAAAGTAAAATGGTTGTTAGCAGGGGATAGGGTGAGGAGAAAATGAGGTGTTGTTAAATGGATATAGAGTTTCAGTTTTGCAAAGTGTAAAAAGTTCTGGAGATTTGTGAATATACTTAACACTACTGAACTGTACACATTAAAATAGCTAAGATGGTAAATTTAATGTTAGGTGTTTTTTTACCAAAATAAAAAAAGAAAAAAAGCAAACAAACAGATGTGCCTTTTAAGAAGTTAAAGAGAAACTTGCATTGTTTTGTTGGAAGTAGGACATACTATATAACATCAAACGGCCTACTTATATTATCTCAATGGCTTGACTTTCCAGAAATAGTAGACTGATTCCTTTGGCAGTCTTCATGAAACACTCTATCTTTTGCTAACATTATTTTAACTCATTTGAGTTGAATTCCAGTGATTGAGGAAATGTTACTATATGGATTTTGCCATTTAAATATTTCAGCCTGGTGACAACCTGTTCATTGTAAACTTCTTGCTACAATTAGCAATGTCATCTTCACTTTTCTATTTCAGTCCTATCCATAATGGTAAATATGCACACTTGGGGCTATAGGATTGTAAGAATAATTAAAGAAAGAAAGTTGGTAATAACCTGATTTGATATAACTGGTATTTTGTGAGAAAGTTTTAAAAAGATGTTCTTCTTCAAAAACCACTGTTTGAATTTCAGATTTTATAAGAAATCCCAGTGTATTTAATGTAGCTAAGAACAGTAAGTTAGTTTTCTGCTTCATTATTACACACTGTACTATGCTAATAATACCTTACTTTATTAGTTATTTCAAAGAAAACTTTTATGAAACATGATATTTAGCATAAGTGCTAATATGTTTTAAATAATATCATATATTCAATGTTCATTTTTTATTTCTGTATTACAAAAGTTCAAATTGATTTAATTATACTGAAGTATATTAATGGCTTAGTAACACTGTGGGTATATATTTATTTAACTAGGTCCCTTTCTATGTTTCTGAACCCTCTCATTTCTTTAAATCTCAGTCCCAGGTATTTGCATAAAATGTACTTATCTTCTTATGCTTAACAGTTTTATCTTTTTAAAAATAATTCACTTGTAAACCTATCCTTGTTTTTAAATAATTTACTTTCATGGATGATTTCAATACCCTTCTTGAAATATCTCACATTAATCATAGGCAATGCTTCTCTAGTTTTACCTTCTTACCTGATCTGTTTAGCCTGTTTTCAGGAATGAAACTCTCAGTTTGGGATTGTCCTTTATATACTGTTAATTGCTTTCAAAAATTTATGATTGTCTCGTGTCCCCAAGCTTATTAATTTCCTTTTGCTACCAAAATGGCTTCACATCTGGATCGTTACCCTTAGCTGAGCAGTTATTCTTCTGTATTTTTTTCATATTGCAAAATAGGCAAACAATATTAGATTTCATTCTCCAAGTATGTTCATTATAGCTTAAGAAGTTCACTTTGGATACCTTTGGCATTTACGAAATAGTGTAATTTTCCAATAGACCACTCAAGTTACTTGATGAATTGTTGCATTTTTTTCCTAATATGGGGGTAAGTAATTACTTGCATAAAGGGTAAAAATGTACTTCTTCTCACCATACATCTGTTTCAAGACAGTGCATGATTTAAACTTTCCCCAATATCATCACTACTTAGCCATTTTACAAGCTGCATTAAATTCCCTAGGTATATATTTCCATCAATACGATACTATAGATTTACCACATTACTAATTAGTCTGTTTAAAAAGTAAATTCTTCATCATTTGATTTGAATTTTAATAGCTTTTTAACCATAACTTCAGTTGGAATAGAGATATCTACAATGTAATTTTCTACAAGAAAAACAAAAATTAAACTAAGAAAATTTAGCAACAGATGCTTCAGAAATGTCTTCACTTGGGGATACATATGTTTGCTTTATGAATCTTGTGAGGCTTGAAAATACAACTTTCAAAAATCTTGCAGCCTAGAAATGTCATAGCACAAAGAAAGCACCCAAATAAAAGTAATATAGGCAGTGGTCATTAAAGTTATTTCCCCAGTGATACCCTGAATTAATGGTGCAGCATCTACACAAGTGAGTTCCCATTTCTTTCTCTTCTCATTTAAGCTCTTCTCTCATTTACATTTTGCATCTTTCTTATATGGCATTTTTCTTTTTAAATTGTCTTTATAAACTCTGTCTTGGCATTTTTCTTGTCTGTTTCAACTATTCCATATTTATTATTCAATTTGCAAACGATTCTTTCTTTGAAATAAAAAAATAAAGAAATACAAAATAGATTTCAAGATTCTCAGGTAAAATTTCTTGTCTGTTCACTAATGTGGAAGTCCTTAATAATGTAAGGATATATAAAGAAAATTTATAGTTTCATTTGCACTAATGGAAACTAGCTCCTGCAAAATGGTAGTTTAAGAATTGACTACACAGCGGTTACGTGTTAGTCAAACCCATCTGCAAATATATATATATATAAACATAGAAATATATACAAACATATATATAAAAATTACATATATAATTTGACTTGTGGTTTCTGTTTAGATGTCTTTTCTCATATATGTAAACATACTTACTTTAGTTAATTCCTTCTTTTAAATCCTAATAATGCCATGAAAACACCGTATGTAAATGCGTTTAAAATTGAGTAAAGATCAGGATTTTGTCTTGATGATGCTTGTCAGGCACTAAATAAATATTAGTAGATTAATTTATCAGTCATACAAAAATAAAAAATTGACTCAAACAATTCCCTAAACATATAAAACCAAATTACCCAGACAATTCTGTTAAAATGGACTAATACATAACTGCTGTGTAGTCAGTATAAATCAATGATGGGCAATGGGCTGTCTACTGGCCACCTGCCTCCTATCTAGATGCTGGACTCTAAAATCTGATTTCAAATGGGAATTTTTTGAGTTCATAAAAGAGAAGGAAAAGAAATTAAGTGAAAAACAGAGATAAACTTAGACAAAGAAAGAAAAAAATGCTTTCCACAACCACCTCTGATTGTAAGAGAAGTCCTTTAAGAATATTCTAACTCTGCCAAAGTGGTCCAGCCGGGTGAGGAGTTAACTAGTGTAGGAGGCTAGGAACTGTCCAGGACAATTAACCCTGAAAGAAATAATACCAAATCCCTTTAGTCCCAGTTCATCTAAACCAAACATTGATGCCTGTGGTTGTCTTTTGAAAATGGGGGTGACATCCCTGTCCTGGTTTGTACAATTTGTCCTTGTTTCCCTCAAACAGCAATTATTCCACAATCATAAGAAAGGAAGGTTCATCATAAAGAAGGTCCACTTTGGTCTTTTCATTATTTCTGGTTTCAAAAATAAAGCTTGTCATAGGGTAAGCACTCAGAAAATGGGTTATGGATAGAAATTAATACATTCTAGTTACAGACGTGATAATAATAGCTGGGTGACTCTCATTAAGTTGCTTAATCTGTCTGAATATATTTCTCTACCTATAAAGTAAGAAATAATAATACCCATCTCCCAGTGTTTCATGGATGCCAACGAATAAAGGTGAATACATTCCATGAATTCTTAAGGAGTATAGAAACAATGGTCTGAAAAATAGTAAAGTTTTCTCCATGCCAAATATTCCCACTCATTTGTATTTTTTTCTGTGTTTTAAGCCACTTTGTTGAGGAATAATTAACATATAATGTACTGCACATAAAGTTTGATAAATCTTGACATGAATATACACCTAGAACATCACCACAATAAGAATAATGAACATACCCATCACTCTCAAATGTTTTCTTGTGCCTCTCCTCCTTCCTTCCCACCACTTCTTCCTCTAAACACTGACTTGCACTATTTCTATAAATCACTTTCCATTTTCTAGAATTCTGTATAAATGATATCTTATAGTGTTGCTCTTTTTTAATAATTTCTTTCACTTGTCATATTTTTTTTTCAAGATTCAGCCATGGTTTGACATGTATCAGTAGTTCATTACATTTTATTGCTGAGCATATTCCATTTTATGCGTACGTCATAATTAGTTTATATATTTAAATGACAATGGGTATAGTTCCAATGATTTAAGTAATCCAAAATAAAGACAAAGGAAGAGGCAGATACTACAGATAATACACTCACTAGGGCATGGATTTTTTCTGTCACTCATGTTTGCAGTATGTTGAGAACTAGTTACTGTCACCCAAAGTGCCTCATTTCTCTTCCATTTAGTTTCTCTTCCTCTAACAGGCTAGTGTGGCATGTTAACATGGCAGTGGTGACATTCCCAACTCACCAAAGAAAAAAACAGAAAATGTATGCTATTTGAGGCCCAGATTTTGAAGAAGAGAAAATATAGATAAAAGCATTTCTTCAGTTGTACATCTCTGAATCGATATTTGAACATGTTATTTCCACTTTTTTAATAAAGTAAATTTAATATTGAAGAGTGACATATATATGATATAAACATGACAAATTTTAATTATACACCTTGATGAATATTTACAAAGCAAACATGTCTGTTTAAACATCATCCAGATCATGAAATAGATCACTTCCAGTCTCGAGGATAATATCTGAATCAGTGACTGTCCCAACAAAGTAACTACCTTTGATTTTTGACAACATAGTTTTATCAATTTTTGAACTGTATTACATAACATCATGCAGCATATATTCTTACTTTTCTGGATACCTTCAGTCAATATTAGTTTGAGGGAGTCATCATGTTATTAAGGTAGTATAAAAATAAGCAATATATATTTATATTTTTAGAGTTTAGGGCTATTAGAAATAAGGTTGATATACTATTTTCCACATATTTTGGACATGCGTGTACAAATTTCTGTTGGATATGTACTTGAGAGTATAGGATATGTATACTATAAAATTGTTTCCAAAGCAATTGTACAATTTGTGCTCCTACAGTGATTCAAGAATATTCTGGTTGCACTTCTACCTCATCAATATTTGTTATTATTTAAAAAAGAAGAAGAAGAAGAAGAAAATACATTGTAGCACTACTTAAATGTGTAGTATGTCTTTTCTTCGGAGCTTATCATTAATTTTTAATTTTTCTTTTGAGACAGTGTCTCGCTCTGTTGCCCAGGCTGGAGTACAGTGGTGCTATCTCGGCTCACTACAATCTCTGCCTACCGAATTCAAGAGATTCTCCTGCCTCAGCCTCCTGAGTAGCTGGGATTACAGACATGCACCACCACAACCGGTTAATTTTTGTACTTTTTAGTAGAGACAGGGATTCGCCATGTTGGCCAGGCTGGTCTCAAACTCCCGACCTCAAGTGATCTGCCAGCCTTGGCCTACCAAAGTGCTGAGATTACAGGTATGAGTCACCCTGCCAGGCCTCATTCTGGCTTTAATTTGTATTTTCCTGGTGATCTGAGTATTTTTCATATGTTTATTGCAATTTTCATATCCTCTTAAGAGCACTATTAGACTTCTGCATATTTTTTTTATGGTCGGATGTCTGTCTTTTTATTATTGATTTGTAGAAGTTATTTAGGTAAACTGGATATGACCATTCTCTTTCAGACACCTTTTATGAAAATAATTTCTCTTACATAGAGGTTTGCCTGTTCACTTTATTTCTAGTACTTTTCGTTGAAGAGGAATTATTATTTATTGAAGAACTATTTACCAATATTTTCTTATATGGTTATGCTTTGGATGTCTGGTTTAAAAAATATTTGCATAACCTCAGAGTTATGAATATATCTTCCTATAGGACTCTTCAGGACTCTTTATTATAATTTTCACATATCTGCATTTTACATGGATTTGAATTGTGTATGTGGTGTCAAGTATGAGTTAAGATAAATTATTTTTCTATATAACTATCCAATCTTAATTGTGTATACATATAAGTAGACATATAATATTTTAATATTCTTGCACTAATACTACCTTATCTTAATTACTATATTTTTAAAATATAAATTTTTATAGGGTGGTAAAAGTTCTTTACATTTTTCATTACATTTCTTTCTATGAATTAGTTTAGAATTATTGCAAAATGTTTTAAAATATAGTGTTTTAAAATATAATTTTCTAATTATTTGTTGCTTTGAAATGTAGAAATAAAGTTTATATATTACCATTGTATATAGTAACGTTGCAAAGTTTACCTATTAATTGTTAGTTTCACTATGCATATTTTAGATGATCTATATTCACAATTGAATCATCTATAAATAATAATGTTCTTAATTATTTTCCTTTTCAATGCTGATAAATTTTACTTCTTTTTCTGATTTATTATGCAGGTTAGAACATCCAATGTAATGTTTAATCTGTATAGTGACAGTGGTCGTCCTTCTTTCATTCCCATATTAAAGGAAAATATTTTCAACATTTCATTATTAAGTATAGTGCTTGCCACATTTTGGGGGATAAGCATGCTTTACATCATTTAGGAAACTTTCTTTTTTTTTTTCTTTTTTGAGACGGAGTCTTGCTCAGTCGCCCAGGCTGGAGTGCAGTGGTGTGATCTTGGCTCACTGCAAGCTCCGCCTCCCGGGTTCACGCCATTCTCCTGCCTCAGCCTCCCGAGTAGCTGGGACTACAGGCGCCTGCCACTACGCCCGGTTAATTTTTTTTTTTTTGTATTTTTAGTAGAGACGGGGTTTCACCATGTTAGCCAGGATGGTCTCGATCTCCTGACCTCGTGATCCACCCGTCTCGGCCTCCCAAAACTCGCTAAAAATAAATTGGTATTGAATTTCAGCAATTTTTTTTCTCTATGTATTGTTTCTTCTTGCTTTTCCCAAATTACATAGTTAATTATATTGATGGAATTTCAAACTTTAGCTTATTATGGTATTTATTGAAATACCATGCTCTTTTCCTTTTAATTTTTTATTTGATTTGGGGTACAAAAAATATTTTTTGTTTTTTTTTTTGTTTGTTTGTTTGTTTTTGCATATTCATGTGAGAGATGGACTTGTGATTTCACTTTCTTGTTTTCCCCTTGTTGGATTTTGCCATAAATATTATGCTTGCCTTATAAAATAAATATTGATACATTTCATTATAAATGAAAATCAATGTTGGTACCTTTCACAAACACGATATATTAAAAATCATATTTGTAATTTTCATCACCGATCTCATCAGAAGGTAGGTATTAGGGAGCTATCAAGCTAATAGTATTAGAGATATGTTTTCAATAATTCTATTTTTTTCTTGAGAATTCAAATTTTATAACTGGCACAAACATTCCTGTTTTGCTTCTACTGATAAGTTCACTTGATTTATTTGTAAGAAAATATCTGCCATACACCAGGTTTGAATTTCTGTATTTCCTTGTCAGTCATTCTTTTAAGTAAAAAGTAATGCTTCATGTAAAAAATAGTTCAGTTTGCAACACAAATAATTGCATATGTGCTTCTCTTTGAGATAACCATCATATTTTGGAGTTTTGGAGTTCAGTATTGGAGTTCATATTTAGCGTTATGTGGGTTTCCCATTCAGTACACAGGATAGTAATGATGCCTACTCAAGGGCTTTCTTAAGTGAAACTGTTTTCATTTGTTTGTTTGCCTTTGAGTGTATGAAAATACAATGACTGCTGATATCACTTAGTGTCACTGACTTGATTCAGGCTAAAATGCCTGCTGTTTAATCCTTCATTACTTTTGCACAGAATAAATGTTAATTCAGTGAAAATGATAAATAATATCTTATAATTAGGAAAATAGTTTTGGTTCTGTGGACCCCTAGAAGACTCTCAGGGATTCCCAGGGGTTCAGGGACCATACTTTGAAAATCATTTTCACAGAATTTAGAGTTTACAAAATTCATATTCGATCTACTAGAGTCAACTGTCAATTAGAGCTTTTACCAAATACCAGAAAAATGCAAGGACTTTAGAATACTTTGATTCCATTTACCCCTCTAACGCCTTGTATGTTATTATTGTCATATACCTCAATATATGTCAATTATCAAAACCTATAGGAGACTATTATTGCTTTGTGCAATCAATACTTATGTGGATTTATCCTCAAGTTTACCATTTCCATTGCTCTTTAGTTTTTGGTGTGTATTTGTATCTCTACCTGGAATCATTTTTCTTTTGCCTGAAAAATGTCCTTTAGAAGTTCCATCTGCATGAGCTCCAAAGAATGAAATTTTTGCTTTCATATTGTTGCGTACATCTTTATTTTGCCTTTATTTTTGTAGAATATTTTCACTGAAGGTAGAATTTTAGGTTATAATTTATTTTTCTTTAATTATTTTTCATGTTCTATATGTGCCATTCCATTGTCTTCTCTTTTCTACTATTTCTGAGTCTTACCTGGACATTGCTCCTATTGTCTGTCTGATTACTTCAAAGATCTGTTTCGTTTGTTAGGCTTATATTTTGTCCAGTTTTTCTACTCGTTCTTGGCAAGGCTTTTTTTCTCATACAGGATACTCCATCAGAACTGGGAGTAGAATTCTCTTCTAACTAATTTTTAATCATAAAGTAAAATAATGGAAGAAAGGTTGTATCTAATTCTAATTGCATTTAATTATTTTAAGTATTCAGGTACTTCAATATTTGTTTAACCTTGATAACTAGAAGATTGGAGAGAAAAAAAAATGGGGTACATTTAATCTATACACACACTGCTTCCTGTGGGTTCTAAGGCAGAAAGCTAAAATTTGTCTTTGTGTCAGACTCGTGTACTTTGGAATGAATCATTTTGATAAACCCTCTTAGTCATGAATATGTAAGCCAAGTACCTTCACATTGTTTTGGCAGCAGGCCCAAATATTTGTTGAGTAATAAAAATGCCAATTCTTTAAGAGGTTGTTAAGTATTTTCATTATAGTGTGAAAGATTATACCAGCTGAATAGTGTGAAATGGGCATCTCATCAAAGGGACTGTTTGTATACTAAGAAGGAATCTTCAGCATCCTGTAGAAAGAAGTCTGAGGAAAGAGACAGAGGAAAGTGAGGAACTGAAAATAGAGGGGCTCATGGAACAAAAGGAATAGCACAGCAACGCAAAGGAAAAGAGGGGAATCCCCAGTAAGGACCTCTCCAATGTAAGAGGAAAAAACAATGAACTACAGGAAAAGGGAAAACTGCTGGACAATTTTCATTATTACATTTTTTAAATTTAAATTTTATTTTGCCTAATGAAATTCTCTCAAGGAACTATAGTGTTGATCTCCAGAGCGTCTACTCAATGTAGACAGTTGAAGTGGCACAGAGGAGCAAAGATGATGCCACTGGATGTTGCCTGGGAGGGGCAGTTTGCAGCCAGAGATTTAAAAAAAAAAAAAAAAAAAAAATCAAGAGATGTCTGCATTTCCCTGTGATTCTAGCAATTACTTGAGAAAGTCACTGGACTTATTATGCTATTTCCATAGTGGACTTGTTATTTTATTTTGATGCAAAAAGAAAAACACAATTTCATAAAGACAGAAAATGTGGGCATACTTCAGTTCCAATATCTGTAAAATAAGGAGCAAATTAACGCATTTATATAGAAAAAGCCTTCGTAAGGGGACATTTTATACTTAAAGAATAAAGAAAAGCAATCTACACTTATAACTAAAATACTAAAACATACAATCACAGAATGAATAGTAAATATGTCTAAATTAAACTCAATATTCGTTTCCATTTTTAGAATTAACTACTATAAATCTTTAATGACATGCTATAACTATGAGCAAAGTAGTTCCTATGATAAGAAATTCCAGCCTTTAACCCAGAGAGTTGCCTAGAATGAACAGGCCTCTGGTTACAGCTTCTAATACATAAGTTAAGTAGATTTTTAGTTATGCTCTTTTCTGTGGAACCACAGAATGGCCAATCTCTAAAACTCGAAAACTTCAAAGCATTGTTGGAAATTGATTTATAGTGTAAAACTCTAAACACTATTTGGAGGGAAGGTAAATTTTCTTCTCTTTCATTTGTTCTTCTTAAAAATGTCTGCAAATGTTAAAGGGAATTTTTGCGATTTGAAGAAATAGGATGAAACAAATCTATATGCATATTATACTAAACCACTGAGAAAAACATGAAAAAAAGCAGTCAACCAACTAGTTGTTTCAATCCTACATATTAGCTGGGTAAAATGTTTAATAAATGAACTAAAAAAATAGTTTTATGGCTTAGTATCAAAATAGCATTATTTTATTCATGTAATTATTCCGATTTTAAATAGAGACTCCTACCATTCCTTTTCTTCTTCTCTCTCACTCTGTCTCTTCCCTCCAACAAATATGTATTTGACATATGTATATATGTCATACTGACATTAATCCAAATGTACTTATTTGTATATCTACATTTGATATTGATAGGTATACATGTAGATAGGTATACGTATAATAAATACACATAGGTATACATATAATAAATATATAAAATGTCTATAGGTCTTATATTTTTATAGTATTATTTTCAGTTCCCAGCACACATTCAATTCAATAGACTTATTAACCAACCATTAGAAATGTGTTACAATGTTGAAGCAGCCATGGCCTGTGTTCTATGTCAGTTGTGTTGGCTTAGGCTGACACATAGCTACCAGGCATGATGGATCAAAGTAATTAAAGTTCCAATCATTTACCTTTCTATGTTCAATGTCAGCTCAGCTAGCCTTCACCCTGAGTTCCTAATATTTTAATATTCCCAGATGTGTGTGTGTGCACAAATACACATGTATATGTGTTTGTGAACAATACAGAAGTGTGATTATTTTTTCTTTTTTGAAAGAATTTGTCAGCATTCTCATTTTAAAATTTGCTTATGTATTATTAAACTTTTACAGCATTAAGTTAAAAAACCTTAGCTTTCAATGCATTTATATTTTATCCAAATCTGAGACTATCTTTGCCTTGATATGTTAGGTAAGAATCATTAGTAGGTAGAAGTTATGTTTATATATAGAATTATAGAAGTTGGAAGAAAGTTTGCATGGTCCTCCTATCAATTCTTCTGCACTAACCCGGATAAATACGAATCAATCTATGAAAGTCGGTAATGTAATCAACTTCTTACAGATTTCTCACATGAAGACATTGCTTACAATTTGTATCTCGAAGAGTCAACTTTTCTAAATCAAGAAAACAGACATAAAATAATTAGTTAAGATTAAAAGTTGAGTTTCCAGCAGAAGTTCACTCTATTTACATGATGTTCAGTTTTGGACAGCGGCAAAGTTGATAGACTCCAGGCAACATTTCTTATGACTATTTAACAGTTTTTGTTTTCTACAGGCTAACAACTAAGACTGTGGTCAGATATACATGTTAGTGGTACAATCAACACCACGTTAACACTTACCATGGGAATCTATTCAATGACACCTATTAATAATCTCCACTCCCACCCCTTGGTTTTACACCTTGGCTTTATTTTGTTTGATCTTACCCTAACACTTTTAATTTGCCATACTAAAATGATTATTTTTAACTTCTTGGTAATAAAACTCTTTAAATGTTTGTACTTATTCAATTAGAGGTCAGTTGACAAAGGTCTTCATATTTATTCCTTTTAATTATTTTAATTTATCTTTTTCAATTTGTTTGTTTAGTAGCAGCTTAGGTGCAAGTGAAGTGTATTTGTCAAATATTTGCTAAAAACAGAGCTCAAGTATTTTTCAATATGAAAAAAAATAGGTCTATGTTATCATATAACTATTATTTGGGAACAATATTAGATCAATGGGATTACTATCTTTACTAACTATATCAGTTAAAGTATTAGATCCTTATCAGATTTATGGAAATAATAATGCAGTCATTGTCAGTATTTGATTAGTGTCATGCGTTAATTGCTTTTTGTTGATAGATGGCTTTAGGATAATATATTTGTTCCAAGTTTCCTACATGAAACATTCTTTTGATCCTGAAAGTTATCCTGTTAGGATCTCCTAGCCTCTGGCATTCAGTTGCTTAAAGCAACATGTTCATTTAGCTGTGGATGCTGTAACACTTTAATGCAGTGTTCAGTCAGCACAACTTGGAGTCACATGTGATAAATTAATAACGCAGAATTCTTTTCATAGAGCTGCCTTGCCTTTTTAAGTCAGTGAAAGATTACCACATGCATTACTTTTGTGGCTTTTTAAAACAGAATTCACAACAAATTGCCTGGCCTTTTAGTTAGACCGACCTTTCTGTCCCATGAATGCCAGCTCTAAAAGCTAGCTCGAGTAGTTAGCCTGTATTTGTTGGGCTTTCCATAAAGCAATTGAGTGTAGAGAAAAAAAAAAGATAATTGATAAATGGCATATATATATATGTGTGTGTGTGTGTGTGTGTACACATATTATGTATTTCACTTTGCAAAGGGTAGGTATAAAACAAAATTAAGACTATTATCTATATTCACCATTATTTAAAAAATCAAAGACATTTTAACAAAAAATGTGTAATAGACCTAATTTAAAATTAAGAAACAGACTTTCTGAAATTGCAGTTGGCAAACTCACCCAACAATACATTTTAGAATTTTTATATTTTAAAATATAAAGACCAATAATACAATATTGGTCTGGGTAAAAATTTAACAGTATGCAAATCTGTATTTGAGAAAATAATAACAGGATATGAGTTTCAGTTTAGCTCTTCATATTTGTTTATTCTTAAAGATTAAAACAAACTCCCCTCTCTGTGGCCCCATTATCCCATTTTTAACCCCTGCAAAATAGAGAATGAAAAGTAAAAATGTGCAATAATGTATAGTAAAGTCAAATTGGACTATGATGTAGGAAATTGAGACCAACTTTAAAAATTGAAACTTTGACCAAGTTACAAATACACCTACAACTAATACTGAGTATCAATAGTCTTCTTTGTGATCTCTTTTTGGAGTTAGGTTGTTATGAAATAATTAGCAACATCAAACATAGTATCAGAAACTAATCGGAGAAATGGTCCCAGATGACTGTTGTGGGCACTCGCTGTATCCTGGGAGTGCTTCACTTCTTCCAAAAATACAGTATATATTTATTGGAAGCAAAATGACATTTATTTAGAAATTGAGCACAGCATTTGCATTTCTCATTTTAAAGTATAAATTCCTATACATCTAACATTCATTGTTTCTGCCAACTTGCACCAATATATTTTATTTGCTAGATTTTAATACTATTTTGGGGACTAAATCTGCTTAAACATAACTTAAAGCATTGGTTCTTAACCTTTTTTTTTTTCCTGAGCACAGACACCACTGTGTATCTGATCACGTTCTTAACCTTTCAAAAATAAATACAAATCTAAAATTGTACATTAAATATCAAGGTTTTTATCAATCCATTATAACTCACTGAAGGGTCCTGTGTTAAATACCTGCAATGTAAGAAATGTATTAACTACTTAAAGTGCTTTTTGGTATTTTGACTTTCAATAAGATTAAATAAAAAAGATATCCCAAATAAACATTTTATGCCATAGTTAATAGTGTATCTTTTATATAAAGAATATAAAAAATTTTCAGGGAAAACTGACATGTATGGTACAATGAATGCTTTTTAGAACTAAGAAGTACAAGAGAAATTCTGGAATGATAAAGATGAAAATTGTTTTTTCTCACATATGATTTTATACCTCACTCAATTTACAAAGTATGCATGCATTTATGCATTTATATATGAATGTATACATATATGCTTTAGAATAATCTATTTATTTTAATAACTGATTTGAAGTCATAGCCTCACATTAAACCTGGTTATGTTAAGGAGTATCACCTATACTGACTTAAATCTCTTTTTCTTTAATCTAGGAAAATGTTGAGGTCCTAAATATCTGATAGACTTTGCTGAGACTGATTTCTAAATTTAGATATTTGTTATGTATATAATTCATAACCATCTCTTCCATAAAATAACAATCTGCATCCCACTTTAAAATGCAGCTACCTCTCTATATGTCTGATTTTAAATATTACCTTTTAAACTTCTGGAAAAAAGATATGATGTATTTTTGAATCATTTTCTATGTGGCGAGAAATACAAACTCTCTGAACTTTCACCTCATATTTCTTCACACACTCACACACAGAGCTTCCCAAAATTCTAACATTTCTATGTTAATTTCTGTTGAACAATTTTAGCAGGCACATGTTAATAAAGTGTTAAATACAATAGAGTGTTGGTGATATTTGGAGAAGGCAACTATTTTAGACACTTAGGGCCAGAGGTGGAAGGTACCAGAAGAGTATGCACATATATCTCGAATCTCTAGAAATATGAATATTGGAGAACTTCAGGCTTCACCCAATTGTGAGATTGGGAAATTGGAGATTTGAAACACTGATATTTAGCTCTCTTGGGCAAACAGGTCCTATCTGACTTGTAAGTTAAAGGATATATGTTTCATCTTTGACATATTTTTTAATGCAGTGAATCAATTATTGAATGATGGAAATTCTGCACTACCTCTTAGTGTCTCATGAAGCATAATCTTTTGCACATGCAGAATTTCAATACATAAAGCTACATAAAGCATCTGTCTTAATGTTAGAAATATAACAAATATAAGGCATTCATGAAGGAGTATCTGTATAAGAAATTTTTTCATTGTTTACAAAATTATCGGTATGTATCAAAGAAATATTTTATTATATCTGCATTATAAACTCAATTTTTAAAATATTTACAGGACATTGGCAAAGTATTTAAATAAATCTATATCATTTTAGATCCTTATTTTTTATTTTATTTTCTCTGTATGTTCTTAGGGGTCCAAATATTATTATGTGCATGGACAATTACTCCTTTGCTTTTTTAAAATAACAGGTAGTTGAAAAATTACAAACTCAATGTTTTACTTATGCTATTATACTGCCCAAATTCTTGCATGCTGCAAAAGAAAGGCCACACTTTGGAAAATGTCCCTATGTAAATGAACCTGTGAAAATATGGCATCTTTCTGTGTATGCACAAATAACATATTAATTGCCAGATTTTTTTCTAATTTCATGTAGAGAAAATTCAATATTATACTTAAATATAACATAAATTTAAAATAGATTCCAATATGTTATGTACTCTTATATACTTCTAACATATGTCACTCAATATTCACATGGTGGATAAAGAATGCTTCTTACAGTAATTTCTCATCTCAAGCATGTCAAAATCTATAAAAGGGATAACGTTAACAAAATTATACCTAACACTACTGAACAGAAAGGTGCAGGTAGCATCGTGAGCCATCTGGAACTCCCAGTGGATATCTATAGACACTCCCCAACATGAACACAAGAAAGACACTCCTTCCCTCTATGGGGAACAGAAAACATCTGTTTAGTTTTCTTGATATGCTGCCAAGTATACATTAGAGCAGGTAGCATCAGGTTAAACTGTGTAACCAAAGCAAGCACTAATTGCATTTAATATATACACACTTTTTAATGACCATGATGCTTTATGTCAAAAAGACTTTTAAATTTTTTTTAAAACATTGGAATTATCAGCATTTTGAATGACTCTTGGAGAAAAATTGCATTCCTTTTTAGAAAGTTTTCACCAGTAAATACAATTTTCCTTAAGTAGATATCACAGCTTTTATACTTTTATTTCTTTATTTCTTCTGTTTTGAACATTTCAAATGTTTTAAAAATTAAAAAATAAAAGTTTGAAAATCTAGTCTCTTAAAAAAATTTTAGGTCACATGAGAATAAAGTTTTTGCCAATATATTGTTTAACATCTTTCCTTCATTTACTTGTACACTCAGTCCAAGAAGATAAATTTAGAAATTTATGGCAATATTTCATCAAGTATAATGACTATAAATGGTACTATGTAACTCATAAAAAATTATCAGAAAAAATATGTAATTTAAAATACTACAAATAAAATTAATGTACACTAATATCACTAAATAACTTACACTATATTTATTACACTACCCAAATGTGTAGGTATGAGCTTACTTTTTAAAGTGCATAAGTTTACAAGGTTACACCAATATTATAAATGAAGTAGAATCTGATTTATTTATGTAAAGACTAAAGAGTTCCCTTAAAAATCCCAAACGCATATACATTAATTTTTACATCTGCGGTTGAATCAGAGCAGGTCTAGAATTTTTGTACTGGTTTTCTTTCCTTTTATTTCTGTAAATATCCAACAACCAAATTGAGTTTAACTATTATCGCCTCCCAAGAGCCATTAAAAAATGCTATCAGTCATTAGGTTATTGATTGTATACACTTGATTTTTATTTTAATGTAATTCAACACTTTAAAAAGTCAGAATTAGTAAGAAATGACCTTCACATTTTGATATATTGTCTCTCACATTTCTACTTTATGATATTGTTTTAGTGGCTTAGTGTTACAATTACGGAATACCTGAGGCTGGATAATTATAAAGAAAAGTGTTTTATTTGGCTCATGATCCTGCTGGCTAGAAGACTGAGCATCTGCTGAAAGCCTGAGATTGCTTCCCCTCCTGATGGAGGGTGAAAGGGAGCTGGTGAGTGCAGAGATCCTACTGTGAGATAGAAAGCAAGAAAGACAGGGGAGGAGAAGTACCACAGTCTTTTTAACCACCAGCTCTCGTGGGAACGAACAGAGTGAGAACTCACTCAGTATACCCCCAAGGAAGGCATTCTATTCATGAAGGGTCCTCCCTCCTGACTTAAACACTTCCCATTTGGCCCCACCTCCAACAGCGAGGATATGGAGCGGACAAGAATCCAACTTATCGCAGATATTTTCTTTTTTTTTTTTTTTTTTTTTTTTTTGAGATCTGAGTTCTTCTGTCGCCTTCCAGGCTGGAGTGCAGGTGGTCGGGTCTCAGCTCTCACTGTAAGCTCCTCGGTTCACGCTTCATTCTCCTGCCTCACCCTCCCGAGTAGCTGGGACTACAGGAGCCTCGGGCCACGCTTCCCTGGCTAGTTTTGTATTTTTTAGTAGAGACTAGGTTTCACCGTGTTAGCCAGGATGGTCTCGACCTCCTGACCTCGTGATCCACCCGCCTCGGGTTCCCCAAAGTGCTGGGATTACAGGCTTGAGCCACCGCGCCCGGCCCTATGGCAGATATTTTCTATAAATATATATATATATATATTTATTTGTTTCTAAAACCATTCCCTACGCATCTAACTTATCTTTTCACTGCTCTCAGGATATTTGGAGAAACTTGCGCAATAGCAACATAAAAAATTCTACAGACTTTTCACAAGCAAAACAACCCTAAAAATTATAGAAATTTACAAAAAAAGATTTAGTGTGTCTGGAAATTGTCCTAATTGTATACAGAAAATGAAAAGAAAAAAGAAAAAAAACCTTTATTCAATATAGTTCCTAAATCTGAATGAAAATAAGAGTCTGTGACATTAAACCACTGAAACTCTCCCTCTCCTTTTCCTTACACTCAGCAACATGGAAACTCTGTTTATACTGACGCAGCTAATAATGCTGAGCTCCTTGTCCTTCCAACTCTGAATGTAGGACTATAGTATCTCCCTGAGGGTTAGGATGACAGCATTTCTCATCCTTCATCCCAGATTCATGTTGTAGAATTTTTATCCTAGACAAAAGAAGTGAGAGGTTAGGGGATCCCTTTCTCAACTTAACACTCCTTATAGGTTGGAAGCTCAACCCCGGGGGGAGGGGGTGGTAGCAAGCTAAGAACACCAGATCCCAATTTTCTTAATCCTAACTCACAGATATTCCACCCTAGGAGAGGCAAGTTAAGAAAATCAAATGTAACTGTACCTGCTCAGTGCTCTACTAGTAAGGCAAAGGAGTCACTCTGAGAATATTGGGTCACTGTGCCCACTTTCAGCTCCAGAGCAGTGGTCACAGAAATTTTTTCCAGGGAGAAAATAAAGCTGTGATGAGAGAGAGAGGAAGAGAGAGAGAGAGAGAGAGAGAGACAGAGAGAGAGAGAGAGAGAGAGACTCTACATCCTACAATGACTGACTTAATTGGAACAGCATGTTGGGAATTTCAAGAGTAGGGACACTCTACCATCAGAGATTTTGTTGGTAAGCAATTAAGGGAAGATGACAGGTGCATCAGAGCAACAAATTAAGCTGTAGGCCAAGTAGATGATTAACAGAGAAAATTAGGGACAGAGATAGCTAAAAAGAGTTCTTCTGGAACCAGAATAAGCTGCAAATACTAGCCGCAAAGTCTACCCATGCAAAGAGGCTCAGATCAGAGGGAGGCACAATTTATGCTCCAGGATATTATTTAAAACTCTGTAGACCAATCATCTAACAACTAGTGTAAACTAATAGCTAAGTGTGATACCAACAGAGGCAGATAACTTAAAAGAGAGTTCAAAGATGCAGTAAAATGAAGCCCTACTAAAGCCATCATCATTCTATGGTGAATGTGCCCATGCCCAAGGTTGGGCTCTCTGGCGAGGGACAACAAAGAATACACATTGCATGGGAAATGCTGAAATATAGTCCAGTAAGTCACTAAACAAATAAGCAAGCAAACAACAACACGAAAAAAACCCTGGAGGTAGGGAGAGATTGTATCTACAGATACTACATTTAAAAAAAAGCAAAACCAAAAAACACTAAAATGTTTGGTTTTCAATAAAATATTATGAAACATTTTTTAAAAAAAGGAAAACATGACCTATACAAAGAAATAAGTCATGAAAGAGAAATGGCATTTAGGAATGTCTATATATCAGATAGCAGATAAATACTTCAAAAGTGTAATTATAACTATATTCAAAGTACCTAAAAGAAACCAGACTTAAAGAATAAAAAGGCAGGTTTGATAATGATATCTCCTAAAACAGAAATATCAATGGGGACATAGAAATTATTTAAAGAAATGGAAATTTTGGAATTGAAAATTCTAATACCTGAAATGAAAAGGTCACTAGAGAGACAAATGAGTAGGTTTGTACTAGAAAAATAAAATATCAGTGAACTTGAACATAAATCAATTAAAACTATGTGTTCTGAGAGAGAGCCTAACAAGTGAAAACAAAAAAAGAGCAGAGCCTTAGAGGATTGTGGGACATTATTAAACACACCAACATACATGTAATGTGAGTACTAGAAAAAGATAATTTTTAAAATGAAAAAAATTGAAGAAATACTGGCTTAAAACTTTCCAAATTATCAAAAAAATGTAATCTACAGATGTGAGAGTCTCAAAAAATCCCAAGTCGGATAAAAGCAAAGAGAGCCACACCCAGATATAGCATGGCAAAAAGACTGAAATTCAAAGACAAAGCAATAATATTGGGAAAAAAAAAAAAAGAGAGAGAGAGAGAGAGAAAAGCAACTCATTATATAAAAGTAAGACTGAAAAAGAGAAACAACTGAATTCTCACTAAAAACAATGGATGCCAGCAGTGGGATAACATATTCGTAGTACTGAACCAAACAACCACAAATGAACAAACAAACCCAGTGAAGCAAAAAATCTATATTTTTGAAATAAATCAAAACTTTTAGTAAAAAATGTGAGATGATATTTCCAGATAAACAAAAACTGAGAGAATTATTTGCTAGCAGACCTCCCTTAGAAGAAACATCACAATTCAGGGTGAAACTTCCGGTTGAAATCAAGAGATTCCATATCTTGAATCCATGAAAAATTCAAGCACTCTGGTAAAGTAATTATGTAACTGTAAAAGATAGCATAAATGCATATAATTTCTACTTTCTTTTCTTACCTGATTTTTAAAAGTATTTGAAGTGATATATTTTTATATATATAGTATTGTATAAATATATTGTATAAATATATATATAATTGTATTGTTAGGTATTTAACATACAGGTATGTAATACATTTGAGAATACCACAGAAATGAAGAGAGTGGAAACAAAGTTATATTATTAGTTATATTATATATATATATATGAACAAGAAAAAGACATAATGTTGTAATTGAATTCATGGAAACAAATAAAGTTAGAAATGATAAATACAAAGTCAAATATAACAAACTCTATCAGTTTATTCTTCATTCTCTGATCTTTTTAAAAGATAAAATCATATAAGATGATAAATATATTTTGAGATTTGTAACATATAGATGTAAAATTTATAACAATAATAACAAGAATAAATAAAAAGAGAGAAAGCGCTTAGAAGAGTAACATTTCAATATCTCACTGGGATTAAATTCATATAAATTTGAAGAGTGTTCTCATAAAGTAATATGTAAATGCTAAGCCATAGAGCAGCCACTAAAATAAATCTCATAAAGTAGTAAAAAAAATGACTAAAAGAATTAAAATTTTACTCTAGAAAATATTAACTTAATGCAAATGAAGGTAATAAAGGAGAAACAAAGAAACAAAAATACATGTGACAGTAAACAAAAAGTAAATGGCAAATATAAACTCAACTATATCAATAATAGTATTAAATGTTAATGGGTTAAATAGGCAAATCAAATGACAGAAATTGGCAGATTAGACTTTTTTAAAAGATTCAGAACAGCCTGACCAAAATGGTGAAATCTTGTCTCTACTCAAAATACAAAAATTAGCCAGGTATGGTGGTGTGGGCCTGTAATCCGAGCTATTTGGGAGGCTGAGGCAGAAGAATTGCTCAAACCAGAGACACGGAAGTTACAGTGAGCCGAGATCACACCATTGCACTCTAGTCTGGGTGACAGAGAAAGACTCTGTCTAGAAAAAAAAAAAAAAAAGATTTATATCTGCCTGCCTCTAGGAGACATTAGTATTAAAAAATACCAAGATATGGAAAGTACAAGGATAGAAATACGTATAAAAACTGCAACCATAGAAAGTTGGAGAGGTTATAAAGTAGCATCAGGAAAATAAAATAGACTTTAAAAGTTTAAAAATGTCACTGAGATAGAGAGAACGTTGATAATGATAAAAGTGTAAATCCATTAGGAAGGTGTATCAATTATAAACACATATGTCCAAAAACATAGCCTCAAAATACATGAAGCAAAACTGATAACATTAAAGGAAGGAAGAGAAAATTTAACAATAATTATCAAAGAATCTAATGCCCCACTTTTAATAACACACAGGACAACTAGAGATCAACAAGAAAGTAGAAAACTTGAGCAGCACTAAAATCAACTAGATTTAACAGACATCTCTAGAACATTAAAGCAAATAAGCCTTAATAATATTAAATGTTTTAAGTCATACAAAGTATGTTCTACAAAACATTGAAATACAATAATAAATCAGTAACAAAAAAATTTTGAAATTCACAAATGTGTGAAAGTTAACAACACACTCCCAGTTAGCCAATTGTTCAAAAAAGAGAAAAAAAGCAAAATAAAAAATGCTTTAAGAAGAATAAACATGATGACACAATATATTAAAACTTAAGAAATTTATTTACAGGGAAATTTGTATTTGTAAATGGCTATATTTAAAATAAAAAAGATGTCAAATTAATAATCTAAATTTTCATTTTAAAATAAGTTAGAGAACAACAAACTAAACTCCCACAAGCAGAAGACAGAAAATAATGATGAAAATAAAAGAAAAATAGACAATAGAAAAATACTATAGAAAATCAAGCAACCACAAGCTGATTTTTGAAAATATTTAATATTTTGACAAACTTATAGTGAGATAAATTAAAGAAAGAGAGAAGGTTGAAATTACTAAAATCAGCAATGTAAGGGGACACATGTTTACAATATTACAAAAAAAGAATTATAAGAATCTTAGTATACAATATAAGCAACTGTATACTAAGCAGTTAACTTAGATGAAAAAGACAAATTCTTATAAACACATGAATTAAGAAACTGACTTAAGAAGAAATAGAAATTCTGAAATAACTTGTAACAAGTAAAAATATTGAATAGGACATTCTTAAACCTCACACACAAAAAAAGACCCCAGTCTCAGACAGATTCACTGGTAAGCTTTATCAAACATATAATAGAGAATTAATATCAGTTTTTCACAAAATTTTTCTAAAAGGAGTAGAGGAAGGAAGACTTCTCAACTCATTTTCTAAGGCCAATACCTGAAACCAAAACCAGACAAAAACATCACCAGAAAAGTGCCGCCTAACATCCCTATTGACATAGATGAAAAATCTCAACAAAATACCAGCAAGTGAATCAGCAATACGTAAAAAGATTATATACCATGACTAAGTAGGATTTCTTCTACTAATGTACAAATAGCGTAACATCAGAAAATCAATTAACATAGTACACCATTTCAAAGGGTAAAAACTCACATCATCTCAATAGATACAGAAAAAGCATGACTACATCTAACACACCCTGGGTTTTTATTTAACAAACAAGGAGTAAAAGGGAATTTTTTCAACTAGCTAAAGGTCACCTACAAAATATCCGCAGCGAACTTTATACTTGACGATGAAAGATGAAACGCTTTTTCTATACACCATTAAAGTTCAACCTGAGAGCCAAATCAAAAATGCAATCCAATTTACAATAGTCACACACATAAAATAAGGTATCTAGAAATACAACTAACCAGGGAGGTGATAGATCTCTACAAGGACAACTACAAAATACTGCTGAAAGAAATCAGGAGGACACAAACAAATGAAAAAAAAATTTCATGCTCATGGATTGGAAGAATCAATATCATTAAAATGCCCATATGGCCCAAAGCAATCTATAGATACAACACTATTTCTATCAAACTACCAAGGTCATTTTTCACAGAACTAGAAAAGCTATTCTAAAATTCACATGGAAACAAACATAAAAAGCCTGAAGAGTCAAAGCAATCCTACATGAAAAGGAAAAACTGGAGGCATCACTTACCCAACTTCAAACTACACTACAAGGCTGCAGTAACCAAAAAACATGGTGCTTGTATAAAAATAGACACACAGAACAATGGAGCAGAATAGAGAACCCAGAAATAAAGCAGCACACCTACAACCAACTGATCTTCAACAAAGTTGACAACAATAAACAACAGGGAAAGAATTTCTTATTCAATAAATGGTGCTGATTTAACTGGCTATCCATATGCAGAAGATTGAAACTGGACCCTTAATATTACCATATGCAAAAATTAACTCAAAAAGGATTAAAGACTTAAATGTAAGACCTAAAACTATGAAAATCCTAGAAGGAAACCTAGGAAATACCTTCATGGTCATCGGCTTTGGCAAATAATTTATGACTAAGTCTCAGAAGGAATGGCAACAAAAACTAAAACTGAGAAGTGGGACCTAAGTAAACTAGCTTCTGCAGAGAAAAAGAAACTGGCAATGGAGTAAACAGACTATCAGAATGGGAGGTAATATTCACGAGCTATGCATCTGGCAAAGCTCTTATGTCTGGAATCTATAAGGAACTTTAACAATTCAACAGGCAAAAAAACAGCTCCATTAAAAAGCGGACAAAGTACATGAACAGATACTTCTTGAAAGAAGACATAAAAACAGTCAACATATGAAAAAATGCTATCACTAATCATAAAACAAATGCAAATCAAAACCATAATGAGACATTACCTCACATCAGTCAGAATGGCTTCTATTATAAAAAGTCAAAAAGTAACAGATGCTGGTAAGGCTGTGGAGAAAAAGGAATGCTCATACACTGGTGGTGAGAATGTAAATTAGTTCAGCCACTGTGGAAACTAGTTTTGAAATTTCTCAAAGAACTAAAAATAGAACTACCATTTGACCAAGCAATCTCATTACTGGGTATATACCCAAAGAAAAATAAATTGTTCTACCAAAAAGATATGTGCCTTTTTATGTACATTACAGCACTATTCACAATAGCAAAGACATGGAATCATCCTAGGTGCCTATCAACAGTGAACTGCATAAAGGGAATGCATTACATATACACCATGGAATACTACACAGTGATAGAAATGAATAAAATCATGCCTTTTGCAGCAACGTGGTTGCAGTTGGAGGCCATTATCCTGACTGAATTAACACAAAAGCAGAAAACCAGATGCAGCATGTTCTTACTTGTAAGAGTGAGCTAAATATTAAGTATACATCGACATAAAAATAGACACTGCAGACTATCAGAGGGGAGAGTGGCAGAAAGGACAAGATTTAAACACGACCTATTGGGTACTATACTTAGCTTACAACCTGGGTGACAGGATCAATTGTCCCGAAACCTCAACATCACACAATATATTCATGTACGAAACCTATACTTGTACCCCCGAATATAAAATAAAAGTTCAAATTAAAAAAATATATAGATGGAATGCCTTCACAGAAAGATCAGGAACAAGACACCACTTCTCTTCTACATTTTACAGAAGGTTGTAGCAAGGACAATTAAGCAATACAAAATTTTTAAAAGACTTCCAAATTGAAAAGGCAGACAGAAAATAATCTCTATTTGTAGATGATGTGATCTTATGTATGAAAATCTTAAGGAATATTGTAAAACTCTATTGGAACTAATAAATTCATTCACCAAAGTTTTAAGGTAGAAGAAGATCAGCACACAAAAATTAATTGCATTTCTGTACACCAGGAATGCATAGTCTAAAATAAAATTAAGAATATAACAATAGTATAAAAAATAAAATAAGGATGTATTTAACACAAAAATGTGCAAAACTTGTATTCTGAAAACTATAAACATTGTTGATAGAAATTGCATAAGTCCTAAGTAAATAAAAAGATATATCATGTTCATGCATGGGAAGATTTAACAGTGTTATAATAGCAAGAATCCCCAAATTGATCTACAGATTCAGTGTAATCTCTCACAAAATCTTGGCTGTTTTTTTTTAATATATAAATGGACAAGCTGATCCTAAAACATATGTGGAGATGCAAGGGACCTCTCTTCCACCCAAATAATAATCTTAAAAAAGAAGACCAAAGTCTGAGGACTCAAACTTATCACTTTAAAAATTTGCTTCCCAGCAACCAAGAGAATGTGGTACTGTCTTGATAGATATATAGACCAATGAAATAGAATTAAAGGTCCAGAAGTAAACTTTCAAATTTATGGTCATTTGATTTTCTACACAGCTGCCAAGAAGTTCAGTAGGAAAAAGAATAGTCTCAACAAATGGTGCTGAATACAAACATGCAAAATAATAAATTGGGACTCCTGCATCACACCACATAAAAAAATTAAGTCAAAATGAACCACCGACCAAGATACAAGCAGTAGAACTATAAAAATCTTAGAAAAAAGCTTATGCATAAATTTTCATGATTTATGGTAGGCAAAATCTTGTTAGATACAATGCCTGCAGCAGAAGTGACAAAACCAACAAAAATACGTAAATTTAATGTTGCCAATGATGAAATACTTATGCTGCAAACAATGCTATCAAGAAAGTTCAAAGACAATCCACAGAGTGAGAGAAAACATTTGGAAATTATAGACATGATAAAGTATTTGCATCCAAAAATAAAGAACCCTTAAAACTCAAAGCTAAAAAGACAAGAGAGAGAGAAAGAGAAGAAAAAGAAACAATTTGCAGTTTAAAAATGAGAAAAGGATATGAATAGATATTTCTCCAGAGACAATACTCAATGGCCGATAAGCACATAGAAAATGCTCAAGATCACTGACAGTTGGGAAAATGCAAAATCAAAGCCATAATGGCATACCATTTCACACTCATTAGGACATTAGGATGGCCACTGTCATAAAGACAGACACAAGTATTGAAAAGGATGCAGAGGAAATGGAATCCTCATACATTGTTGATGGGAAGGTAAAATAGGGCAATCACTTTGGAAAACAGTCTGGCAGTTCTTCAAACTGTTAAACATGATATTACCATATCAGCAATTCCACTCACAGATGGGTACTCAAGAGCAATGACAACATATATTTTACACAAAAAACTGTATACAGGTGTTCATAACAGCCTTATTTATAATATCCAATAGTGTAAACAACTCAACGGCCCACCTACTGATAAACAGATAAATATGTTATATACAACCATACAATGCAATGATATTTGGCAAAACAAAGGGATGAAGTATTGATAAAAGTTACAGCATGAATGAACCTTGAGAACATGATGCTAAGTGAAAGAATTCAGTAACAAAAGAACATATTTTGTATGATTCTACATAAACAAAAAGTCCAGAATAGGCAAATCTATAGAGACAGAAAATAAATTAGTGTTTTCCAGTTGGCCAGAACAGGAATAGGAAGTGACGTCTAATACATTTGAGGCTTCATATTGGAGTGATGAAAATATTTGTAAATTGTTTGTGGTGATGGTTACACCATTCTGTGAATATATTGTAAATCATTTATCTATGCACTTTAAATGAGTTTGTTGTATGGTGTGTGAATAATATCTTAAAGCAGTTGAATTTTTATTCTGTTTATGTCTAATAATGTCCTTTAATCCCTGCATAACCATGTCTTTTGCTGTTTCTTTTTTTATCATTTAACTGAATAAATTTAAATTCTAGACGTTCCAGTTATCTCTGAAACCTGTTCTATTTTCTGTGCTAGTTGTCATGTTCATATACAATTTTAATGAATATTCTTTAAACTATTACATTTTTTTCAAGTTATTATAGAAATATCTGTTTCTTCTCCTACCACATATCATCATGAAAACTCACTGTGTTTTATAATCAACTAGGCAACTGTTCTCACTTTGCAAAATGTTAACTGGATGCTGTATACAATGATTTAATAAACAAGCACAATGGATTCGCTCTCTGTGCTTTCTTTACCTTCAAAATAATTATCTAAGATGAGGCCAGATTCCCTCATTGTTTTCAGCAATTTTATCACAGCCCTGAATGTCCCTATGAATTTAGTCCTTAAAAATGCTTTGTATTTAATGCTACGTGTAAATATCTTGGGCCCTGCTTTACAGATAAAGACACTACGGTGTTGTATTAACTTAGTAGGGCTTCTTCAACAAATCACAAACTCAGTGGCTTTAAATAACATAAATTTACTGTCTCACCGTTTTGGAGGCCATATTCTGAAATCAAGTTGTTGGCACGGTCTTTCTCTCTCTTATGGCTATAGAGAATCATCCTTCTTTGCTTTTTCCAACTTCCGGTGGTTCTGTAACTGCCCGGCAGGTTTACCTTACAGGGGAATTGCAATGCTGAAAGAGAAATGCACGCAGAGCCGGCTGTGTGGGAGACCTCGAGTTTTATTATTACTCAAATCAGTCTCCCAGAGCATTTGGAGATAAGATTATTTATTTAAGGATAATTTGGTGGGCAGGGACTCGGGAAGTGGGGAGTGCTGATTGGTCAGGTTAGACATGGAATCTTAGCGGGGTTGAAGTGAGAGGTTTTCTTTCAGTCTTCCGTTCCTGGGTGGGATCGCAGAACTGGTTGAGCCAAATCATTGGTCTGAGTAATGTCAGCTGATCCATGGAGTGAAGAGTCTGCAAAATATGTCAATAAGCACTGATTTCAGGTTTTACAATAGTGATGCTATCCTCAGAAGCAATTTGAGGAGGTTCATACGCTTGCAGCTGGAGGCTGCACGACCCCTACATGGTAATTTCTAATCTTATAGCTAATTTGCTAGTCCTACAAAGGCAGACGGTCCCCAGGGAAGAAGGCAGTCTTTTCAGGAAAGGATTATTATCAATTTTGTTTCGGAGTCAAACTATAAACTAAATTCCGCACAAGGTTAGTTGGGCCTACGCCCAGGAATGAACAAGTACAGCTTAAAGGTCAGAAGCAAGATGGAGTCTTTCACTGTCATAATTTCCTGTTATATGTTTTGCAAAGATGGTTACAGTTTTGGCATTCCATGGTTTACGGCAGCATTCATCTATCTCTGTGTTCACATGGCTTTCTACTCTGTCTCTCTGTGTCCTTTCTTCTGATAAAGATGCCAGTCATTGGACTTAAGGTCCATGCTGGATTATTTTATTGCTAGATGCCTATTTACAACTGCAAAGACCTTATGTCCAAATATAGTCACATACCGAAGTTGCTGGCAGGCCTGGATTTTGGGGGGCAATCTTTAACTCACTAGGGGCACGAAAATTTAAGTAATAGAAATTGCATGTCAGAAATGTTGGTTTCCATTTAGTGGCTGTGGGATTTGTGGGAAAATATTTAAACCTTATGAATCCTGGTATTCTCATTGGAAATTAAAAATAATAGTTCCTATCTACTTATGTAATTATTATGTAATTATGTAATATAATTTTATGTAATTATGAGAATTTAAATTATTCATATAAAATGTCAAAGACTGACTTGGAAATAGGAAGCATTTGATTAATGGGGATTTAAAACAATAACTTGTCCAATGTAAAAATTTAAAAATAAGATGTAGATCAGGGTTTTGAATTCAAGTGTCCCTGACTCAAAAACTCCCATCAATTTTATTGCATTAAATTGTTAAGTCCACTAGGGGACTGTTCAGGCAAGATCTTTTTATGTAAAATATGTTTATAAGTTTATATTAATATTAGTTATGGTTTGTGGTTATTCCATTTAGGGTAAGTTGCTAATGGCCTCTGACTCAACTTTTGCATAAACAGCGCAAAATGCCTATCATATGTAACCCATTTGGAGAGCTTCCAGAACCACAAACCATGAATGATTTTAAGGAACCTCTTACAAGAAAGCATACATTAAAATGATGATTACAAATAACCGTCAAAATAAAAGCACCCTTTAACAAAATGGGACTCTCTATTATCTCAATGTCTCAAGTTAACAAGTTTTAAAAATATATTTGCTCAAATGATTACAATCAAAGCAATTGAACTAGATATTAAATTGTAATGTTTGAGAATTGAATTCAACTGATAATTGTTGGGATTCTTGTAGTGCTTTGATTAATATAATTATGAATATGCATATTTTGTAATTGTGCCAATAAAACCATATTATAATTTATTTTGCTCCCTTATTCTTATTTATATTCTCATCAAAAATATATTTCTGGTATTTTAGTAGTCAGAGACACTTTATTTAATATTGTGCCTATTCACACAGTGAACTATTATATAACTATTAAAATAATTAACTAAATACACATGAATCAACATGGATAAGACTCTAATTATTGTAAAAAATTAAAAATTTTTTGCAATGTTAAAAATTTGTGTAATGTAAATGTTAGAAAATTTTGTAAAAAATTAGAAAATCAACATGGATAAATCACTAATTTTGTAAGCTTTTTGTTCTGTCTTCTTTCTTCTTCTCAGTCATGCAGTCTTACTTTGAGCAGACGTTAACCGACAAGCCAAGCCACCAGCACCACTGATGTTAGACAAGACCCTCACTACTTCACAGCAACATGTAGTGCAGCACACACAAAAAAATTAGTGTGGTAAGTCTTTACTTCTCTCCTTGCTTCTACAATTTGTGTGTGGGTGATCACCTGCAGAGCTTCATCTGTGGACATGGAGCTATCTAGCAAACAAAAATTATACTTTGTGGAAAAAGTGAAGGAATACTGAGCTAAACAGAAAAGTGAAGAGATCTTGCTAATTTTGGACCAGGGAAGTACAGAAAATATAACCATAAGTATAATCTCTAAATAATAATCTCAATCAATTTCAGTCAAATGTCATTTCCACACAGAACTAGAGAATAAAGTTTATATTGCTCTAAATCCATTTAGACTTGGAGAATACTGGAAACAAAACCTATTAAAGAGAGGTAAAGTACATTATAGAATCCTCATTAGTTTAAGTATCAAAATAGTAAATTACTAACTATATTAGAAGGTACAGAGTCTGACTTCTATAGAATCTGGGTGACAAAGCAAATAGATAGCTGGGTATTTTCACTTTGAAAATCATGTGCAATTGGGAAGCTAATGTTTACTGCTGAAAAGGTCTATCTGAATTATGACTTAATGGAAGAAATGACTAAGATTATTTGCAAATTCCGAATCTTTTATTAATTTTATGTGTTAACAGGAAGAATTTTATCAAATTAAGACTATCTAATTTATTTTATACCACTTAATTAAAATTAATTACCTACATCTTTTTTAGTATATTCATGCTATACAGAAACAGGTGCCCAAATTATTTCTTTAATTAGATGTTCAGCTTTGTGTTTGTGTGTATGTGTGTGTGTAGTGTTAGTTTATACACATATATCTTATATATCTGTAATAGTGTTAGTTCCAAACTATTTGGGGATGGCTAATTTAATTTTGTAATTTACTATCTGATTCAAGAGGATAACTCTTAATTTAAAAAAAAACTTGGTTTGATTAGTAATTTCATTCAAGTTCTAATCTCATTGAGTACTTTTATACTGAAAAAAGAAAGTATTACTTAATAATTGAAATAAACCTAAGGACATTTAGAGACTAGTCACAATATCTGATTTAGAATGACCTTGGATTAATAAATTTGTACATTTTCATATGTCTGTGAAAAGTTAACCTCATTCTAAGTGAGTGGGAAGAAAAATGAGGAAAAGAGTAGAGGTATACGTTGGTCAACTGGATCCTTAGGGAAATTTACTGAGCTCTTTAGAATTGCCTTTAAAGATGTTTTCTTGAACTACTGCCTATCAAACTTAACATTTTGGAAAACCATTTTAGGTTATTTTCTTTGTATTTTAAAAATTCTTTCTAATGCATTCTTTTGGATCCAGTAAATATCCTAACTTTTGTAATACAAAATATGCCTAATAACCCTATGATTTCTAGATCACTATTAGAATAATCATATTTTTCTTTGAATTTTCTTTCTCTGAAGATTCTTTAAGAATACACAAACACATAATTTAATAGTTACTTGAATAGATTTTTAACTTTTCACATAGTCAAAGATAGGTATTCTGGTAACAAATGAATTTAAACTTTATATGTTATAATTCTTTCTGTTTAGGATCAATAAATTAGCTTTAAAAATGACACTTGGATACATGAACTAATGGCTGATGTATTAGAATTACAATAATACCACTGACAGAGACATTAAGCCAAGAAAATATGGCAGAGGAACTGACCATCTCTGCACATTGACTTAACTGACTCTGATATTGTTCTCTACTTTCCTGCCGTGCCAGATCTCTCAATGTTCCTTAAACATGCCAACTCTTTCCAGTTTTGGGCCTTTTGCATTTTCCTTTCTCACTGCCTGGACTACTCTTCATATAGTCCTATATTCAAATTAATCACTTCACAGGACAGCCCCCATCAACATGCATATCTCACTTAAAATGCCACTTCCTGGGAGAAGGTTTCCATGACCATTTGTCTCATCTCTGTCTGAAATTATTTATTTCTTTATCTGTTTATTGTATGTCTCTCCTCCCTTTTTACCCTTCTTCTCCAACTCAACTAGTACAATAAACGTAAAGAAAGCAGGGATCCTGCCTTTTATTCACCACTCTAGTTTTAGTTACTAAAATAATGCTTGGCACATATCAGGAGTTCAATAAATGTCGATTCACTGAGTAATTTTTAAAATATAAATAGATTATGACAGTAAGTGAACTTAAACATTACCTGTTTTGCTTACTTAATTTTAATGCATATTTTCTAGTTTTCTTCTATATTTTTCTTATACAGGAATGTGAATACAAGCAGAGCCAATAAATGACATTATACACATTCTATTCTACTTTATATCATAGTCATGGAAACAAAAGACCAGATAGTACATTATATTTTACTTGTAATCTCACCTGCTAAAATCAAATATGAAACTAGAACTTTGCTCTCTGCCAGTACTATTGCTTTTATAGAACATGCTGAAATCTAGTTAAAATGACAAATGAATATTTCTACCAATTTTGAAAAAAGGGAAGTTAAATTGTAATAATGGCATGGGTAATAGATTCAAAAGAAGTGATTTTCAATCTTTCCTGAACCTCTTACTAACAGTGTAATCGCAAGATATTTAACTATTCTAGATTCAGATGATGTAAATGAAAATCCTATCATTGCTTTGAGCCTGAAATAAGAAAATATACTCAAAGTGTCTAGTAGAGTCCTTGATAATTAATAGACTCTCAATAGTCACATGTTACACGTGATGGGGATAAGTTCTCAGAAATGCATTGTTAGGCAATTTTGGTATTATGCAAACATCGTAGACTGTACTTACACCTTGATGGTAAAGTCAGCTACACACCTAGGCTATGTGGTACAACCTGTTGCTCCTAAACTACAAATCTGTATGGCATGTTACTGTACTGAACACTGTAGGCAATTGTAACACAATGGTAAGTATTTGTGTATCTAAACATATCTAAACATGGAAAAGACTCAGTAAAATTATTATTATCTCATAGGACCACTGTCATATATATGGCCTGTCATTGACCAAAAAGTCATTATGTGGCGCATGCATTACTCTACATGGTATTTTGCAGTTATCATGTTACCTGGTGAGGTAATTGATATGGTTTTCATGATGTTAGCTGATTGTCATCAAGAATTGCATCTGTCTCCTTCCAAATCTCTTCTCTACCATTACAAAACTGAGAACATTACCCATCACTGCCTCAGGTTAAGCCATTTGAATACTCATAGTTACCTCTGTGGCTTCATTATATCACCATGAAGTCCTTAAATTAAATAGAAGTAAAAGGTATAAAGATTATTGTTCATTAATTACTTCAATTCTTGTTTATTAGCACATTGCTTTTGCTTCATTAAATTTCAATCAAAACTAAACTACAACTGAAGGGAAGAAAGGTAGTTGTTCCCTTTCTATGAAACTCTGAACAAAGCCTCTTTTGGTTACCCAAAGAAAGATTCTAAATCTCAGGAGGAAGAATTCTCTCGCTTTAACCAACAGAAGTTGGCAGCGCTTGCACTGTCAGTTTGTCTTCAGTCTTCTCAACCTTTAAACCTCCATTAAATGCTGTTAAGCATTGACTAAAACCTAAATCTTTTACCAAGAGTTATGAGAACATCATCACTTGATAAATTCCTTCCTAATTATGCGACGCTACTATTATCTCTTTGTTGGACCTGTAAAATATATGGCTGAAATGGAGTTGAATTAAAATGCAGGAAAGACCAATGTATCCTTTAAGGTGTGATATTTAATATGAGTTTCAGAATGTCTGCATGAGGTCAATATTCTTACACTGTACAAAAATACCTAGAATAAAAAATTATTTTTTTTGCTCCTAAGATCCAGCATAGCCTTCCTCTTAAATGCCTGCATCTCTTTTTGCACATAAGATGATGTGTACTGCTCATAGCGGGCAACAACCTAGTGGTTAGTAACTGCCGCAGCTGGTAAGGCACTGTTTTTCTGAATTCAAGGCACATGTGGTAAGAGCAGTTTTTAAGGTGGGAAACAAAAGGATCAACCAAGCATTGTAAGTAATGATTTAGTGCAATTTACTTGGAAAGTATTTAATAAATAATGGCAGTGGTATAATTTTGCTTTTCGGGTATTTAATGTATGGGCTTTGAAGGCCCCAGCCACCCCCAAAGCCAAGCAACCAGCTGCTGGGCTGCAGCCAGGAAGCATTCGAAGACCACTGCTTCAATTAGCTCCCCCCTACTTAGAACAGGTACTTATTGCCAGTAGCGATAAGTTAATCAACTAATGAGTCGATTAAAGAAGTAATTAAAGTGTAAAACAGCAGGAAAAGGACTTGCTTTTAAAAGATGCTGTAATACTTAAGGTTAAGTCAAATCAGCTTACTTACAATTGTACCAGATCTGTGTAAAATAAAATCTTCATGTGGTTCTTCTATCTGGTGAGTTCTGCTAAATGAGTTGACATAATCAGTATGGCTGTTTACTATTTCCATATAATCAGTGAAAAACTTAGTCACTTGTTTTTAATACTCTATGAAGGCTATTCTGTGATACAAACTGAAGGATATGCAAGGAACAAATATAGACTTAAAATGTTCTTTGTTTTAATAATTGTGCCAAAATTATGTGGAATTAATTGTTCATTTAAGCAACTTTCTTTGTAATGCTGTATAGAAGAATAAATGCACATAAACTATACTTGGACAATACATGCTCTTTGAAGTATTTCAATGACTCTTAAGGGTAATGTTTATTATATCTCTGAGGCCGTTCTTTTGTGTGAACACAACTTTGAAATTATAATGAAAATCAATAGAATTATATGATTTAATAAACAAGTACTCAATCGAATGCACATTTTTAAACAATATATATTTGTAGTCACATTGCTTGGCACATAGCGCATTACTATTTGGAGGCTGCAGAAATTTTTATGTTAGTTCCAAAGGTGTTTCTAAACCAAGTATAATTAGCACCATGAAGTCACATATTAGGGAAATCTCTTTCATTTTCTGTCTTCATTCATTCCTATAAAGAAAGAGGTTATTGTTGTTATCCCATAGTCGGATTAAGAAATCTAGTGTAGAGGGCAGTCATGCACCTTGCTCAAGGTCATAAGATGTTTAACTGGCCCAGGAAGAGTTCATATGCTGATCTTAAGCTACTTGTGTATACAATTGATCACTGAATTTTGCATTAGCAAAAACGTATAACTATGTAATATGAGGACATTTTAACTTCTTGAAATATTGTTAATTCCTTGTAGAGAAAGATAATTATAATGAGGCAGGGAATTTATTCACCCCTTTCTAAGTGGAGTAATGAAAGAGGCATGTTTGAAATTCCTTTACCATCTGATGCTATTTTACTAGGCCTGGTGGAATACACTAAGATTTCAGTCTCTTTCTTAGAGATCAATATTATATCTATATTAAACTTGGCTGCCGAAAGTGACCTTCCTCTTGGCACTGTCTCTGGCCTTAACGGTACAGTTGTTTCTCTATGTAAATCACTTTAGTACTTGGGTGATATTTTATACCTAATCACAACACATATGGGAATAACCAGACAAATCTCAGTGTGGCCCGGAGGGATGGCTCTCAAGTTTAGTGTGCTTTAGAATCATTCAGGTGCTTGTTGAAACAGATTGCTGAGCTCCCTTCCTGGGTTTCTCAGATGGTATAAAAGGTATAAGAATTTCCATTTCTAACAAGTTCTCAGGTGATGCTGCTGCTGCTGATCAGAAGAGCATACTTGGAATAGTGCTGACATGGAAGAAAGAGCAGATTCTTTGGAAATGGAATATTTCAGGTTTGAATCCTATATTTCCTACCTGATTGTACATATAATTTGGGTCAAAGTACTGTATTCCTATAAATCTCAGTTAATTTGCCTATAAAAATCTAAATGTAGACCAGATGCAGTGGCTCACACCTGTAATCCCAGCACTTTGAGGGGCCGAGGTGTGTGGATTACTTGAGGCCAGGAGTTTGAGACCAGGAGTTGAAATCACTGGGCGATATAGCAAAACCTCATCTCTACCAAAACACAAAAAAATTACATGGGCATGGTAATGCACACCTATAATCACAGCTACTTGGGAGGCCAAGGCATGAGAATCGCTTGAACACAGGAGGCAGAGGTTGCAGTGAGCAGAGATGGTGCCACTGCACTCCAGCATGGGTGACAAGGCAAGAATGTCTCAAAAGGAAAAAAAAAAAACCAAAACCTAAATCTACCTTACAATCATTTTGGGAAATTTAAATCTCTCAATGAATAATGTATGGCATTTCATAGATATTCAGTATTTCTTTTGGAGTGCATCTTTAATGATTTATAAAAATACATTTGTACTTTCAAGTCTGCATACTCTTGGTCCATTAGGTTGCATATAAACTTTGTAAAGTCTGGCATTCGCATTTTTTAGTTTTATTTCATGAATCTTTTCTAATATTAAAGATTTTAATTAATGATCAAAATCAATCTATTATCTTGTGTTTTCTGCTTTTGCCTCAATATCAGATACATATCCACTCATATTTTCGTCTAGTAAATTTATGTTTTGATTTTTACTCTTTAATCAATCTCATGTCATGTAGTTAATATGTTTGTGTATGACAGAGAGAGGGAGAGAGAAAGAGAGACAGAGATTGAGAGAGAAATTCCAAGCCCAAATCAACTTCTAACTAGATGGACTTAATGTTAAAAGTCTGACAGGAGAAGAAATGTGCCTGTCTTTGACAAAAGATAGTACCTATCCCAGTCTTTACCATTTTTCCATAAGTGATACTCAGCATTCAGTCAAGAAGTATGAGCATACCTTAAAAAAAAGAAAGAAAAAAAAAAGCACAACTCATCATTAAGACATAAAGCAACCCATCTTATGAAACCCATCTATCCCACAAGTATTTTGAAATAACTATGAATAATATATTTTGAAAACCTAGAGGAATGAGTAGAGAACACGAGTGAAGAGAAAAGGTATTTCAGCAGTGGTATGAAAGTTATTAAAATAACTAAATATAAGTTCTAGATGAAAAGATCACTATATCAGAGATGCAGAATCCATCCAACTGCTTGTCAGCCAATAGGGCATGGCTGGGGTAGATCAGGAACTTGAAGATAGCTTGAAAAATTTTCTAAACTGAAACATGATGAGATCAAAGGATGGAAAAAATACAACTATGTTCAAGAGCTATTAGGCATTATAAAATGATGCAGTGGCACAAAGTACATATAATTGTAGCTGCAAAAGGGAGAGAAAGGTAAGATAGCAGAAATATGTGAAGAAGTCATGGCTGAGAATTCCAAAATTAATAAAAATTAACAAACCATGCATCCGAGAACACTAAGTAGAATGAATTAAAAGACAATCATGGCAAAACTGCTGAGAAAAAGCTGGAGAGGGTTGGGGGATGTAAAACATTGCATTTAGAGGAAAGATGAATAGAATAAGACCAAATTTCTCATCAAAAATGATGTGAGTCAAAATACATTAGAATGACATCTTTAAAGCACTGCAAGAAAAAAAAATCAACCTAGGTTTCTGAACCCAGCAAAAAATATCACTCTAAAATAAGGCCAAATTAAAGACTTTTGTTTTTCAAACAAACAGAAGGTGTGTTTCCATTTTGTTATTTTTTATATAAACGTCTTCTAATATTAAAGATATTTTCATGAATAGTCAAAACCAATATATCCCCTTGTGTTTTCTGCCTTTGCCTCAATATCATACAAATATTCATTCATATTTTTTTCTAGTAAATGTATGTCTTGATATCTGTTTAATCAATCTGGTGGCATGTAGTTAATGTTTATGTGCATGTGTATGAGAGAGAGAGAATAAAAGATATTGAGAGAATCAAAACAAAAATCAATTTCTAACTAAATGAACTCAATGTCCCATATTAAAGGTCTAACAGGAGGTCTACAAAACATACTCAAGCATGTTCGTATGGCAGAAGTAGTATGATTTCAGATTAAAATTTTGATCTATACAAAGGAATAAAAAGTGGCAGAAATGATGAAGATGAAAGTAAACATAAAAGACATTATTTTCTTAATTTTAATTACTTCAGTAGACAATTTGCTGTCTAATACAAAATAATGATATACTCTATAGCATTTGCACAGTATTTAGGATTAAAATATGTGATAACAATAACATTAATGATGGGAGAGTTGAGAAGGATATGTCTTAAAGTACACTATAAATGACACATTTATATTTATGAATGTGTCTATATATTTATATATATTCTATATATATATACCATATATAGCACATATATACAAGAGTTAGCAATTTTAAAGAAACGTGGTTTTTTTTGTTGAACAATTAATTTTCCAAAAAGTGTATATAAGTCTTTACGGGACATCTTACTGCTTTTATTCAAAGTGCCGTGTTTTCTTTTTTCCTGGCCTGTTGTCACTTTCCAATGGATAGATAGTATTTCTGTTTGAATGCTATACAGGCTGTTTTATTCTTCAGCTGGCTATATCTCACATTTTAAAGCCCCCGCCTATGTTTATTTCTCATGTAATTTTATTAAACATATTAATATTTGTCTTCTCTTAAACAATCAAGAACTCACAGACAGTAATTGTCCTTTTCCTTTTTTTCTACCACCTAAAATTCCTTCTAAAGTTTAAATTCTTTATTATTATAGCTATGTTCCTTTTATATATTAAAAACCAGTACTTACTTCAACAACAATAAGTTTTCCTAAATTAGCTGCACACCACTCTTCACTGTATCTAATGCTTCTTTTAAGGAGTACCTTTTGTGAATGTTTTCAAAGAGAGTGTGTGCAGAAGCTTTCATGAAAGTGAGGTCCCTCAGAATGTACTTAACGTTTGCCTTTTGATGGCCATTTTCCAGGATATAAAACTCTGAGTTCCAAGTGATGTTGCTTCAATATTTTGAAAACATTTCAGTATCTTCTTGCTTTTGTTACCGTTGCTTAGGATTCTTATTTCAGTAAGGGTGTTTCTTTGGAAAAAATTTACTTTTATCTCAGGGAATGCTAGTATTTTCTTTCTTTGGGAATAATTTCCAAATTTTACCATAAAGAATCTGGGTTGGTTTTGTTTTCTTTCTTTTTTTTTTTTTTTTTTTCCTTATGTATCCTGTATTTTACAGCCTATGAGCCTTTTATATCTGAAATAATAATCTGCCATTTATTTTTACATTTTCAGTCATGATTTCTATTATTTACTACCCTTCATTATTTTTTTCTTTCATTCTGGGACTTTATGAATACTGACATTTCTATTCGTAGTTCTCTTCAAACTTTTTTCTTTGTAATGCAATTTAATTTCTTCCTGATCTTTTTTCAGTAAGTTCCTTAACTTGATTTTTCAGCTCACATGCATTTGGCTGTAACCACTCAATTATTCAAACTATCTATTGAGTTCTTTATTTCAATGATTATTTATTTTAATATCCAGATCTCTGCTTGTGTCATCTTTAAAGTTACTTAATACTGTTTTATGCTTTTCTTTAAGGAGGCTGTTTTAAATTTCTTGTTTTCCTGAACCATTAACTTTGCTTTCTCTGAAACAGATTATTCAGTGTGTTATTCTACTTTCATAATCTTTGTGATCCTGAGATACCATGTTAACGCCCTTTATACTTTAGTCTATCCTCACAGTCTCAGCTATGTGCTTTGTGATATCAAATGTTGGAAAGTGGATAAGAGGGTCAGAGCCTAAGCTTTAGACTCATCCCTTCTAGATGAGTTAAGGAAGTAAATGCATATAGAGAAACTCAAGGCAAAGACCTATTGATGTCATGATCCATTTTACCTCTTTACTTTTTTGCTTCACCAAATGGCTTGGTTCCTCAATGAGTTTTCCCGTGGCTTTGTTCCAGCCTCAGGTCCTTCTAAGAATACTTTCTCTGGGTTATAATTATTTGGAAACATGGTGTGACATGAGAGTTTGGTGGTGGAGGACTCAGAGGCTGGCCTCTGTCATTTTTGCTGTTGTTGTTTGTTTGTTTTAGTTTTCTTTGAGACAAGGTCTTGCTCTGTCACCTAGACTGGAATGCAGTGGCACAAACATGGCTCACCACAGCCTTGACCTCCTGGGCCCAAGGGATTCTCTGACTTCAGCCTCCCATGTAGCTGGGACGACAGGTGTATGCCACCACATCAGCTAATTTTTATTTTTTATTTTTTGTAGAGACAAGGATCTCACCATCTTGCCCAGGCTAGTCTCAAGCTTCTGGACTCAAGCAGTCCTCCTACCTCAGCCTCCCAAATTGTTGGAATTACAGGCGTGAGCCACCACACCCCGCCCTCTGTACATATTTTTGTAACATTATTCCAGCTGTCTTTCAGGGATAGACCAATGCTATTATGCACCTTCGGCAGTTTCAGACTAGCATGACTGCTTGTTCTATAGTGCCATGGAGCCAGCTATGTCCAGACACTAAGAGGTACAGGAAAGGTCACAACTGGGAGGCTTTTCCCTACCTTGTCTTCTGTCTTGACACCTAGTTGCTTTCCGTTCAATGACATCTCTGCCACTAGAATAATGGAACCCACTTCTGTCTCCCTTTAGGATTCTCACACCCGCATGTGACTTGCATGTTAATGATTGCTTCATTTGAATACCCTTGAGATGTCTGAGTTTGAATATTTAATATATATGTACAGTCTCTTAAATGTGCAATCTCTAAAAAAAAACTTTCTTAATTTTCAAGGGAGAATGACAAAGAAAGATAAATTTATTTGTGGGACTTTTTCCAAGCACACACACACACACACACACGCACACACACACATACACAATTCTGTAAATGTCACTATTATTGAGGGTAATTGTACTGTTAACCCTAAGTTGTAAACCCCTAATGTTTTGGCATAAGAAAATTACTTCCACTTTGGACATATATAATATCTAGACTATTTTCTTTTAAAATATTATGTATAACAACTTGTTCTATTTGAGATTAAGGGCTACATATTTAATGTCTTTATATTTACTCGACTACATAAGCATAATAGTTAATTTAATTTTTAATGGGAATTTCATGTTTTTAATCAAGATTTTTATTACTTATACAACATAAAGTCTTCATTTTGTATACATAATATTGCTTTTTGAAATAGTTATCTTTAAATACTCAAATAAGTTTTGTTATCAAAGAAAAATATGTAAGAATTAATATAAAAATCAGACAACTCAGGAATGAGAGGCCCTAAGGTATCCCCTATCTTGATTGGGATACATTGTTGTTTAAAACCCAACATAGGTGAGGTTTAGACTATATTCAACTTTCAAAAAGCCTAAACATATGTAAGTATATATATATTTATATATTATTTATCAAATATCAAATGTGAGTATATTATTTATCAAATATGAGTATATATATACATGTCTATACAAATATGAGTATATATATACAATATATAAAATATATTGATTTTTAAATTATAACTCTGAATGTGTTTAAAGGGCACTTCACTTTAATATGCAAAATATATATTGTCCTAGATTATGATAATATGTTTATGTTCATGCACATTATATTAGCACACTTTTTACAAAAAAATACTTTTCTTGGATTTACAAATCACTATTGTTTATGATTTTGTTATTATATTTTCCCAATCACTTGAAATAGTAATAAATAGGTGAGGCTGAATAGAGGATTGACCCCTGAAATACGTTGAAAGAGATTTGTTATGTCTTGTTGATGTGCCCTATTTGTGACTGTTCTCTCAATGGGAGGAAAAATAAAATACAAGAATTATCTCCTTTCAGAGATGTGCTAAATGAAATGTGCTAAGAGATGTTGTAAAGAATGTGAAGGATTAAAAATAGTGTTGGGTTGTAAGTGTTTAGTTTTACTACTTTGTTTACTCTTCTTGAGTTATGCTTGATATTATTTGGATATTAAATTTTGTTATGGGTTACGCTGAAGTAAAAAGGTATATTTTACACAAATAAAATAAAATAAAGAAAAAAATAACAATGAAAACATGGCTCCAGGATAATATCCTAAGCTCGCTTGTTTTTAAGATTTGGGAGCTTTGTAATTTAGAAAGCTCCTTGTGATGTATTAATTAACTGAAAACAGGAACGCATTGTGTCCAAACAGTGCATATATTGCAAGGGTGCAATTTGCTGGAAGGGCCTAAGTAGGCAATTGTGTTGTGAAACCACAATGAAAAGACTCAGGCAGAAAACAGCTTTCTGAAAATTGCACCTTTTGATGTGTTGGTGACATGAAATTGATAGAGTTAGGTGGAATAATGACTTTAAATATTAATCCTTCTCAGACAGGCAATATCTTGAGGTGCTCATTAGGTCTCATGTGGAAAGAGGATTTAGCAAATTCCATTTTTTTACCTTTCACAAAACTACTAAATATTTTTGGTATATATGATTAATCTGCTTGGGAGTTATCCAGAGCTGGGAAATCTGGGGAGAAGCTAGTCAGAATCACACTGCTAGCACTCCAGCAGAATCTGTACTGCGAGGTGCTGTGTGGTGCATGGTACACACTAACTCAGCTCTGGACAAGCCCACTGCATCAATTTAATTTCAAAAGCAAGGCTTTGAGGTTTGATCCACTGGCCTTCCCTTCACTACCTTGCAGCCAAAAGCTTTCTTTTATAATGGCTGTGATTCTAGGCTCCTGGGGTGCTTCTGATGTTATGGCTTTTAGAGGAATACCACCATAAATGTTGTAATGCAGAGAAGTACAAAGACAATGTTTTCCACTTGTGTGCATATATTAGTAGTTGCCAAGAGTTTTCACATCCGCCTCAAGGAAAATTGGTATTTGTTTATTTTTAATGTGTTCCCAGGGAATTAGATTTTCTCCTGCATTTGCAGCATTTGTGAGAAAGGTATATATATGCCAATGACCTTTCCAGATGTAATAAACTTTGCATAGCCGTTAAGTGAGCCAACATCGCATCAAAGCCTCGATAATGAACAACTACATGACTGACCAGCATGATTTTCCTCATATTTCTGTTTTAACTAACATTGCAATTGATGTGTAAATAAGAAAATCACTTTTATGCATGTGTGTTTCACTTTTCATTTATACATGATTCTGTAATAAAAGGCATCATCTTGTATGATCTAGCATTTTAAGATTAAAAATAGCAAAGAAGACAAGGTATTGCTTTAGTATTAAAAGGTATAAAACTAGGTGAAAAAGAGCCAAAGGAAAGGCTTTAAAATACTGGCTATGAGAAAATTTAAAATATAAAGGTTTTATTAGGAATATTTTTAGACGATTGTGTGTGTTTCCAAGACAGAAGTTTCACTGCCTCAGACCTTTAAATTGAAGCTCCCAAGATAAAGTTTGGGAATGGAAGTTTCAAAAGTAATCTTTCTGTGAATAAATGGCCTATCTGACCTAAGTGGGGTCTTTCTCTCTCTTTCTTTTTCTCTCTTTTACCACTTGGAGAAAAGCTGCGTGGGAAGCAAAAATTCCTCTTCTCACTATGTTTTGCACGTTGTCAGAATTTATTAACACAGTATTTTCAGAAGAATGACAGGGTTATTAGACATTTCATGGCAGAAAGTCAAAAACAATTCTGCATCCTGTTTGGTCAAAACTTGTAAAATTTTCAAGAACCCCAGAAGCAAAAGTGGTCTTCCAATGTATGTGTTAAATACAGATCTGCCAAGATTATAGAACTTGAGATTGGAATAGAAAAATGGAGAGTCAAGTATAGAAAGTTATATTATGCATTAGCATGTGTGGGATAGATGTTGTTATAATTTATGATAAACAAAGGCTTACAAAGATATAGAAATACCTTCATTTAGAAGGCTAAACCTATGGACACCCCATATGAAACATTATCTGTGTCTATACCATGCCAGAAAAAGCAGTTAAATATCTTTTAAGATAATAAAAGTATATTTTAAAATGCAGTCAATAAATTAATATTTTTTATTTTAATATTTAAACCACTGGATCTAACCTCTTTTTTTTCTATTTTGACTGGTAGTTTCATTGAATTGATTGGACTGATAAGTATAGCATTCTGCATCATGGATACAAAATCAAAGTGTCACGAAGAATAAAACAAGCTGAAAATAAATAAAACACAGGTGACTGTTTAGCTTGATTGAGAAAGGAGGAAAGACTTTTTATAAAGATGTTTATTTACATCTGTATTTACATATTTGACCGGTTAGTTAATTCATTCACTAAACATTTTCCAACCTATTAGTCTTTGCCACAAACTCTAGACATTATAACAGATGCTAAGAACACAAAGATAATATGACTTGGTCTCTGTCATCAAGGAATATGAGACAAACAGAAGGTGGGAAATATAAAATAAAATACATTTGTGTGAAGGAGTTGTATTAGCCTGTTCTCATGCTGCTAATAAAGACATACCTGAGACTGGATAATTTATAAAGGAAAGAGGTTTAATTGACTCACAGTTCAGCATGGTTGGGGAGACCTCAGGAAATTCACAATCACAGTGGAAAGGGAAGCAAAAACATCCTTCTTAACATCGCAACAGCAAGGAGATGTGCCAAGCAAAAGGGGGGAAAGCCCCTTATAAAATCATCAGATCTCCTGAAAATTCACTCCCTATCACGAGAACAGCATGAGGGTAACACTCCCATGATTAAATTACCTCCCACCGGCTTCCTCCCATGACCTTTGGGAATTATGGAAACTACAATTCAAGATGAGGTTTGGGTGGGGACACAGCCAAACCATATCGGGAGTCATGATTGTATGACATTAGCCTATGTACATTAAAATAAATTACAAGGAAATGAATGGGCAAATTTCCCAAGGACTGGAAGAGATAGAAATGATCAGACAAACTCCAAGATGTGGGGGGTTGTTTGTTTGTTGCCTTTGAGTTGAAATTCAAGCAGGTGTTTGACAGGCTGTGAGAAGAGCATGCCAGACAAAGTTAAACAAAGTTTTGCCATTATTGTCAATAGAACAAGAGCATACTTTCAACTGCAGTTTGAGAGTGTAATAAAATTCTAGGGGTAAAATCCCAACTAATGTAGAATAATTATTTATGTCTGTAGTCAAGACCAGATGTACACCAAAATTATGAAATAATTTATTTTCTTTTGGTATCTAAATCATAGTTCTGTTAGTTTTATTTGCCATTTATACCACACCCCCAGATTTTCATGCTACCCACAGTGTTACACTGTCAGTCCCCTTCAGAATTGCTTGTGAGGTGACTTCCCCCATCCCATCTCTTCTACTTTGTGCTCCATTGCTTCTCACTTAGTGGTTGATGAAAAGCAATCTGATAAGCTAATTCTTACTAAGGTTTAATTACTTAACAGCTTGATTATTAAATCTCCAAGGGTATTTGGATTTTGAATAGAGGACTCTTGGATGTTAAAAGTCTTAATTCGATGGAATTAATTAGTGGGTTTTTAGTGGGGGAATACATTTTGTTGGGGCACAAAATGCAATGGAGAGGAGGATTCCAGAAATATTCAATTCAAATGTCTTCACACATCTAGCAATTGATGAGAGAAGAATTAATAATAGATGATATGCTTTTGAGGAACAACAAACTCAAGTACCAACATTAGTACCTTGGGAATTAAAATCTCATATCTACCATCATCTAAATTGTTATTTTGGGCACTTTGGGTTTTTGAGTCTCAGTTTTCTTATAGTTATAGAGATAATAACAGTTATGGCATCAATAGTGGTTAGGATCAAAGGAGCAGTAGGTAGAAGTTATTTATAAAGTATAAATGTACATTATTATCACCTCATTAAGAAATGTTAGGTTTGCATGCATTAAAGTCCTTTTTCCTAAGTTGTCCTTAATTCAGTAAAATACCTGCAGGGACAACCACAAAAGACATAGCTGAATTTGTAACTAAAGACGTTTATCTTGGTGTATATATATTAGTTTTCTAAATAGATTGTATGTCTTAACGTTTTTCAAAAACATCAAAAAATGTAAGGGATTAAAACATAAAAGTATAATATGGCTCTAAGAGTGGTTCCAGGAAGAATAAAGGTGAAATTAATTGATAATTACGAAAACACCAAAGAAATCAGAATAAGAATTTAAGTTGTTTACAGAATCAAATAATACGAATAGACATAGATCTGTTACTTAGCATGTGTGATATAATTAACATAAAACAAGAAGAAGAGTAATGACTTAAATCCTATTTAGGAGATTAGGACAAACAGAAACAACATCAATGCACGATTACAGGCAGAATTAAGTAATAAACTTTATTTGACAATTTGGGAGAACCTATCAAAATTTAATGTGTATGTATCTTTGACCCAAGATTTTCTCTTTTATTTTTTCACACAGCATGTATGTACAGTGCGGCTTTATTTTTAATAGCGATTAGAGACAAGCTGAATATCAATCTGTGGAGAAATGTTTATAACATTCTCCAAATTAAAAAAGAGAGAATGTGTCAGGTAAAGTGTTAAGCCCCTCAAAAGAGAGTGATAGTAAAATAGCAGCTACCTCACAAAAGAGATTATCACGTCTTGGCAGAGAAACATTGCTTGTGAGAGTACTGAAGGTGTATGCAGTTGGTGCCTGTCTATAAATGACCTTTAGGAAATCATGGAAAATGGGACGTGAAACAAGAGAAAAATGAGTACGTGTTTTCATTTACACAAAAGGGGACTTGTGGATCCTAGATTCATTAATTGTGAGTATAAGGTCTATTCTAAAAAATTGTGTCATGAATTTTCAGGCATATATTTTGTTAATGTTATGATAACATGTTACTAGGAAATATTTGTTCAAACTTATGTGATTTGATTTATTTTCCTGATAGACTTTCTAGACTGGTAAACAAAAGAAATGCCATAAACCCATGGATTTTCATTCAAGCAAGGTATTTGGCAAAATCTCTGAGATCCTATGGGATGACCAGAAAAATAGGGACAATACAATCACTTGGTAACCTTTTCTGGAATGTGAATGAATGTGTGTGTGTGTGTGTGTGAGAGAGAGAGAGAGAGAGAGAGTGAGAGAGAGAGAGAGAGAGAGAATTACTGCTAGTAGAATGAGCAGGAGGTAAGCAACACATAGAGAGAAAGTAGGAAGTGAGTTACCACCTAAACCTAGACTTTGGAGTAAAACCTCAGTTCAGGAATGTCCTACCTAAATCCAGTTTCAGAAATATCCTATCTATTTTATCATGGGTTAATTTGGTATTGTTTAATCTCTCCAAACCTCAAGTTTTCTTTCATGTTATCTGAGGATTAAAATGATGCTACCTTAAGATTGTTGGAAGAATTCAATAGGAACTACATAAAAAGGGTTAAGATGGCAAGCATCAAGCACTAGGATATTAAAATGAATACACAGATTATAACTGATCATGAGAATTTAGGCAAATAATAGGGGAGTGTCAAATTTGTGGCACCAGGGGCAGTAGCAGCAGAGACAGAAGGCATTTGACTTACCATATCTTATCCTTCTGTAAAGGGGAAAGGAAGCGCTCCCCTAAGAAGGATGACGAGCACAAAGCAGTCTCCTATTAGGCTAAAGAATATTGTAAATGAAACATAACACTATTGAATATCTGCAGAAGCATTCCCTTTTTCTAGAAGGTTTACTTGTGTAACTTCTCAGAAAGTTTTCCATTTAACATTTTGTTCAAGTGCACTGAAAAACAAATCTTAACTATCTAAGGTAAATTTGAAATATGTGTTCTTGTCTCCTAAGAGACTGTAACAATTATTGAATAAAAACTCAAGAAGGTAAATTGTTCCAAACTAACAAAATAAATACAAAAATGTTAAATGTAATGCTACTATATCTTTAGACAAGACACTCAATTTCTTGTGCCATTGTCTCCTTTTCTATAAATAAAATTAGGCTATGGTGATTTTAAATAAAATGAGCAAGATAAAATGCTTAGTGTGGTTCTTGGCTGATAACGAGCAATCACAAAAATATTGTTATCATTAGTATCAGATGGGAAAACAGTAAACATAGTATTTGGAACAGATAAGAATGATTTACTTTTTTCGTCTAAGTATTGTAGTTAATAGCAAGTTGGTTTGATCCAAGAGGGTGAAAATACCACAAAACAGATAATAGACTTTGACACTGCATTAAATAGAAGTTTAATGGTGTTTTCACCATTAATTAGTGAACACTACGTGAAAGATGAATAGTGAACACTATTTAACATTAGTGTTTTCAGAAAGAAAAATAATTGTTTTATCTTACATAGTTAAGATACCATAGGAAGGACTCAGTTATGGAAGTAATGTTGTAAGAAGGTTTTGAACAAATTATAGTAATGGTGAAGAAGCTGGAGCAATTGATGAGTTTTTATTTGAAAATGACAAATATCTAAAGAGAAGAAGAATGTTGATCTTCAAATATCTAGTTTTCATGCTTGAATGACTAATAGATTAGAATTAGGTGGAGAAAGTTACAGTAATCCGATTTAGAGCAAATATATGGACAAAGTAGATCCATCTGATAATACAATGGGATGTTTTAGAGACTGAGATCTTTTTTTATGATCAGCTATCAATTATCTTTAATTTACACTTGATGAAGTGTGGCAAGTACAGAGTATCCTTGCCACCAGGGGCCCATCCAGAACCTATGGCATGTATCTCCAATCAGCAAGGACCTTCCCTCTCACTGAGCTGATAGGTAACCTCAGAGTTCTTCAAATGGAGCCTCAGAGTTCTTCAAATATTACAGACAGTCATTGACAATCAATTATAATGTTGTTTCTCCCTAGATGATCTCTAAAGCCCTATAAATTATAATATCTCATAATATTAATGTTGAAACTGTAATTTATCACATCTAGATGATACACAGCATTTGTTCTCTATTTACTTATATAAAAGTAAAGGGAGTAAAATTTTTAACTAATGTGGTAATGTCTATCTCCAACAATAAATGATGTTGAGATACTCCTCAAGTCTCAAAAGAATCACCAGATGGTATGTTTTCTAGACAAGTCAAATTTACAACAATGCATTTTTGCATTTTGCGATACAACATGAAACCTAATAATGAGATCTGAATTCTGCAAATACTAAATAAATCTGCAAGTATAACATTCTTCTCTCCTAGTGAACATCCTGTGAATTCATAAATATTTACTTATTACAAGTTATAATTATGTAGCACTGGGGAAAAGGAAAATATAACTGTATATTTATATCCTACAAGAATATAAAAGAACATTCATAAATTACAAACGTGCATTGTTCTAAGAAGGGTACCTACCGAGCTTTTGTATCTTAAGGCCAACACATAAGACAAGTTTCTACATCCCCCCAGTCAGTGGAATAAAATTATAATTATAAGTTTGAATGACTATTGGTTGCTTATTATAGTTTCTATTAATAGTTATAAGTGATTATGTATGAGTACATCATTGTAGGTATTTGATAATGTAGAAGGGAAAGTTTGTATTGCCACAGGGATAATCCTCCTTAAGAATCTGACAAGCATGATTATAGAAAATACTGCAAAGTATGTATTCGCTTTAAAACAATGGCCTAAAATAGTACAGTTAAACACTATCTTGGTATTACTTTTTGTATTAGTTGGCTTGACACAGTAAATTCTATATCATACATTAATCTGAACACTAATAAAGTTCTGCTAAATATAAGATGCTTTAAGTTTAGATATTTGTGGTGCCTGTATTAGTTTTGAGTCATCTCAAAGGTTTAATAAATGAATATTGAGAAATATTTTCTACATTTTTGTACTAGGTTTTCCAAATAAATTGTCATCATTTACATTTATTTTTATTATCTATTTTTATACTCTCCTTTTTTATTATTTTCACCACAAAATATTCCAACAGTTTAATTACTCCATGACTGCATTTGTATGCATATCTCTGCAGGTACATTTATACATTAGAGTAAATTCAGCTCTTCAATCGTCTAATTGACAGCACTTACGTAGCAGTGACCTCCAGTCATCTGATCAAATTTTGGGTTACTTACTGGCTATAATCAAATATATTCTCATCTCTTATTTGAACAAATCATACAGAAATTGAATACAATTTTTTATGAACACTAGCAATATGTTCAGTTCTCTGATAATTTTGACATTAAAATTCCATCTTAATAATCCCATCCTTCAGGCTTTGAAGACTCTTAAGGTATTAAAGCAAAAATTATCCTAAGCAGTTAGATTATAATGTATTTAAAGATTAGACATTTCGTGTTGAATATTAACTGCTCCACTTCCCAGGAAAAGAAAACTACGCTGATTTTCTTCTTCCATAATTTATACATTTCAAAGGCTGGCTATGCAAGTTTCAAGCCATAGTTACATAAAAACATACTTTAAATGGACTTAAATGCTATATACAGTTTCAAAGATATATGCAAAGGTATATTTAGATAAATTAGAAATATTCACAGCAGTTATGTAATTTTACTTCAAAATAATATGCTACAGAGTCATTAAAAATTAACTAGGGCAAATGCTTTACCGACAGTAAAATAGTTAACTAAAATAGTTCACTCTTCTTTTAAGAAAGTGATTTTGCACCCTATCAACCATATGTAATAGGTAAGATGTATATTCAGTATACTTTATTATGTGGAATGAGAAAAATTAAAGACAAATGGGAATTAGCAGGGTGGGAAAATAACCTATTAATATTGTTTCCCAGGCTTAATGGCACAGTGGGATTCCATCTTTTATATTCTTCTACTTCTGGAAGGCGGACATGTGACCTGTTCACAAAGATGACAGCCACAGTCCTATTTTAAAATTTTTTCAAAGTACAACATTTTGAGCCTATTCACAGATTTCAAAAGCAAAAACTTAAGAAAAAATTATCAAAGCTTTTTTTTTCTAAACTTGGTTTGTTTTTATGGCATGTTTCTATAAGATATGATCATTCAGTGTGATAAATCTTTATTTGCATGTATTTTAAAGAAAGGAGGATTGCAAATTAATAAAAAGAATTAATAAAAACTATGTTTACAATTGCCTGATTCTACCTTTATCATTCCTGACCTAAGGGAGTACAGTTGACCCTTGAACAACCTGGGTTTGAACAATACACAAATCATTTTTTTTTTTTTTGAGACGAGGTCTCGCTCTGTCGCCCAGGCTGGAGTGCAGTGGTTGGATCTCAACTCACTGCAAGCTCCGCCTGCCGGGTTCACGCCACTCTGCTGCCTCAGCCTCCCGAGTAGCTGGGACTACAGGCGCCCGCCACCTCGCCCGGCTAGTTTTTTGTATTTTTTTTATTTTATTTTATTTTATTTATTTTTTTTTTTTTTAGTAGAGACAGGGTTTCATCATGTTAGCTAGGATGGTCTCAATCTCCTGACCTCGTGATCCGCCCGTCTCAGCCTCGCAAAGTGCTGGGATTACAGGCTTGAGCCACCGCGCCCAGCCTATCATTTTTCAATAAATGTACACCAAATGTGCCTGCCTCACTTGTCTCCTCTTCCATCTTCTCTACCCCTGCTGCACCTGAGACAGGAAGACCAACTCCTCCTTATCCTCTTTCTCCTCAGCCTACTCAGTGATGATTCTCTTCCACTTAATGACTAGCAAATATATTTTCTCTTCCTTACGATTTTCTTAATAACATTTTTCTATAGCTTACCCTATTGTAATAATACAGTAACATATATGACATACAAAATGTGTGTTAATCAATTGTTATGTTATTGGTAAGTCTTCCTGTTAATAGTAGTCTATTAGGTAAGTTTTGGGGGAGTCAAAATTTATAAGTGAATTTCAACTGTGTGTGTACGGGAATCAGCACCCCTAACTTTGGCATTGTTCAAGAGTCAGCTTTCATAACAGTGATAAGCTAAAATGAGTAGAAGTATCTACAGTATATCCTCTTTGCACAGTATATTATGATGCCATCATCTTGATTTCCAAGTTATTATAAGTTGTGAGCATGAAATTGCACAATGTTACTTCTACTACATTCTGTTGTTTAAAGCAAGTCACAGGGCTGACCCAGATTCAAAGTGAGAGGAGACTACTGAACACTGGGAAGGCAGATTCACTGGGGGCTGTTTTTGAAGCCCAGTAACCACAAAAAGAAAGTCAATTCATTGTAGATAAATAGAGAGGTTTAGTGGGGGTAACCATCTGGATCCTGCTGGGACCCAGTAGGAAATGGATAGAATTACCTCAGAGTTACCTTATTTGAGAGATGTGGAAGCTGAGATGTCTATCCACCAACTCCTATTTGGCATTGTTGAAAGGATGCTTTTGTAGGAACAAACTTATAAACTTCCTGGCACCTCAGGCCTGAGGTACATAGGTGGAGCACACAGCCTAGGCCAGAGAAACCCCTCTCAAACAAAGCTGCAGGAACTTACAAGATGACAGAAGGCAGGAGAATAGAATTCTAACGAGATATGTGATAAATATGTAAACGTATTTGTACAGCTTACAAAAATAACAAAATGAACACTTACTCAAGGGAAAAAAAAATCTTATTAGTGTAAGTCCTTGTGTTTCCTTTCTCCATTCATACTGCCCACTACTCTCACCCTCAATGGAGTAGCCACTATGCTGAATTTCGTTTTAGTTACATCTTGGATTTTAAAAAAGAGTATTTCTCCAGTGAGGTTTTTATTTGTAAAAATTGCATTGCTTAATTTTATCTGTTTTGGAAATGTATATAAATGGAGAGATAACTGTCTGCATCCTTCTGCAACTTATTCATGCTACATTGTTTTTCAAATTCATGCATTTATGTTGGAAATTAAAGTTCATTCATTTTATCTGCTTTTTACTATTTCATTATAAATCTATCACCTTTACTCCATGTCACTGCTGATGGATGGATTCCCTAGGAAACAGAAGAGCAAGAATGCTACGCCTTTTTTTTTTTTTTTTTTTTTTTTTTTTTTTTTGAGACAGTTGCTCTGTCGCCCAGCCTCCTGAGTAGCTAGAACTACTGGCACTCGCCACCACGCTCGGCTAATTTTTTGTATTTTTAGTAGAGAGGGGATTTCACCGTGTTAGATAGGATGGTCTCCATCTCCTGACCTCGTGATCCGCCTGCCTCGGCCTCCCAAAGTGCTGGGATTACAGGCGTGAGCCACCGTGCCTGGCCTACAGCTTTATTAGAGTGTGGGAGTTGAGGATTGGGACTGCAATCTCAAGACAGAATAAGTGACGAAAAAAGGAAAGGGAAACAAGGATTGCGAGCAAATAAACTTGGAGCAATTTTAAGCAAGTCAGAACTTCAAAAGAAAAGCCACAGGCTGGGCGTGGTGGCTCATGCCTGTAATCCCAGCACTTTGGGAGGCCAAGGTGGGTGGATCACGAGGTCAGGAGTTCGAGACCAGCCTGGCCAACATGGTGAAACCCCGTCTCTACTAAAAATAAAAAAAATTAGCCGGACGTGGTGGTGGGCGCCTCTAGTCCCAGCTACTCGGGAGACTGAGGCAGTGAACTGCTTGAACCCAGGAGTCAGAGGTTGCAGTGAGCTGAGGTGGCACCACTGCACTTCAGCCTGGGTGAAACAGCAAGACACAGTCAAAAAAAAAAAAAAAAAAAAAGGAAGGAAGGGAAGGAAGGAAAGAAAGAAAAGCCACGTCGCTATCTCTAGGTAAAAGTCTCCATCATACCGCAGAATGATCTGTCGGGGAATGTGATTGAAAAAGGCAAATAATTTACTTTCCTACCAGCTCTTTCCTTCCTATTGGATTTATCCTTGTTCAAAATTTATCTTGCAAATCACCAACTCCCTAGCACTTCTGAGTTGGGTCCCTGTTCCCTACAGAGAAATGTTGAGAAAGCCAGATTGTAAACTCTGCAGTGCCAGTATCCATAGATGTCCAGAAGTAGCAATAGGGCCCAGATGCTCCATGGGTTCTCTCAAGTGGAGCATTCATATTGGGGATTTTAAATCAATTATTAAATTATTAAATACATGCTTGTAGCAGACTGTTAATAGATAACTTTTATAAAGGTGGGAATTTTCTGTGTATTTGCAGTTTGCTAAAATTTCATCATGAATATATATTTAATATTATTGAAAAATTTTAACCTTCTATTGTTATATCATGTGGTTTTTATCATTTAATTTGTTAATATGAGGAATTACATTATTCTACTTTTAGCTATTGAACCAACCCTGCATTTTTGAGGTGAAACAAATTCAGAGGTGATAGGTCATTACTTTTTTGAATAACTGGATTTGTATTGCTAATATCTTGACATATTGTTTCTATGCTCATGAGTGAGATTAGTTTCTAACATTTTCTGATACTAACCTTATTTGGCATTAAATTATGTTAGTCTCATAAAAATATTTTTAATTTGCATTTTTTCTATTGCTAAAAAATGTAGAAATTTAGCTAAGCTTCAGGTTTTCTTATGGTAAAGTTCTCTATCTACTAATTTAATTGATTTATTAGATTTGTGACTACTCAGGTTTGTACTATTTCTTAACACAATTTTGGCAAATTGTATTCTTGTAGATTATCAAATTTACTGTTTCAACTTTATTGTGTAAAATGGATTTACCAATAAAGAGATTTATTAGAATTTATCTCTGCATCTTCTAAAGTTATAAAACCTCCTTATTGTTAACATTGCTTTGTTTTCCTTTCTATTTTTTAAATTAATATTGCAAAGTGTGGATTTACCTAATTCCTTTGGAGGAATCACTTTTTCCCATTTGATAAACTTTGTACTTTTACTTTCCATTTCAATCACTTCTGATTTTATTTTTATTACTTTCTTTTTTTCTACTTTTTTAGCTTTATTCTAGTGTTCATTTTAAAATTTCTAAAGAAGTGTGTTTTGTTCAGTGTCTTCCTATTTTATCTCTCCTAATCTAGGCTTTCAAGACAATAAATTTTGTTGTAGTATCTGTGTTAGCTATGTCTCATAAATTTTAATAATATTATTATAATTTTTAGTTCAAATTAATTTCTACTGTACATGATTGTTCTTATCAGAATTATGTCTTCTAGGACTGTTAACTTTTCCTAACATATGCATTTTCTTACACTACTATTTATAAAATTTATATTTTAATGTCATTTGGTTGACTAATGTTAATCATTTTAAATTTACAGGGGGAACATGTTTACCTTTTGTAACTATTTTATATGCATAAAAATAATATGTATTAATCAATGGTTGAGTGTTCTGTTTCATAAATGTCCATTTTCTGAAGTTTATTGTACTATATGATTCTTCCATATTCTTACTCACTTTTAATCAGTATGCTCAATCAATTACTGAGGGACTATACTAATATCTATTATGATAGCAGAACATTCAATTCCACCTTATAATTATAGTAATTTTGCTTTATATATTTGAAAGTTATATTATTGTGTGCATACAATATCAAATTACTATATCTACTACAGTGAATAATTTATTTTTATGTAATGTCCTTAATAGCTAATAATAATTTTTACAATAAGTAAATTTTGTCTAATGTTAACAGAGCTTCTCCATTTTTTTCGTAAGTGCTCGATTTATTTTTATCAATCCTTTGATTCTCAATTATTCCATGTCCTGAAAGTTTTAGTTGTGTCAAGCTTTCCTTTTTTAGCTGAAATGTTTATTTCATTTACATTACTTTTCATTACTGATATGCTTGGATTAAACTGCATCAAATTACTATGTATTTCTTATTTGCCTTGTTTTTGTGCTTCTTTTTGCCCTACCCCGCCTTATTTGGTCTCTTTCAGACTGATTCACTTTTTTTTTTCTTAATATAGTTTTCCTTTACTTTTTAGAAATTGCAAAGTCTATCTTTTAGTCCTTGGTTATTTGAAAGGCTTGTTTATCTATACAATCGTCCCCTCTTATTTGCAGGGGATACATTCTAAGACAGCAGTGAATGCCTAAAACTGCAGATAGTACCAAACTCTATATACACTGGTTTCTTCCTATAAATACATGTCTATGATAAAGTTTAATTCATAAATTAGGCACAGTAAGAGGTTAATAAAAATAACTGATAATAAAATGAAATAATTATAACAATATACTTTTTACAATTTCACAGATACAAACATTCTTACTGTAGATCCTAGCACCTTAGTATAGATCTCCTTTTTTTCCTTAACTTGAGAACTTTTACTTTTTTTTTTTTTTTTTTTTTTGAGACGGAGTCTCGCTCTGTCGCCCAGGCTGGAGTGCAGTGGCCGGATCTCAGCTCACTGCAAGCTCCACCTCCCAGGTTTACACCATTCTCCTGCCTCAGCCTCCCGAGTAGCTGGGACTACAGGCGCCCGACACCTCGCCCGGCTAGTTTTTTGTATTTTTTTAGTAGAGACGGGGTTTCACCGTGTTAGCCAGGATGGTCTCGATCTCCCGACCTCGTGATCCACCCGTCTCGGCCTCCCAAAGTGCTGGGATTACAGGCTTAAGCCACCGCGCCCGGCCCGAGAACTTTTACTTTTCATTTAAAGAAAGCACTTTCTGGCTTCTCTTTGGCATATTCAAATTCCCAGCATCGCTATCTATTCTTGCACTTGGGGCCATTATGAAGTAAAACAAGGATTCCTTGAACACAGGTACTGTGATGCCAGAACAGTCAATCTGATAACCAAGACTGCGACTAAGTGGCTGACAGCGGGTGGCACAGACAGCATGGATATGCTGGAAAAAGGAGTGATTCACATCATGAGCTGGATGGAGCAAGACAGTGAAACATTTCATCAGGCTATTCACAGTGGTGTGCAATTTAACACTGAAGAATTGTTTATTTCTGGAATTTTCCCTTTAATATTTTAGGACAATGATTAATGGTGGATAATTGAAACCATGAAAAGTGAAATCGCAGAAAAGGGAGACTAGTGGACCTGTATTAGGGTTCTCCAAAGAAGCAATAATATAAATAGCTATATATAAATCCATATCTTTATATATATTTATTTATATATGTGTATATTTTATATATATGTACGTCTATATAGATAGATAGGTAGTTATATAGAGAGAGTAAGGAATTAAGTCACATGATTATGGAGGCTAAGTCTCCAGATCTGCAGTAGGCAAGCCGGAGACCCAAGAGGTCAATAGAACAGTTTTAGTCTGAGTTCAAAGGCTTGAGAAACAGAACTGTTGGTGTAACTTCCAGTCCAAATCCAAGTCTAAAGGCAGAGGACCAATGTCCTATCTTAAAGACAATCAGGCAGAGAGAGACAGTTTTTCCTTACTCAGCCTTTAGTTCTATTCAGGATTTCTACAAATTGTATGAGGCCAACCCATATTGGGGAGGGCAATCTACTTTACTCTGTTTTTACCTAATTCAGATGTTAGTATCTTCTGAAATCAGCCTTACAGACACCCCCGAAAAATGTTTAAACAAATTTCTGGGAACCCAGTGCCTTAATCAAGTTGACACAAAATTAATTTACCTCTACCTAAATGATATAAAGGTCTTAGAATACTTTAACTACGGTTATCCAACTCTGAAAATATGTGTAATACCTGTTCAAAATGTATCTGTATCTTTTACCCTAAAAACAGATACTTCATTATTGTTTTAAGTAGCTAAAGTTTAAGTTTACTCATACATTTACTAATAGTAGTATTCATTCCTTCTTAATTCATCTGGGATCATTTTTCTTTTGCCTGTCGCCCCCTTTTTGAATTTATGTTAGTGAATTCTCTTGTTGGTCTACTCTATTGTTTTATGTTTTGTACTTTTATTACACAGTTATTTGTAAAAGCCATTTTTTCTGGCTTTTGTATGTAGTTGGAGCTGGTCAGTTTTATTTTTATTTTATGTAGTTTTGTTTCTTCTCCCAGCACAATAAGATAATTCAGCCATCAATCTAATTGCAATTTTGTTGTAAGTAATCTGTAACTTATCTTTGGCTTTCTTTAAAGTCTTATTATTATTACGAGCAGTATTTTAAGATCTTCTCAGTTTGTTTGATGATTACTACCTATGTGTGAATTTGTTTCATGTATCTTCCTTGGGTTTTATTTGAATTTCTGAATATATGGGTTTGTGTATTTCCTAATTTCTGAGTCATTAGAAACATAACTTCTTTAGATGTTGCCTCTTCCCTTCTTACAACTTCTTTTTGGAATTCTGGTTGTATTAATGTTAGATCAATCTCATTCTATCCTCCATAGCTCTTAGACCCTTTCCATTCATCTTTCTCGTTCTATTACTCTCTCTCCCTCTCTCTCTTTGCTACATTTCAGATAATTTTTTACATTATTTGTTTCTTTATTGGATCTAACCTGTCCCTAGAGTTATTTACATACTTATATATTTTTATAAAGAACTGCTTTTCGCTTTTTCATGTTTATACCCTGTTTCTGTTTACAGATGATGAATTTTGAGGGCATAGTGTTTCCTGTGCAACCCCGTGTCAAGTTTTAGACAGGAAACTTTTCTTGCTGACTTTTTTCTTCAAGGTTCAATTTTTTCTCATTCACCTTTCTCACAGTGAAACACTTTGGGTCACAGGTTTATGTTTATACCCTGTATATAAACACCAAAAAGCCAAAAAAACAAAAGGTTATTTATAAAAGAAAAAATGCAAAATTTTAAACTCTGTTATTTTTTAAAACATACAATTATTTTATATTTTATATCTGATAATTATAGTTTTTACAGGTAACTTTCTGTTGTCTGTTTTTGTTGCTGTTTCTCATTCATAGTACCCTGTTCATGTGTGTGTATTATTTTATAATAGATTGACTTATATTTTTCTTGGAATATAATCTTTTGAAATATCTGTCACCTGGATTGAAATTGAGCTCACCAATATCGTTTTCAAAATACTATGTCCTTGGGGATACCACTGTCAAAGTGCATTTTAAAATGAATTATTTACAGAAGAATTTTCGGACTGTAAATCATAAATTCAATAAACAAACCTGCATAAGTGCCAGTTTAAGATTATGAATTCCAGCTGGGTGCAGTGGCTCAGGCCTGTAATCCTAGCATTTTGGGAGGCTGAGGCATTAAGATAGTTTGAAACCAGGAGTCGAGACCAGCCTGGGCAACATAGAGAGAGCCTGTCTCTCCAAAAAAAACAATTTTAAAGATGATGAATTCTGAGGGCACGGCGTTTCCCCCACAACCCAGTGTCAAGCTTTAGACTGGCAACTTTTCTTGCTGACTTTTTCTTTACGGTTCATTTTTTTCTCATTCACCCTTCTCACAGTGAAACACTTTGGGTCACAGGTTTATTTTATAGTCATTCTATTAGACTCTTTCTCTCAGGTGGTTCCTAGGCTTCATATCTCATTCTCTGTTCCCCTGAGCAATCACCAAAGTGAAAGCACAAGTTCTCCAGGGTTTCACAAAAGCCTTCAGGACAAAATCTCACTTGGGTACTTATTTATCATTCAGGATTCCCACATTCACTTTCAATTTTCACTTTGTAGATTATTTTCCTTTGTGTCAGTTCACAGTTGTATTAAAAGTCAAATTTATATTTGTTATGCAAAAGTTTAGCTGTTTAAATGTCGGTGTGAGCATTTCTCAACAAGATCCGGTAAGAAAAACTGAAACTGCATCAGTTATTTTAATGGAAATAATTTAATATAAGAGTTGGTTACATAGACTGGAGTACAGAGAAGGAAAATAGAAACACTGAGGTAACCTGGAGATGATAACTGCCTAAAAGAGGTTCCGTGTCTGTGACTGGGGAATAGAGAAGATGGTGGAATTGTTAGAAATTTAAAGGAGTGGCCCTTCCGACCTGAGGGTCATGTCTCCGAGGAAGAAAGGGTATTCTGCTAAATCTGTATCCTAAGAAGCTCTAAAGATGGACCCTACGGTTTCAGAATCCCTAAAATGACCCCTACGGAGAAGATGCTGTGAGGAGAGGGAACTGCATAGCTGGTTCTGGTCATTAAATGCCCAGAGGAAGCTCTTTGCAGAGCTGGAAACCAGGTTTTTGAGAAGAGACTGTCAGCCAGCTAGTGCTATTATAGTATTTTCAAAGATGGATAATAAGCTGGTTCTGGAAATGTGGGGGAAAAATTCCTGGAATCCAGAACAATCTCATTGCCAGTATGAAGAACACTGGCTGCATCAGGAGAACAGGAATAGGAAGCAAAATGAAACAACCACCAAAAAAAGCCTCCCTTCTCCCGTGTCCATGTTTCCAACCACTGCTTAGCACCCCCTATTGAAAACACCCAACAAGAGCCAGTTAGGTCTGCAAAGTATGTTTGTAGAATACTAGTTCTAACACTACTATCGATTTGAAGCCGGAAAATAATAACCTAATAACCAGCACAAAAACATTTTATATTACTACAAATGACATTTGTCGATTGAATTTCCATGGTCATTATTCTCAAAGGCTGTGGTCATATAGACTGATTAAATGAATTTAATAGGGAAACAGCAAAGTTAAAAATAATTCTACATCAGTAAAATAATTTGACTACATAAACATATAATTTATATAATTCCTAAAAATTGTATCTTGTAGTTCTTTAGGCCACTGTTCCTCACTCCTACAACATGCTTCGCAGTCGTCATCAGCCAGCAGAGAAATATAGCCAGAAGTGGAGGCTCCTGTTTTGAGCTGCTGAGAGTCAAAAGCAAACAAGTGTACTTGGCTCCCCCAGGGCTGTGGACAATGGGAAGTAACCTGCTTTCCCAGATAAAAGGTTGTAGAATGCCACTCAATGAAGTCTTGGTGGCATCATCAGCTGCTATTAGCTTGGCTAGTGTGTCTCGTTTATTGTGCAGGAACACACACTTTCCTATTGAATTTGAACAATGTCTAATACATTTACCTTTCTACTATTCTTGGCAAACATGTGTACTCTTCCACAAAAGAAATTCAGTTTTTATCACATCAAATATTCCTTTGTTGAATAATAAGCCCTCCTGAATTATATAGAAAAACAAAATAATATTTTTGTGTGGTTTGGAACTACACTTTTAACTGTGATCAAAGTTGATGTATTAGTACTTCTCCAAGATGGTGTATTGACAACACCATTTCTTCTGGTTTTCAGTAACCTCAAAGTCAAATATTTTCTGGAGTAAACAGTATGTTCATATTTAGAATAATGCATTTCCTTCAGGATAGAAACTGTGTTCTGTGTCATTCGGTGTGTGGCTGAGCACTTGGACACTCTGAGTCCAGGTGTAGTTTTATGTATCCACCAGGAATAGTCAGAAAGATTTATGAACAAATTGAAATTTATGGAAACCGATACATGCCTTAAATGCTTAGCAATTAATATTTGTGGAATTGTAGATAGATAGATAGATAGATAGATAGATAGATAGATAGAAAGATAGATTAGATGTAGAGTACCAATGACTTCAAATACATATCTATTTGAAACAAAAGATTAATTTATGTTGTAAATGATTAGTACCAGTATAAAATTTTGTACTTTTATTTTTAAGCTTAATGCAATATGTAAACTGTTATTATAAATGTAAAATCAGTTGACCCAGCATATGACATTAGATATACATTTATTTAGAGCAAGACCAGTTCAGCTTTAATACATAATTAGACCTTCAGAAAGCATGTTTTACTACTGTATAAGCCTTTTCTGTATCAAGCATGTATTAAGAAATAAGTAGTTACCCTTAAAATGTTAGGGTGAATTTTTAAAGCTCTCAGGATGTCTATACACCATGCCTCACAAAGGAAGAGTTATTGAAACCACGGTGTTGCACGCGCACTATCGCTACATAAAAGGATGATCACATTTGACTGTAAGATGATTATTTAAGACTACCTTAATAAATGTCAATATTTTTGGCAATATATTTTCATTTTGAACATATTGAAATTAAAGAAGGTAAATATGCACTTTTTCATGTTTATTTCCTTTTAAAGATATTATTTTAGGCAGTTCTACAATTCTTGTTATGATTTTAACCAATAAGTTTTCAAGATCATTTTAGGCTAATATTTAATACAGTGAAAGCATTGTGTTTTATATCATTTATAATTCTATTCCTACGGGCTATGAGTTGATCTAGGCCACATTAAACAATAACTGGAGAATCATTTTTAAATGTTTTAACTTAGATCTTATTATTTATTGGTAAGACTGCAACAAATAGCTTTGCAACCAATTTTATCACTACTTTTGCCAATCTTCAGAAGTTAAAATCCACTTTTAAGTCTAAGAATAAGAATTTATTGTTAGTATCAATTTTTCTTTCAACCACTAAAAACATCAAATGTAATAAGACAATGCAATTTTTTATAATATTACTTCATTTGCCTGAAAACAGTTCTTCATGGAGCTTACTCTAAGAATAGTTTCTATGTACGTGGCTTTAAATCCCTGAGAACAAGGTATCATCTCCTGTGATTTCTTCTTTTCTCCCTGTCTTTTTTCCCCCCCATTTTTTTTGTCTTTTCTTCTCTTCCTGTTTTTCTTTCCTTCTTTCTTTTTTACTGAGTTTTATTTTTCTACCGTGACGGACTTTCCATTTTATTTCTTTAGATAATTGTTTAGAAACTGGTAGATTAGTTCGAAATAGAGAGTATGATACTGATCATTCATCGCTTGGTACCAATGACATCATTTTTGTCTTTGTTTAAAAAAAAAAAAAAAAAGAAATCTTTTTCATTCTAGACTGTGAGAGACTCAGAATGTGACTCCCTATCCAAAAATACTAAGTGCCTTTTTATACTTCACAGTGGTGGTGTGTAATGATCTGGTATCCGATGTTTGGTTAGCTTCATCAAGGATTCATAACAAAAGTAGACTATAACTCTCCTCCTGGGGTAGTAGGAAACATTTTTTCACTTGCTTTCCCCACTCCCCTATTGTTCAGCTAATACAGGGGCTATGCTTGTAAGTAGGTGTAACTAAAAGCCAAAATGATTTTCTCTAGATTTCCTGGGCCACTTTCCTAGGGCAGAAGTCAGTAACCCTTGTAGGTTTGTGCTTCAGGCACACAAACTTTCCAACAGAATATCAATGCTGTGTAATACACTCACCTCCCCTCTATTTCTGGCAAATTTGTACACCCTAACGCCAAAGAACTTTATTTGTTTTTTGAATCAAATATTTTGTTTGTTAAATAACGATTCTATGTTTATTATACATATAAGAAAGAAGAAAAGATGACAATCTTCTCAAGAATTCTGTTTCATGTGCTCATGTGTTAGTGCACTTAAACTTTCCAGCCATCTTGAATAAAAGCATTTCCAAATCTATGGCCATAATTAAAATTTGTCATGTGTGCATAATTTTTACACTTTGAAATTTGCATGGCAAATTTTAAGGCTAAGAATAAGAATTTGTTGGCAGCCAATTTTTTTAGGTTTGTTTGCTTTTCTAGTGGAAGGAAACATTTTGACTGTGTGACCAAATAATGCATTCTTTTTATTAAAACTTACAATTCTCCATTTTTACATTGTTCATGTAAAATTGATTTTAAACACACACACATATACACAAAGATACACGCACACGTTTATGTGTGTTGCAGTGTTTTTCTTCACTATTTGCCCACACAGTGACACTTTATAGAGGTAAGAATAACTGCACATTTCAGTCTCAAGACATATGCCTTTTTAAGATGCTTAATAGATTCTAACTGCCCAATAACACTGAAATAACTGTGTTCATAACACATTTTTCCTCTTGGATGGCCAGCACAAAGGAACACCCCTCATAAACTAGTATAGAAGTTATTGCTATTCTGTGTTAGAATGTAGTGTATATGCTCATACCACCTTTTGTGAATATATTCTGAATGCTTAGTTAAAAAATAATTATTAGCCTTCTCACAAAAGGAAGGAGATTTATATACATATATATTCAGAAATTATCCTTTGAGAACGTATTGTAAGGTATATCCAGCCATAAGGTGGTAGGAGCTTGTCTAACACATGAGAAAGAGGAATCCGCATTCAGAACTCTTTTTAGAGCATTCATAGGGCACTCTTCCTTACAATTCTACACCCCCATAATTGTAGACTCAAAGTGGTAACGATCCTGGAAGGGCTCTGTGTATGAACATTGTCAGAGATTTTTAAAAACTTTATCTTTATCCTCAGACTAGGAAAATCAGAAAACCAAACGTACAGCCTATTGCCAGTCAATATCTGTTTATACAGTTACATATCGTATACTTTATGCTCCCTGAAGTATGTACAGGACTTTTCCATCTTTTCTTTTTTGGCTTGGCCTTGGCATATTCAAGTACCATTTGTTGAATGCATGACTAAATGTATGTCTTATAATCAGAGTTGGTTTAATCCCCAGAGAATTAAAATAGGTAAGTACTATAAACATATCTACCTACACACATATTACATTGAGAAAGCTGTAATTCTTTTTAGAAGCAAATGTTTGTGTATCAAAAATCATCACATTCCTTCCTGTTTTCACATCAGAAAGCAAGGAACTTCCATCGGTCTAAAGTGAAGGAATGTTTCTCCGCAGGCCGTGAGCCGATGGATACAGGCAGGTCTGTTTTGAAGCCTCCCTGAGTCCTGACTCCCCTCTTCTCCAGAGACTCTCAGCTCTGACAAGTGACCTCTTTACCTCGTATTGGACATATTGATCCAGAAACTACTCACAAAACTTGCCCTGATTTTCTGCTTTCCAAACCACACAGGGCTCCGGAGTTGACCTCCAGTCTTTCCAGTGTGGTAGAGTGCTACCCTCCCCTCTGGCATGTGATGGATAGGCCCTGACCCCGTGATATTTGATGTTTAGAATCAAATTTTCTCACTATGCACAACATTAAACTAACAATAGTTTTCTGTCTTAAAGAGCCAAATCCCTGTTAGAGAAATAAACAGAATCCCTAATAATTGTGAATTGTCGAAGAACAAAACAAT